>NC_056522.1:47632309-47676262 GCF_019175285.1 Sceloporus undulatus | reverse complement strand
CCCACACAAGCAAAGTCAGTGTAAAGCTAACAGTCCTAGAGAGTTGCAGTAGCTTTACCAAAAGGGATTACCAAGAGAATGTGTCAGACGTCCGAGGTTCAGGGTAACAGATAGGCAGGTCGATGAAGCAGTCCAAGGTCAAGTTTTCTGGGTATTCAAGACAAGAAGCCAAGGAGCCAGAGACAGAGTCTTTCCCCTAAAAGAGTCAGATATCCACTGGCAAAGAACCACACATGCTCCAGGTGCTTAAGAAGGCAAGGAGCTGGCCTTCAGTGTGCCTGATTACGAAGACGCTTCTGATAAAGCCCGAGATCTGTCGAAGGCCTCTCTTTCTGTTCGACGCTCATTGAAGGTAGGCACAGCCCCAGATCCTCCTCCATGTCCACAGCCTCGGCACCAGGCAAACTTGACTGCTGAACCTCTGGAGGGGCCATAGACTCTGCTCAGCAGAACTAGGGCCAGCCTCTGGCTCCTCCATTACAAGTTCAAGCCCCGGGGGCTTTGGCTCCTCCATTATAGGTTCAGATCTCAGAGGCTCTAGCTCATCCTCTGAGTCCTTCAAGCATCTTCCAGGCTGGGCATGATATTTGTTAGATGACCCTGAGCTCAGGTATTGAGTAGAAGAAAAATGTCCCCTATCTACTTATCTGCAAAACATAATGTTATAAATCTGTCAACTTTATCCTCTTGTTTGCTGCTGCTTTTCCCCCCTAAACAAAAGGCCTCAAATAATGTAAAACATTCCTTCTTCTGTCCCGATAATTTTATCATCCTTTTCAAATTTGTATTATCTATATAATACATTTAAAGATAAAGAAAATTAATCTTTTAATATATCTTAAATATATATTTAAAGATATTTAAAGATAAAAATTTACTACAATGACTAATGCAGAGCAATAGAAGACAACATCAAAAGGAAAGACCAAGAGATCTGTTTTACAAGATCCAGGAAATCAAAGGAAAATTCACTCTGTGACAATAAAAATAATATAATCAAGACTAGGAAGGAATAAAAAGACATTGGATGCATACACAGAAGAGTTATGCAAAAGCGATGACAACATGAAGGACACATGGAACAAAGAGCCATATGAACATGAACCCAAATTCTAAAAAGCGAGTGTGGAATCTGCAATAAGAGAAATGGTGAAAACAAATCATCAGGAACAGATGATATCTCAGTTGAGCTGATACAATCCACACTGTAACCACATATGTCAACAGATATGGAAAACAAAACAATGGCCAATAGGTTGGAAGCAGTCAATATACACCCCCATCCACAAAAAAGGAGATAACACAAGACTGAAGCAACTACTGAACCATAGCACTGATCTCCTACACAAGCAAAATTATGCTCAAAATTCTGCAACATAGACTTCAACTCTACATGGAGAGAGAAATCTCAGAGATCCAAGTGGGGTTCAGAAAGGAAAAGGCACTAGGGACCACATTGCAAACATTGCATCAGGGAGTTCCAAAAGAAAATCAGCAAGTGCTTTATAGTCTATGAAAAAGTCTTTGACTGCATAGATCAAAAAGGCTATGGAACACACTTAAAACATGGGAGTGCCAACACATCTGAGAGTCCTGATGAGGAATCTGTACTCAGGACAAGAGGCTACTGTCAGAACAGAACATGGAGAAACAGAATGGTTCACAATTGGCAAAATATCAGACAAGGCTGCATCTTTTACCCTATCTGTTCAACTTGTATGCGAACATATTATAAGAAAGCAGCCTGGGCACAGAAGAAGTTGGAGTGAAAACAAAGAGGAAGGAAATATCAACAACAAATGATATACCATAGTAACTAGCAGAAAAACTCACAGATCTGGAATACCCTACTAAGGAAGACCAAAGAAGAAAGTGCAAAGGTAAGGCATACTGTCGAACATAAAGAAAACAAAAATAAAACCATGGAGAATCTAACGCAATTTAACCTAGACAATGAGGAAATAGAAATAGTAAAACAATTCTCATATCTGGGATCAAACAATGATAGGAACAGGACTGTACACCAGAAAATCAGAAGAAGATTAAGAAGGAAACCTCTGGCAGGAGATGAAGTCTTAAATGGCATAGGCCCAAAGGAAATTGAAGGTGAATCTATCTAGGCCTAAAAGAGGGGAGTCTGTAGCTTATTCCTTCCTATGACCATATTGATGCTGATGTAGGGATATATCTCATGTCACGCTCCATAGCCAGCACTGAGAAATTCCAAACAGGTGAGGAAACTATGTTCCCCAAAGATCAAATGGTTGAGAACATTTGATCTCTTATTCTTTGCAAGACTTAGGGGCTACCAATAATGTTTAAGGTACCTGTGAGTGCTCAGTGTGCCTAAACACACCACCACCATTATTATTAATACATTAAGCTTTATTTATATAGCGCTGTAAATTTACACAGCGCTGTACATACAATATTTTTAATTAGATGGTTCCCTGCCCTCAGGCTTACAATCTAAAAAAGACATGACACAAAAGGAGAAGGAATGGTGGTGGGGAAGGGGATCAGGTCCTGGGATTCATCTCCCCCTCTGGAGGCCTGGACCAAGGGAATGGACTGGAGGGGAGGGCTCTGCTTCTTAACTCAAGGCCAAGCCGCGATGGAGCCACACCACCACTGCTATGTATTCCTACCACCATCCTTTGCCAGATCAAGACTCAAGGGGACTTCAAACATTAAAAAATACATTGTATAAAATCCACAAAATACAAAAATTAAACAATAAAAACCCAAACTAAATCATATATTAAACTATCTAAATCCCCCCACATTTTGTCTGCAAACCAAAAGTTTATGGAGTCATGGTCAATAACTATTAACATTTCTAGAAACCAAACCAAACATAATGGAAGAACAGGTTCTCAACTTCAAACTATATTTTCTCACTAGCATTAAGTACATTCCTCTCTTGGAATCACCTCCAAAGCAACTCAGGTCTATAACGAACATAAGAAAAGTGATCAGCTGGTAGGGGAAAAAATGAAACGCAGATGGCCAGATGAGGTGAACTTTTAAAGTTTTCCCTGGCTTTGCCCACTCCAGCATGGAGAAGTATGTATGTGGCTCCTGTCTTAGGCTTGACAGAGGTGTTCCTGGACCAGGCAGAACTTGGAATATGGATTTTGGTGTGTAGCTACATGGATAACACGTTTGCATGCACGGGAATGCTGGCGCCAGGTGGGAGCAATGACCAAGAATTTATTTGCAACAGCTAAACCTAGTGTGTTAACTGTGCCAATTCCTGGAGATGTCTGATCTAGCCAAGCTAACACAATGCATTGCTACTTCCAGTTTGGATCATGTAATGCACTCTGTATAGGGTTTGCCTTTGAAAAGGTGCTTAGCAATTTCAGTTGGCCCAAAGAGCTGTCAGAGCCAGATTGTTTAGGAAAGGGGCTGACTACAACTGAACTCTCTACAACTCCCTTGTTGCAACAGGTCCACTGGCTGCCAGTCTGGGTTCTGGCACAATTCAAAGTGCTGATAAAGCCCAATACTTGGATCCAGGTTATTTGAAGGGCTATATCCCCTATATAAACCTTCCCATGTCCTGAGATCTTCTGGGGAGGCCTTTCTCTCTGCAGATACAAGAATTCAAGAGAAAGCCTATTGGTGGCAGCTCTCAGACTTTGGAATGCCCTCCTTTGGAAAGAAAGGATGACTTCTTCCTCATAATCCTGCTAGCAAGTAAAATGCTTTCCAATTCAGCTGGCCTTTAGGAACGGATATACAATGGGATTTTAATGTTATGCTGTGCTATTTTTCCTGATTAAAACTATTACTGGTAATAAATTTTAATAGCTTTAACTCTAAGTGTTTAATTATTTTATGCCACTCTAAGTCCTCATTATTGGGAAAAGGTGGGGATATAAATGATATGAAATGGTTAAGATAATGTCACCCCCCTCTCTGGCCCCAACATTGCCTGTCTACTGAAGGATTTTGGCAGGCAGTTGCTGCTGTGAAAAAAAAATACTGTGGAAAAAATATTCAGTAAATCATTCAAACCCCCCCCCCCAGTGATGCACATAGTAGATGGTGGCCTCCCCACATTAAAACCTCAATTTTGGGAGGAAAAACACTCAAATTCAAAAACATCATTCAAAATGCACAAAACAATTTTGGTCAGTGGAGACAATTTTTTTAAAATTCTTTTGATCTTCCATGTAAGAATGAAACAAGTGAAGATTTATATCCTCTTAACTTTATGCCATGCTGGCTTTCTTTTGCCATTTATTTGCCAATTCACTTATTATGGAGAGATTGTTACAATTCTTCTTTGGTTTTACCATCCTACATAGCTGGGCGTTGTCAGAAAATCTGTCCATTTAGTGCTCGTCACAGTGCAGGAAAATTATCAATTGCTAGAATGCCTCAGAATACTAGTAGCAAATGGTCTCTTAGTTCCAAAGTGGAAGGAATGGTGCAGATCTGATGCATCCTACCTTCATACTGCTCCCTTTAGAGTAGGGACTGTTTAGGCAGCCATCACGTGATCAAATGTTATGAATTACTCCTTTCTCTTTAAAGTCTGTTTACCCTTATTTCTACTTTGAAAACATTTAAACATGTGTGCAATCCCATTATTGTTTCTAGGTGCATTTGCAAAGTCTCTTTCAACAACTGAGTTTATGTGAAGTCAAAGGTTTTCATGGCCAGCATCCATAGTTTTTGTGTTTTTTTTTTTCGGGCTATGTGGCCATGTTCTAGAACAGTTTTCTTCCTGACGTTTTGTGCCAGCATCTGTGGTTGGCATCTGCAGAGAATTCTGGTGAAACGTCAGGAAGAACTCTTCTAGAACATGGCCACATAGCCAAAAAAACCCAAAAAACAACTGAGTTTATTATCTAGCGGGCATACCTACTTGCTGCATCTTCTTTGAATTCAGATCATCTGTGCTACCTTGTCATGGTCTAGAGTACAAAAATCATATGGCTTACATTTGTATTACTATGAAGTGTTACTGTTAGATGGATTTGAATTGGTTAACTAAATAAACCCAAAGGATGCCACAGATGGCTCTTCTTCATCGGGAGAGAATGCCCAGTGGGATACCACAGCATTTGTCCAGGCCCAGTGTGATTCAACATCTACAATGACTTGGATGAAAGAATAGAGGGCATGCTTATCAAATTGCAGATGACACTAAGAGGGGAGGGGGGAAACAGATGCCCCTGAAGAGTGTGGTGAGGTGCCCTTCTGAAGATGGATTGGGGCCACGGCAAAAACACACCACATCCCCAACCACCTTGAAGTGATCTGAAAAAGGAGCAGCAGAGTTCCGGTAACTTTTTCAGCTGAACGAAAAGCCACCTTTTTCCCCATTGCGCCACAGGCCCATGGCTTCTTGCTGTCATTTAAAACCACATAATTACATTTATTTGGCTGTTCCAAGTCCCTTTCTCTCCTGACTCAGTCCCAATAATATGCTGAATATGGCAGCCCAAGTTCTGTTAATATTTCATGGTGTCAGCTTCCCTCTTGTTTCACTCACTGATGATAAAGGGCAGTGTAAATGGGTCAAAGATTGTGGGATGTCAGGGAAGGATAAGTCAAATTGGATACAAAACAATGGGAAAGCCATGGAAATTTCAGTGTAGCCTATTTTTAGATTCTGCTCCTACCCTAGTGATACAAGTTTTTTCTTTCTCTAGATTGCTTGTGTCCTGTGATATAAGCCTTGCTGTTATTGGCTCTTTACAGATAGCATCTTGATGCTTGTTGGGGACTGTTGGCAATGTAAATTTGATCTGTAAGGGATAATCCAGTTCACAAGCAAGTAGACATTTTGGTGTTAACATATCTCTACTAGTTTAGAATTCTACTAGCTTTGAGGCATTGCCTTTCTGAAACTTTTGACTACCCATGTTTTTCCTACTTTATTAACAGTGCAATGAGTAATTACCACTGCTATTCCCGAAGCACCTCTCATCCATCAAGAGGATCAAACATTTTGCAAAAGTTACCAATTATAGAGGCTTCTGCTGCTGGCTTTGAAAAATGGGGAGGAGTTAATAGACTACAGGCTATCAGCTATGTCTCAGTGAGCACATCTAGTCAGAAAAGACAAGGTTCAGAGTATCTTCTGCATATATTTGAGACCAGAATGTGTTGAAAATGTTAGATGTTCCAACATTTTAGCCTTTCTTTTTGGTGTAAAATGAAAATTCACAGAAAAGATGCTTGTTCTTTCTAATTCATTGTGAATGTGAAAGTGCCAGTCCAGTGATATTATATTTAACATGATATTGGTTTGTATATGTGGCCTAAATCAGTTCGTCGCTTGATTAGAGTAGGTCTACCTTTGTCAACACTATATTAAGTGTTTATATTCATTGTTGTTGCTATCTACTCTTGAGTCAGGTCTTGAACCCATGGCAACCCTGAAATGAGATATCTCCAAGATTCCCTGTCCTCCCATGCTCTGCTCACTTCCTGCAGATTCAACCTGTGACCTCTTTTATAGACTCCACCCATCTAGCATGCAGCCTTACTCTCTTTCTTGCTTCCCCCACCTTTTCTACCATTATTGTTTTTTTTCCATGGAGCCGTGCCTTCTCATGACATGGCTTCCGGTGATAATTCTGGTTTAATCTGTTCTAGCACCCATTTGTTTGACTTCTTTGGCTGTCCATGGTATCCTTAGCACTCTTCTCAGCAATTGATTCGTATCTAGTTTGAATTACAAATTGGACTTAGGGCTGAGGCAGAATCATTTTTTCCCCTCTCAATATTATTAGATTGCATTTGTCTCACATTTCCAGCCAGTGCTGCGGTAGTCCAACAACATTTGAAGAGCTGCACAATTCTCACTCATGATTTAAATACTCAACACAATCCATGGACATTCTTCAAGCAAGTTGAAGGAAAAGATATGTCCAATGAGATTTTAGCCTCCTCCTTCTTAGGAGAGAATTCTAAACTCTCTAGGCGGGGTTACAAACCGCCAAAAAATACGTATGGAATACGTATTAGGGTTAGGAAGGGGGTTGTGGCTTCCGAACCCTCCCTAACCCTAGTACGTATTCCATAGTAAAACATGGCGGCGCCCCTGCCACATGGGGGCTGCCATGTTTACGTCTTGGAGCATAGCGTCCAGACATGTTGTTGGCGCTAATGGACGCCGCGAGTGCGCCCAGCAGCACCTCGCGGACATCATAGGGCGCTGCAGAAAGAAGCTCCATTTTGGAGCTTCTTTTTTGCTCCGCAAGGGAGCCGCGCGGTTGTGGTGCGGCTGCTCCCTTATGGAGCAAACGGCGGGTGGCGGCAGACCGCCTCAAAGCGGCGGTCTATAACCCGCCCAAGATTTCCAAAATGGTTTGTGAGATAGCATGGTGAGGTGATAGTGCTCTTCAGAATGCAAAATTCAAAGCCTCACTTCAGAGGCTGGTCCTCAATTAAGATTTGCAAAGGACTGTATTTACTGAGGTCTAATCCATCATCAATGTCTTAAAGAGAGAAGGGGTGGGCATATTTTGCAGGGTTTTTAAAGTGACTAGATTAAATATATATATATTAGTATATCCCTTCTTTCTTCCAATATCAGATACATAGGAGGTGATGATTTTTTGAATGGGAAGATTAGGCTGGCACTTTGTTTAAACACAAAACTGTCTCTACCCCAAGGGCAGAAAAACTTGTTTTGCTTACAAGGAAAGAAAGAAAGAAAGAAAGAAAGAAAGGCATTAATAAGCGTTAATAAGGGAAATGAGGAAAGGCTATGTGTACTGAAGACTGTCATATTGCCTTTTCCTGTTTTAAAACATTTGAAAATAACATTCAAGATTTACTGTCTCAAGCAAAAGTATTCTGGTTCTTTACCTGTAGTACTGCATTTATTAGGTGAAGTGATTTCCATCTGCTTGCATGAGAGAATGGGGATAACAGGAGGACAGGTATATTGTATGTTATGCCTGAACACTAGAGAGCTTTGCAAACACTATCATAAGAGCTATAAACTTCTCTTTGATTGGAAATAGCCTTACATGACCAGCACTAGAGCAATGCAGCAAGTGTGAGAACAGCTGAGTATATGATTAGCTTACACTTCCAATCTCAATACTTCCAACTGTCCAGGGGCATCACTAGAGGGGTGCAGGGGGTTCAGGCTGGCACCAGGTGACTCCAAAGGAGGGGTGACGACACCACTGCTCCTCAAACACTACTTTTTGGCAATTAAAACTGATTTATATCACATGCAGGAATTGCTGCTGTGGCTGCGCTCAACCATAACCCATTTCCAGATTTCTGGAGGCCAATTTTGGTACTATGGAAAGCTTGCTTTCATTTTGTAAAACAAATCTGCGTAAAAAGGGAAGCACATAAAGAAAGGATAAGGTTTTCGCATGTTTTCATAACAACCCACATTGACAGGAAGGAAACATTTGAGGCCAAAGGCAGGTACTAATAGCACTTATTTCAAAACCAAGTCTAGAGGCACAGAAGAGGCAAAATAGTGGATATATGAGAGGGAAATATTGTTTAACAAGATGTATGAAACAATGAGCAAAAAAGCCATTGAATAATGCATGTGCTTGTATTAAATGATGAAAAGGTTGTATAATATGTTTGCAAGGAAGGGATTATTCCCCCCCCCACCCAAAAAAAATCAGATTATAGTCCACATTTTAATTTCATTTTTCTCTCTCTAATTGACTGTTAAAATAGTTTTAACAGTAAATGGCCCCTCTTCTCACAATAAATATGGCACCAGTGCACAAATATAGTTAAAAACAAGTGAAATATAATTAAAAGGTTTTTTTACTCAATTATTATTATTATTATTATTATTGATTATATTATTAGATTTTATTAATTAATATCCCTGTAGTGAATCCACCAAATATCCTGGCCCTTGCCTATATCCCTAATATCCTCCAAATCCTAATAATAATCCTTGTCCTCCTAGCCCTTCCCCCGCTTATAATCCCTGGGGCCCTTCCCGTCCTAGCACTTCCCTCCCTCCCCCAAAATTGGGACCCGCAGGGCAGTGCTGTGCTGGGAGGGGGTTGTTTGTTTGAGAACTAGCTGCCTTATCAGCCCTTTGGCTGCTTTCCCAGACACAAACCTGAATGGTGGAAGAATGAAGACACACAAAAGCTAGCACTTCTTCACACAGTACATAGTTTGACTATGGCAGGCACAACCAACTAAGATGGTATTATAACAGTTAATAGAGAAAAAACTATTAGTAGTTATAGATAGATAGATATGTGCTGTCTCAAAGAAGCTCTAAGGCCTCTGAGTGCTAGTTGCTCAGGAGCAACAGCAAGAGAGGGCTGCATGTTTCACACTCTGGTGCCATGTGCATCTGCACAAGAATACAATAATATCAGATCAACTATAAGTGCTCTGATATGGAAATTATTTTTTCCTGTATTTCTGGTTTGCTGTAAACCAGCAAACTGAATATATGTGCACGTCTGTGTGATCTTTCCAGATAAACATTTATATTTCTCAGTTACATTCAACAAACACTCCCAACACCTTTGTAATTTCTGAAGCTTTAATATGCCTAAACTCAAAATCCTAATTAAGTGATTACACTAGTTATCTAAAAATATTCACATAAGCTATTTAGAGTGCTTGTACTGAAAATCTTTATTGCTTTTCAAAATTAAAAGTAAAATAATATTCTCTATGTAGTCCTTAAAGTGTAATATAAAATCTCTATGGGAGTACATGTAGCATTCCAAGAAAATTCAGACAGGAAACAAAGGGTTTGGTGAGGAAAATCAGTATTATCTTGCTTCAGTGCAGTGACTCTAGTTCTGTTGCATAAAGCTGGTTATGAAGGCTTCAATTCTGCACATACCCCAAATGAATGTGGTGGGATTTCCAAGTAAAAATACACAGGTTTATGTTTTTATTACACAACCAGACAGCTGTTTCCCACAATCCTGGCAATATTGATAATGAGTAGCCCAAGGTATGCAAACAGCCTTATGGAAAGACAAGCACATTTTTCTTCTAGTCATTGGGGCATTTGTTTTTGGATGTTGTAACATCTATAATACACTTTACACTCTTTTTTTTGGGGGGGGGGAGGGCTGCAAACAGCAATAACTAAACATTAGAAAGTCATGGCAGGGGAGGAAAAGAAAAAGTAATTAGGAAAAGAATGCTTTACCATAGATAACTCTGCCTGACTATTCAGAATTGCTGGGACATGTATCTACTGTCAGCTGCTGCTAACTTATGGGCACAATCCACAGAGAACTCTGTCTGTTTATTTATTTAATTGGCTAGCTGGCTAGCCAGCTAGTTACCTATTGATCTACACCACTTGCCATATATGAAAGGGGTAAACAAAAAAAATGTTTTTTGGTGAAACAAAATAAACATTATGTAATCTCCAGCAATAATATTTAAAATCAGAATGTTTACAGTGCAAACTGAGCAGTTCATTCAGTCAGTAGAGGACTGGATAACCCATGCCTAAAATATGCCAGATTTGGGTGCCTCCAAAACAGAGGAAGGCATTTCAAAAGGTGAATGACAGAATGTTCACATTTAGGTGGTCACTAGATGGTAATTCTGCTGCTTGAACAACAACTAGCAATGCCTCCTAAGATAGCCTTAGAGATAATCAGTTTATGGCAAGTGATATATGCAGCTGCTCCAGCAGAATCTCAAATCTTTAAATAAATTAGGCTAATTTGTACTGATTTGGACCAGGCCCAGATTGAATCAAATTGGCACAATTCAGTTCTGGTGTGGATCAGCACAGCTCAAATGATTCTGACCAAGCTGGTTATTTGGTCATCAAAAATAAGTGAAGAAAAGCCAGACTGTGTGTCTCCAGCATGATCATATAAAAAAGAACCAAAGTGATGTGATGCAGAAGAGGAGGAATGGACAGCTCTAATGTACAATCTGTGCAAGAAGAGGGATTGTTTGGGATCACTGAATATTTAATTATTTTATTTGTTTATTTTATTTTTATGATGCCTTTCTTCCAAGGCAGCTCTGAAGTGATACTGCCAAATATTTCATACATCTCTTTGTTCATTTGCTAGATTTTGTGTTAGCAGCAGATCACTGAAAGAGTTGTGGTGAGGGTTTTGGTGACTATTTTCCGAGTTTGTTCTCCGAGTCTTTGTCATTTCATTTTGCCTGTTAGGTCCCATTCACACTATGAAAATAACCTAGTGTGAAACCACTTAATCTGGTATATTCGATACCAGTTTTTTTCTCACGTCTTTTTAAAGAGCCACAATGATTTGCTTTTTCAGCAGGGTGAGTATGCTACCAAATTGATTTGGCTTGAGCTGCATCATTCCAGGCACCTCCATTTTAAACTGAAATAGTGGCAAGTATGAATGGCAACAGAGTTTAAATGCCACAGAGAAATTCAGTAACGTAAAATGTAGTGGGAACACCAATCCAGGAATGCATTAGTGTGGAGATCTGGATCTCCTCAGGACAAAAATGTAAGTGTGAACACCCCCTTAGTTTAATTTGCCTCTTATGCCTGTGTTTGCCTTTCTTATTAATTTGCTAGTTTTGTTTGTTGTGTGTGCACTGGTATATCTTTTAAATAATTGATCATGTTCTGCCCCTCCATATTGGCCTTAATTGTTCAATATATAATTTCACCAAATATCATAATGACAACCTTCAGCAGCTTAATATAGGTATTAAATAATAATGCAAAGTGGATGATATACATACCATAGCATACTTACCAGAATGCCATGCCACATAACCCAAAGTTATTTTCTGAAATTTTCAATGCAAGTAGGAGCAAAAACACTGCAAAACATTACACCTAATTTTAAATGTGCAGAGATGGTCCAGGAGTATACCATTATCAATGGTATCAAATGCCTCTGAGAGACAAAACAGGATCACATCAGAGTTGCACTCCCTCTGCCTTTCTTCTACATGTAGTCATCCATCTGGGTGACCAAGACCAACTGTGTCCCAAAATCAAGTTTCAATCCAAAATAGCTTCCAAAAACATTTAAAACTAAACTAGTCAGCACCCTCTCAAGCCAAGTACTATGTCCAAAACATAGAAGGGGGAGATTAGTGATGATTCAATGATTGGTATAGATCTCTACATCCAGGAAGGGCCATCACCTTATTCATGCTATGGGCATGACACTGTTATGCAATGATGCATTCACCAATCATTGGATCCACCTAGTCAACCACCCACCCCACCAGTTTGAATATGCCAGAATGGGTAAGGAGAAAATGTTGTAAACTGGTCAGCCACAAGCTCCTTGTTCATGTCCTAACAAACTGGTATTAAACTCTGAGCAGAGTGTGCATAAAACATCCATCCAATACTGCACCAAATGTTCAGTTTGACAGAATTGGTAGAAATTTGTCACAATTTGCCACAAACTCCTACCCCATTCAGGTCTTGAAAACTAAGGGCTTCCTTGATGTGTCAATCTCTCTGTAGTGCAGCTTTCCTTTATTTCCTTCTCTCTTCAACTTTACCAACTGTCATTATCTTTTTCTAGGAATCGCATCATCTCATGATATGCCCAAAGCACAGCAGTGCAAAAGACTAACAAGGAAAGTCTGGTATTAATTATTTGCATTATTTCCTAAAAGTTAAATAAGTATTAATTAGTACAGACTTTCCTTGTTAGTCTTCTGCAGTACTTGGTTTAGATACTTTCTGTGTATAAAGGGTATGTTACCCCATATTTCCTTTTAGTTTTCTAAAGTACAAAAGTATCACTTTAGTCATTTTCCAAAGCAGCAAATATTAAGCCGCATGAAAATGATCTAGTAGGTTGATATTTGAGAATGTGGTGGAGTCACCAAAAAAAGCTTGATTTAAGATTCTATCTCTTCTCACCCATCTCCTTGATCAAGGAAGAGAGAAGATAAGAAGGGGCATAAAAATTAAGATCTAGAAACAATTAAAACATTTTAGCTCCACACCTACAGCACTGGCATAATGTCTTTTCTTCATTTACCCACTATGAATGGAATTGTAAATTGGAGAAAAGTGTGCTGAAATTTAGGGAGATATTTCAAAAGTGGCATGGAAGAATCTGTCATCAGCACCATGCACACAGACCAGTCCCAGATACTTCAGCTATACAAATAATTGTGCCTATCTAAAGTGCATTCTGTAGATACCCATCTGATACATAATGGGATAATTGAACTATGCCTGTTGTGTGGGTTAGCTGAGCATGGCCACTTCTGATGTGTAATTTACCTATGAATTTGCAGCTATCATAATTTCAGATGTTCTAACCACAGTGACCTCATAGAATGCAAGGCAGATAGATAACTTTTGTAAGCTATTGAGGCAGTTTCTTTACTGATGTGCAACTTCACCTATTACCTCTTGGGAAAATTTCTCCATTCTACCCCCATTTGCTGTGTGAGTTAAAATTAGGCATAATATACAAAAAGAGCTGTGCTGTTCCACATACAATATGACACTGAGAGAGAAGTTTTGATGTGGGTTGCTAGCTATGACCACTTAATTCAGAAGGACATTTGAAGAGCCCTGCATGATGAACATCGGCTGTGCAGTCTGTCTGAGCTCTGAACCTAGAGAACTTTATCAGTGGCATCTGCCCAACAGACTTGCTAAAGGATTACATTATATATTAGAAGGTAATTTATTTTCTGTCTCCATCATGGGAAGTGAACAGGAAGGAATTATGAAAATTATGATTATAGCAACACTATTATTGAAACATAGTGGGTAAAACAGGCCTTCCATTATCAGAAACATGCCATTAGAGGCATGATTTGGTGAGTGTTACATCACCTCAAAATTAGTGATATTAAGGGTACACAGGGACAGTCAGTACAGGAGTAGCTTTTTTCAGTAGGCTAGCCTTCCCCACAGTTTTCTGTAACACATGACACAGAATGAAAGATTGTCAAAGAATTTCAGATTTCAGAACTGGTAACAGGAGCAAAACCTAAGGCTTTTCCTCAACATGTCCTTTAGAATTTCTGAGGAATTTAGGCTGGTAGATGAACGCTCTCATCATTCCTTTTCTCTTTATTGTCACAATAATCACAGTTGTTTGGTTTTTCACTTTCTAAAAATTGGTTCTGCTGCAAAACAAAATACAAAGAACCAAAAAGCCCACAACAACCTAAGATAGAATTTAATTTTTTAAAAAAATATTACTATTCTTTTCAACTTAGTGAAATAAGGGGCTTGTTTTGGCTTGTTTGTTGGACAAAATTGTGAAAGAAGCAAGACTTCAGGTTTGAAGGAATGGACAGCATAGTAGGACATTACTAATGAGACTATGTCATCAAGAAATGTGGGGCAAGCCATGCAGGCTTTAATGACAAATGTCACAAACTGAATCATGGAGCATACCTCCCACCAAATGCATCAGTAGCACATTGCCAGTCCACACCGAACAGACTGGAACTGGAACTGGAACTGTTTAGTCTAAAAAACAAAATAACTGGTAATAGCAATGCATTAGGTTTTCCTCATTGGGGGGGGGGGTTCTCTGCAGGACCTTGCAGGCTAAAGATTTTTTAAAATGGGCAATTAGTCAAAGTGACTCCAAGTAAAACTGAGATAGAAGAACAAGCCAGTCTTGCAGCAAAAACAATTATTTCTTTATTAAAAAGGCAGGAGACAGCAACAGAAACCAACAGAACACTTTATACTCAATGCATGCTGTTTCTCAAAGAAGGGTAAAGACAGCAGGGAGGCAAAACAAACAAACAAACAAACACCCTTTTCCTAACCAATCTGGGGGAGGGGAGGGGATAGAGCCAAGCTTAATGTACAACAGGCTAAAACACACACATACGTTTTGACACCCTCTGACATGAAGATGACTGGAGATTGGAACAGAAGAAATCAGGGAGGCAGGTCCAAGAGAGAGGAAAGTCACAGAAAGAGGAGAGAGAGAGAGAGAGCAAAGAAGACTACAACTTAGGGAACTTTTGTTTAAGAAGCTGCTTCTTCCATAGCCTTAAACCAGAGGTAGGCAATCTTTTTGAGCCGGGGGCCGGGTTGCTGTCCCTCAGACAACTGGAGGGCCGAAGCCAAAAAATAAATAATTAAATAATTTTTTAACAAAATTAAATATATAAATAAACCAGGACAAATGTAGGACAAAATTTTCAAATGGAAGACACTTTTTTAAAAAAAATGGAGGACATGCGAAAAAATTTGCTGATTTTTTTAAAAAAAGTTAATATAAATGCATGTTTCTGAGGCTTCTATAGACAATTGCCCCCCAAAGGCCCCGGTGGCAATCGGCAGCAGGACTGGGCTGGGGCTGGTCCCAAGGCCTCGCCGGGCCGCATCCGGCCCGCGGGCCGCAGGTTGCCTACCCCTGCCTTAAACTATCCCAATTTGGCAGGCACAGTCCCAATTAATCCTCTATTGTTCCACTTTTTCATCTGTTTTTAACATTTCCTAATTTCTTCTCTCCCCCCCCCCTTCAATTTCCCCACCTCGTCTTCAGCTTAACTCAGTTGCTACAAACTAAGTTCGAAGTGCAAATGTAGCTTACACTCTGGCTCTGTTCAGACCAGCCTGAAAGGCGGCCTGGGGGCAGAGTTGGGGCATTGCATCCAGATGCTGCACGCCCCGACTCTGTCCCCTAGGGTGCCATGATGCCACACGCCGCTCCACATGGCACATGGCATCATGGTGCTCCTCCAGCGCTGCGTCCATATGACACAGCACCAAAGGAGCGCCATATAGTCGTGGCAACATGACACTCTTTCCAGGGCGCTATGGTGCTCTTTCCAAGGTGGAAAAAGAAGCCACCTTTTGTGGCTCCTTTTCGTGCCCTGGAAAGGCTGGATCAGGGCTGCAGCATGAGGTTGCCTCAGCCCCAGTCCAGCTGAAGAAGGGGTGGCTGGAGGCCGCCCCTTCAGGGCTGTTTGCACAACTCCTCAGTCAACTCAGCAGCAAGGAGAGGAGGTGTCAGAATCTTGGTCTTCCCAACAGACTCAGACAAAATCACTGTACTCCAGCTTTTCCTAGCTTGTATGTTCTTCACCATTAATAACTTTTGCTATCTTGATCACACTCTGATGTTGCTTGGCCATATGCATCCCAGTTTTCATCTGTGAAATGCTGGCAGATAAACTCCTCCAGTTCTTAAGTACTTTGTAAGTAATATATTGCCTCTTTTAAGCCCAAGGTGGCTGATAATATTAAAAGCAATATTAAAAACAATAAAAGGAACAATTAAATTAAAATCCAGTATTCAGCAGCAGAAGAAAAAATAAATGTTAGGTTTTTTTTGTAAAGAAAGAAGATTGTCCTCTCTTTAGAAGCCCACCAGGAAAGAGGACTGGAGCACAGCTCTGGCACAGCTTCTGGCCTCTTAAGATGTGTGTATCATTTAAACAGCATACCTTCAAAGTGATCTGAAGCAGCTTTATTTTGGCCTGTCTGTTTAGGCCCAATGTTTTCTAATATTTTTTCCCCAGAGGGTGCTAGGAAATCCACACTGTTACAGAAGGTAAGTATTCCTCTTCATTTACTCTAGGCCTCAGTTTATCAGTTTGTTACCTTCTGACTAAATGCCAAATTAAATTAATATTAATTATGTCAATTCAATTAATGTACATATGGGGTGGGGGGAGGTTGTTGTGTAAATAGCAGCCTTGGGGAAGCCTGAGCAGCATTGGGAACATGCTAGTTAGGGAAGGGGAAGTTAATTATTTCTCTCCTTGTCACAGTCCTCTCTTATGCATCTATTTGCATTTCAAAGGGAGCATTTATTGCATTCCTATGGGAGCACCCCTTAAAATTCAAATAACAGCTTCAGAGGGGAGCGATCTATTAGGAGCATACCAGGGAGAAAAAGAATTAACCTGGCTGCTCTATTCTTCCCCAAGCTACTATTGACATAACAAAAAACACGCTGTTTAATTGCATCCACACAATTATTGCCATCCCTAGCTTGGCTCTAAGTGGGGATGCTTCATTTCTAGGGCACCTACTTTGGAGGTATCTCATTGCTAAAATACATTAGAAGGCAGAGGAGTTGGAAGCTTTTCTTGTCTGCTAGATTACTGCTGGATGGAGAAACTCAAAAGTCAGAATCTTATATCGTGAGGAAGGTTCAAGAGTGTGTGTTTCTCTCTGGGGTGGCTGCTTGCATGCCAAGAATTTAACATATGCATGATCATTGAAGCTCAGACAAGCCTCATGCAATATTAAAATGTTTATGCAAGTCCTTTCTGTGCTTCAAGCAGCAACAGCAGCACAGCAACATGGGGTGAAAAGAGTAGAATTTCAGGAGGGGACTGCACTGTGCTTCCAAGTTGGCCTCCAAGCCAGCTCCTGATTAATCACTGCAATAAATCCCAGAGCGTTTAGCTCAGCTTGTGCTGTAGCAATCCTGCCCTTTGCCACTGCATTTGGAAACTTCTTTAGCATGTCAGTGCATCAATCATGGCAGAGGACGTGCTTTTATTTCAACGAAGATTTCTCCATTTAATGCAATTCATCGCTACTGTGAGAGCATCCTCAAGGCTCTATCACACAGCAAAAGAGGAAGGTCAGCTGTGTTTTCTTTTTTTCTCATTTCTGCACATGTAGGCACCAAAGGAAAACTCACCCATGTCTCCTATGAGGAGATTCATGAACTGTTTCTGAAGACAAGACCATCCATGTGTCTTTAGGAGTATACATCCTACATGTGTTACAGAGAGAAAGTATGAAGAGAGGAGGCACAAGTCACTTGTGCCTCTTCTTCTGCCATTCAGAGAACAGCTTCCCCATACATTAATAGTTGCATTCCTTAATATCTGTATATTCAGGCACATTAAAAATCCCACATAACATATAAACCAGCCCTACCAACCAGGAGAAGCAACAAAATCAGAGTGCCTGTGATCTAGTGGTTTCAGCATTGGACTATGACTCTGGAGAATTTCCTGGACTTTGCCCAATTGCCGCATGGCCAGAGAAGGAGGGGCCAGCCTGATAAAGATATCCTCCTCACACCATCTTAACTAAGGACAGAAACAACAAAATGCAAGCAGCTTACTAACCTCTATAATTTTTATTGTTTTTAATTTTTTTTCTAACATCTTTAATTTTTCTCCTGTTTGGTATGTGACATCTTGACTGATAATAATAAACTTTTTATTTATATCCTGCTTTTTGTCTGGACAATCAAAGCAGCGTACAAATTAAAATGAAAACAGTACATACCCAATATTCCCCGCCCTTTAAAAAGCAATTAAACAATTAGAATTAACATACCTAAAAACATTAAACATAGATATTTAAAACAGTTAGCTAAAACAGTAGGCAGAGCCAAACACACATGGCGATGAAGACGCCAGTGGAGCTTCGAAAGTTTGCAACAAGTATATTGTGCATTTCGGTTGGCCAACAAAGGTATCACAGTTTGGTGGATTTTTGTTTGAATTTACTAAATGGCCAACACAGCTACCCCTGCATGGGTTCAATTCCCTGCTCAACCATGGAAGCCTGCTGGGAAGCCTTGGGCATGTCACACTTCCTCAGCCTCAGAGGAAGATAAAGACAAACCACTTCTAACAGATCTTACCAAGAAACTTATAGCTTCACCTTAGGGTTGCCATAAGTTAGAAACAACTTGAAGACACACAACAACCACTGGTATCTTCTCTACATTACCCCCCAAATTCTGCTTGTTGTTGTTGTTGTTGTCATATGTTAGGGCCTCAACAGACCAGCATAAAGAGCTGGCCTTGGGGCAGAGTGGGGTGTGGCATCCACACAGCTGCCTGCCTGACCAGATGGCAGGCAGCATCAAACCACGTCTTTGGCACAGTGCTTACATGTGCTGTGCACAAGAAGTGATGAAAAGCTGCCACAGTAATGGCTAGGGTACCATTTCCATGGCACAAAAAAGGAGCTGCTTTTTGCAGCTCCTTTATGCACTGCAGAAATGCCAGACTGGGACTGTGGCATGTAGTTGCTGCAGCCCCAATTCGGCAATGAAAGAGGTGGCTGCAGACCCCCGCCCCCTTGGGGTGGTCTGTTCAGCCTCACAGTTACCTGAGCTAATCACAGTGCTATGGCATTGCTTTATTTCTTGCTGACATCTGAATCAGAAGAGACAATGGAAGTGCTGAATTCAGAATCTGGACACAGCAGTGGGATGGATGAGGGCCAAAAAGATGGAGGTCAATTAAGTAGGTGTTTGTCATTATTCTAGAAATTGTTCTATAGAGGATTGCACTCCCCTTGATAAAAAGCTGGTTTGCAGCTTGAAGTTACTCCTGGACTTGGGCGAAAGAAGAGGTAATTGCCCCTAAAATAAAAATTCTGTCCTCCCCTATGGCATTTTCTTTCAGTTAGCAAATTTCTAGCATTGCAGTAACTCAAAAAAAACTCAGTTGAACATTTAGAAATACAGGTTGGACATCCAAAGAAAACTGGATAGGCATATTTACCAAGGGAATATGAGCACAGAAAATATAAGGATTCTAGGTGTGAATGTCCTACTCTCTGCAATGCTAGAAATTTAGGATCTGATGGAAAATTTCATTGGGGCACAATTCTTATTTAGGGGTCAACATCCTCAGTTTGCTCTCTCTGTAACTACACCCCTATTATGGATACAATTTTGTCATTAGAGGGCCAGCTTGTTTCAGTGAGCTGGAGTGCCTTTTACTCATTTTAGCTGATTTTACTCATTAATTACATCCATTTCTGGATAAGGTTAATGTGGCTAGAGTGGTTGATGCTTTGGTAACCTTATGATTACCGTGTGTTGCATACAGGACTGCCTTTAATGATCACCTAGTCCTAGAGGCTTCATCTAGTACACAAAACACTGCTAGAATGCTGCAAAGTGCAAGCAGACGATGCAATATTATACGACAAATAATGGAGCTGCATTCATTGTAACTTTGTTTCTAGGAGTAATTCAAATGTTTATATATAAAGACCAAAATGGAATGGGACCCAAATACCTGAAGGAATGTCCCTTTTTCTACCAGCTTTCTCATGTCTTAAGATATGCAGTGATGGCTTCTCAAGCATCTTGTACTCATTAGGCATGTGTCAATATGTGTCACATAATGACAAACCCTGGAAGACTTCAGATACACAGTTACTAGTCCAGAGTAAATCATGCTATGTGGACAGATCTGCTGCTTGATGACATCTGAACATTACAAGCATCCAAACTGAGAATCTCTACTTCACAGCTTATCATTTTAAAAACCTGAACAACCATCAATTTTTACCTGGAAAAAAAAATTGTGACTTAATGGGAAAAATCTGAAGAACTGTAGAAGCATTTCAGTTGAAACAAATGACCTCTGTGATGGGTGGAAATGTGGGTATGACAGGGGGGGCAGGGAGTCCCAAACAGATGTTATGTTTTACCTGAAGCAAAAATTCAGCAGCTTTGGAGGTACAAACATAAGCAAAGTGCCTCCTTGGGATTCTGAAAGTATTTTAGAGATTGGAGATTTCATAAGTGCATTCAGCATACCACTACTTCAGAGTGGTACCATGGTATAGCCAAAAAAGTTGGATTAGGACTAGAGGGACCCAGGTTCAAATCCTTGTATCACATGTCAACCTAACCTACCCCAAACACTAGTTAGGAAGACAAACTAGGGGGATGCATGTATACCACTTTCAGCTGTTTTGAGGAAAAGCCAGATATGCATGTAATAATAAATAATGGAGTATGTTATATGCTTGACCTGTTTATATGCTTGACAGCTCCAAGAAAGCAGTGAATCGAACATGTAAATGTAAAGGCCTTTTTTTCTTCCTGAGTGGAATTCTTATAGAGAAGGACGTCAAATACTGGATAAAACTAAACCTTCAGATCTGTAGAAATTTCAAATGAACAGAAAAGTTGGTTATGGTATTCCTCCTATAACCACATACTTAAGATGTTCTATATATAGCATAGTTTATTTGTGTTAACTAGACGTCTGGGTGATATAATTGCCAAATATCAGCAAATATCCTGAATCTCATACAATATTTGTCTCAATAGTAGTTATTTTATAATGTTTATCTAGTTAACCTTTAAGTTAAACAACTTGGCATGCATGATTTATTACAGATTTAATCCACAAATAAAGTATGCCTAAAAAAATTATTTGGAATTCCCAGTGTGATTAGCACACTCAGTCAATGCTTGTGTATGGTGTCACTTGTGCAGGATACACTTTTACGTATATCCATTAGTGGATGCCCTTTGGATGTCTCATGTATGAGGAAGAATGCAAAGAAAAATCACAATTTTAAATATCACCAAACTCTTAACACACTTAGATAATGTATACACAGCTAAAGCGCAAACTCACCCAACATTCATAATATTTATTCCATGTCATCTTGGTTAACATTAGAAAACTTCATAAGCTAGCTCATGATATCTCTGCCTTCCCATTTCCAACATTAGCTGGTCAGGTTAGGGAGAACCATCAGGTGTTGCAGACTGACTAAGGACAAAGAAGAACTTACAGGAGGAAGTAGCAGTGGAGGGAGGATCGCAGTCAGTATATACAAACACATAATTCCCAGAATGTTTGTAGTTCCTAAAATTAGTGACCTGCGCCTGTGTGGACTATTTGCCAGTTAGCAACAGTGCTTCTGGCATGCTCTATCTCCACTGCAATCTACAGCACACCCTGGAAAAGTTCATTTTTGGACCACATCTACCAGTGACTTTTCCAAATACTACGTTACAGCAGTGTCTGGCAATTCCACCCTGCAAATGACTCCACCAGAGTCATTTGTGTTCTCAGTCCTAGTGTGACATTCCTTGAAGCAACTAGCTGCAGCAAGCTAAGCAATCTGGCTATCTTAATGCTTACAAGATTGTCAGTGCCATCCTAAAAGAAATTCTGAATTGAAATGTAGTTGGTTGAAAGCTGTTGTAGGGATTGAATAACTTATTAAAAGCAAGGTAAGGCCCAGGATGATACCAAACCTGAAATGATGGATGACAACAACCCCAAACTTTATTAGAATGGCTAGCCCCTTGGGAGCAAAATGAATTTCTGTCAGCAACTGAAGTCTGTTCACCCTCATCCATTTTCAAAACAAGACCATGTTTGCCAATACCCTCTGTACATAATTTCCTTCAGCATTTGGACCTTTGGTGCTTTTATGGTGATTTCCGGTTTTAAACAAATAAGACTGTTTGGCTGAAGGGCATGTATGAATTACAGAAATATTTTACTATAATGTTCTTTAATTTTTCTGACTGCAGGAGAAATAGCTCTGTATGCTACTCAAATGCTAAGGAAAGCAATAAATTGAATGCTTCCAAGTTTTTTTTATACGTAATCCCACAATTTGCATCACCCATCTTCTTGTAAATAGATGGGGCTGAGAATATGTCTGGTAAGTCTTACAGCATTAATGAACATTTGTGTTTATGAAAAATATACAATGAATCAACATTCTAAGAAAGGTCTTCTAATATGGGCATTCTATCATTAGATAATAGCAAGAGGCTAATTACTTACTGTAACAGTAGGATAATTCTTTGCAGGACTAAAACATCCTGGATCGTTTTCACCATTGTCCATCCTAGACATGCTGCTTCCAAAATTGAATTGTAGCTGTTCTGTTTTGTATTAATTGCCTTGGTTGGTTCCATTTTCTGCCAAAATACTGCTTACAAATGCCTGTCTATAAATATCTCCTATGTCTTTGTTCACCTGTAAGTATTCATTTTACATTTGTAAAACAAGACTAAAACCAAACCAAACAAACAAAAATCACTCTCTTCAATTGCTAAATGAACAGGACTGTCTTGACAAGTTTCTAAGGAGATTAAAATTTAATTTGTTGAATGTTGTCATTCTCCCTTTTGAATAGCTTGACAATGAAAAATATTTGCATAGTTTCTTTCAATTTAAAATTAACAAGCATTGATTTCTATCTTTCCTGTTTATTACTCTTTTGTGTACTCGTTACCAAAACCTCATAAAACCATTGCCTGAATACAGCTACCATCCATATTATAAGCTTTAGGAATGTGTTACAGATGGATCACCCAAATCCAAAGCTACATGAGCACTTTGGTGTGCAGTTATCACACAACCCATTCACATCAATGTAAGATTCCATTTCTATGTGAAGAGTCAGTTCACACTCTGAAACTGATAAGAAACCCTGCCTTCCACAGAATTCTGTTACATACACACACAGGTATAACATTACATATGTATGCATCACTGTTATGGTCATTGCAGAACGAGGTATCCAACACCTCCATCTACATGCCTGTGTCACTTTCCATCCTGCCACTAGATCACCTCCCTCCACCCTGCTCAGGCATTTAGTAGCTAAGAAAGTATGTCTTCTTTATGTGCCCAGCTTCTGGACTCCACAAACCTAACACTCCTCCATCTACTAAATGGTAAATTGCTTATGCAAAGATGGGAAAAGATGCAGAGCTGTATTTTACAGAGCTTTATGCTCCACCATATCAATGCACAATCATGACCTATACTTACCATTTTAATACAACAGTACATTTAATTGTACTGGCTTTAAGTGTATTTTTACACTGCTTTTTATAATTTTTAATTGTAAGTTTTAAATAGTTTTAATGTTATTGTTAGATGTTTTTAATGTTATGGTTGGGCAGACTATAAGCAAAGATAACAAGAACACGAACAACTGCTGATGGGACACAAGCAGAACTAGATGTACTAGATAGAAAAATGCAGAAAACGATGATAGCAAACCACACTTTACATCTTTAAATTTATATTAGTTGACTATAGCTACCATGTAATATTGTCAGTGGTTACTACAAATAAAACAAACTGTCGAAGAAGGGAAAACATCCTTGAGTAAATAATCAAAGAAAACAAAGAACGTTTGAGTACATGCATTGCAAACAGAAGGTCAGGGCCTATGCCCTGGCAACAGCAATTAAAGGATTCATTTATTCATGACCTCTGGGCTGAAGCAGATAGGCAGGAAAAAGTGCCTCAACCCTACATTTTCCAAAAGCGGGTCAAAACTCCGCTGCCCACAAAGTCTGCTTTCAAGACAGGCCAAAGACCCATGGGCAAACCACCTGGTGCAGCATCAAGCCGCACAGCTGGATAATTCTTTTTGTCACATCCCCACCATGCATGCACACTGTCTCACAGACTGCCTGCAATCTCCAGTTACCTCCCACATCCTGCGCAGATGCCATCGCATTGCATGACCACCCCTTTGATCAGCCACACAGTCACATGTGCGAAACTCCTCCTGTACAGGTCATCAGTGCATTGGTGTGCCCAATGATACACTGGCAAAGCACAATCATGGCTCCTTCACCTCCCTTCACCCCATGCCCCCATTGGACTGTCTGGGTTTTGTACACTGTAATTACATCCATTAGAGTTGTCATTCTTTCTTTCTTTTTTTTCCCTTTCTTTCTTTGTCACAGCCCCATTGGTGCTGGACTGTTTATATGCAGGATGCAAAGATATGCATTTTCTCTGCTAAGCTGTTTAGCTGCAGAGTGCAGCTTCATTTCACTTTCCACCCACTTTTGAATCATGTGTCATATAAATGTCTCACCTTCCATGTAGCTGGAAGCCACTTTATTTTGCCCATTTGTTTTACCCCCTCTGACAGAGATCTGGATTGCTGCTTCCAGTCAGTGTAGGCCAGAGAAGACAAATAGTCTGATCTGGTATACCATGTCCCTATGTTTGAAAGGATCAGAAAGACTGTGATACGAATACATCCTTAAACAATTTAACACACACATACCTTGATGCATTCTACCATCTACTCAGTTCACCATTCTCAAAATGCAGCTTTAACAGTCATTTTTACAACTAGATTAATAGAATTATTTTTAAAATTAATTTTCTGATATTTTTTTTTAAAAAACTGTTTCGAATTCATTCTATATATATCTGCAGTAGCAAGATACTGAATTGCGTAGTATTTCCCCCAGTTCTTCATAAATCATTATATGGACAGTTAATTTGTTGTTGAATGAAATGTTGTTAAAAACAGCACTATTTTAGTTATAAAGGAGAAACAAGAGACATTTGATGCCTGAAAAGAGCAAGGACTACCTAATTTATTTAGCTACTTTTGGGAAGTTGAACAACATAGCAATTTTGGAAAAGCCCAGAAATGAAGCAGTGAAGTTATCTGTGTGCATGCTTGCTCATCAAAGTCTCATGCAGCTATCTTGGAAGGAAAATGCTGCATTCTTTATGCTTTGGCCCTGTATTCTGCACAGATGTATATCCAATGAGTGCTTGGCACTCGTTGACACACTTGTCCTTGTAGCAGGGATATAATTCTTCACTAACAGGTGAAACAGACAGCCCAGAAGCTGGATTGGGGCCATGGCGAGCACATGCTTTGGCTCCAATCTGCCTTGAAGCCAACTGAAAAAGGAGCAGCAAAGATCCACTCCTTATTCAGCTGGCAAAAACCAGGCTTGTAAGCCGCACCAGTGTTGTGGGTCATATAAAAGCTACATTGCTGGAGCATCTTGAAGCCAACCACGTCTAAACAGCTGGGTGGCTTCAAGATGTCTTGGTTGTGTGTGGCATTCAAACACCATACCCTCACACTGCCTGGAAGATGGCTTTATCTGGCCCTCTGTTTCGGCCCTAAGTTTCTTCTCAAAAGTAGCAATGAGTAATTTTAGCGATTTTCTTCCCAGTGTGAGAAAATTTTCAAAAACCACACAGTTTTTAATGGCTATTTGCAATTCTGGTCTTACTCTGCACAAAATGTGCACATGGCTGTTTTGCACTGAAAACATTTTATGTGCAGGAAACAGCATTTTTTTTCATGGAAAATAACATTTCAATGCAAAAAGATTAATTCCTGTGCAGAAAATGCAGTTTTCTATGCAAATCAATCATATGCAATTTTTAAACAGAATAAATCCTTTATTGTAGCATTTTCTGTTCAGAAATTAATATTTCTGCATTGAAATTTTATTTTCCATGCAGAAATCTCTGTTTCCTGCATAGAAAATCATATTTTTCAGCCCAAAGCAATCATATGCAAGTTTTGAGCAGAACAAGTCCCAAACACTGAAGATTCTCAAAAGTCCAGGATTCTTCTTGTCAGGGTTTCTAAACACTCAAAAACATGCTTTTGATCATTTTTGAATATTTTTTATGTTCTTTCCACCACTGCCTTTTATTGGGCCATGATATCTATGGAAATCTTCCTCTAGCACCACATTTCAAATAAGTAAGACCTGTAATACTATTACTAGCATTTATTTATCTTTTTAGCATTCCTTTGCATCCATAAAACTCTCCTCCAGCATCACATTTCAAAAGACCTGATTCTCATCCCTTTTCTTCAAAGTTTTGTCTTTGAATGCTGTTTCAGTCCCACCTGTGTTCCCATGAATCAATGAAAGAGCAACCAGAAATAGCCACAATATCACTTCCAGCCTCAAAAAAATGGCAATAGTATAGCCAGCACTGGTTTAGGAGGACCAGAAAATGACTTTCTACGTATCTGTGCCTCCCCAATCCTGCTGTAAAGCATTTTAGGTAAATAATAATAATAATAATAATAATAATAATAATAATAATAATTTTTATTTATATTTTCCGTCTCTTCCTGTGGATTGAGGCAGAATTACATCAATAAAAATACAATACTATATAAAAATACAGTCAATAAAATAATGACTTTACTATTAATTTGATAAAATAGCTAAATTATCATCCAAAATTCATACACTCATATTCAGAAGTGGAGTCTTTTCTTAGTATCGCTTATAAAAGATCAGGTGGATAGGCCCACCAGAAGAGATCCATCTTAAGTGCCTTCTTAAAGGCATCTAAGGTGGTAATAAGACAGATCTTTTCTGGTACACTGTTCCACAATCTGGGGGCCATGGCATTAAATGATCTATGGGAAGTTGTGATTAACCTGGTCTTTGGATACTTTAATAAATTCTTCCAAGATGTTCTGAGAGTGTGGGGTGGATTGTGGAGGGAGAGGCATTCCCTCAAGTAACTTGGGCCCAAGCCATGTAGGGCTCTAAAGGTAATAACCAACACTTTGTACTGCACCCGGAAGCTAATCTGCAGTCAGTGAAGAGATTTCAACACAGGTGTTATGTGGTCCGATCTAGATGTTCCAGTGGCCAGTCTGGCTGCTGCATTTTGAACCAATTGAAGCTTCCGAACTTGGTACAGAGGTAGCTCCATGTAGAGCACATTACAGAAGTCTAAATGAGAGATGACCAGTACAAGTACCACTGTTTCAAGGTCCTTTTTCTCAAGGTAGGGGTGCAGTTGGTGTATCAACTGAAGTTGGTACCAAGCACCCCTGGCAATCGCATCCACTTGAGATGATATCTGTAGAGATGGATCCAGGAGTACTCCCAAGCTGCGAACATCATCCTTTAGGGGAAGTGTGATCCCATCCAGGACTGGTTGTCAAATCTCCATCCCTGGATTTGGAAAACCTATCACAAGTGCCTCCATTTTATCTGGATTTAGCTTGAGTTTGTTTTTCCTCATCCAGCCCATTACCAACCCAAGGCAGGCATCCAGAGGAGAAATACCATCTTTAGTCAATGCATTAGTCGCAGACATAGAGAAATAGCTTTTAGTGTCATCAGCGTACTGATAACACTGCGCCCCATGTCTCTGGACCATCTCTCCCAGTGGTTTCATGTAAATGTTAAACAGCATGGGGGACAGAATGGTGCCCTGAGGGACGCCGGATGTCAGCTCTCTCTTAGAAGAACAGCTGTCCCCCAGCCTCACCATCTGGAATCTTCCCGAGAGGTAGGAATGGAGCCACTGGAGTTCAGTGCCTCCAATACCTAACTCTCTCAGGCGTTCCAGAAGGATACCACAGTCAATGGTATCGAAAGCTGCTGAGATGTCTAAGAGCACCAACAGGGTCACACTTCCCCTGTCAATATTCAGATGGAGATAATCGACTAAGGTGACCATGGCTGTCTCAACTCCGTATCCCGCCCTGAAGCCAGTTTGAAATGGGTCCAAATACAGTGCGCCCGCGTCATACACATTATACTCTGTTTTCAGCATATACTGATAGCAGTGTTGCTTCTTCTGGAGCCGTGCCACCACACACCACCACGAGCACGAGCCCCATTACTTGTAATGGGGCTCAAGCATATGTGTTTTTGTTTTACTGGGATGGGGGGGGCCTGGAACGGATCCAGCGTGTAAAACAAGGGCGCTTTGTTTTAATTGTAGCACATCTGGCTAGGAAGGTTTTTTGCTCATCTTAACACCTAACTAGAAACAGACATAATTTGTATCTATTGGGATGGGTTAAGATTTAAGCACAGTTCAAATGGACAGGTAAACAGAAGTAATTTTTCTTCCTCTTTTTCCTTCCTCCTTTTTCCACAGTAACCCCTGTAGTCCTCCCAAAATACTACACAGAGGGTCAGGGAACCCTACTGAATGGGATGAGTTATGGTGCGGGGGAGAGATAATCCCAGATGACCTTCCATGATTTGGCCAGTGGAAGGCAGATCTTGGACCCAGTCCACTGTCTTTGGGTTCTCAAAGAGATATTTGAGAGTATGAAAAAACATGATAAAGGCAATCATTTATTTTAATTTTACCAGGGGGAAAACACACACACACATTTTATTCGGTCTATGATAAAAAACACTGTACACACACTCTCCTAATCTTTCAATAAAACAAATTTGAAAAAAATATTTAACATATTAATATATTTATTTATGGCGGGTTTTTAAAACTGTATTGTTTGAAAAAGTATGTTTTTCAGAAGAGACAGTTGATTAATGGCCAACATGTAACCTTTGATTAATTAGCTGATATCTTAGGATAATATCCTTGAACTTTCAGGTGAATTAGTATAAGGAGCCCCTAGAAATTAATTACCGTATATCAAAATCAGACACGAGAAGAGTACGTGCAAATAGAACGAGTGCCTTGAAGAGGAAAGAAGACATTATCCTTGCTCTGTTCAAGAGGAACTGATGCATTAAGTGACTGAAGTTAGAATTTCATTTTATCATAAACATTTAAAGGTGTTCTGTGGCCTTGATATTTACCATAATATGCCAATATACTTGCTAAGTCCCAACCTCAGGCCATGGAATAAATGAGTCAAGTAACAGTATCTCTAAACTGACAAATAGTTTGTCTACATATTGTCTGAAGGAAGAGTGTTTTGTTTTTAAATGATCACAAACCACCAAAGGTCTGCATGAAAATAATAATTTCTTTGAGGCATTTAAACGTATCATGCATTCATGCCAGTTTCTGTTTGTTGGTCTTAGGACTTTATCACACAAGGCTAGACAAACAGAATTTTAACAGGATAAAAGTGTCTTTGGCTGGTACTTACCACACAATGCCATGTTCATCCTGCTGGTGCTTTGCATTCCATTTGTTACTACAATGCACTTTTTCATTGACAAGAAAACCCCATTAATAGGCTCTCAATCTCACTACAGTCCCATTACTACATTCAATAGGTCCCCTCCACTGTAGTTCCACTTCACAGGCAGTCACATGGTGTGAGTGGGACTGAATCTGCTTCTGACTTGCTCCTCATCTCAGCAATTGCAGTGCCAGCAACTTCCCAAAGCTGGCTTCTGTGTGCATATTCACACAACAGTCAGCTTCAGAAAATGGTTTTCAGCCGTGACTCCATCCTCTCACCCTTCTTTCTAAAAGGAAGCATTTCTCAGTGCAGAAGACAGCTCATACAAGCATGGATTGCCAAAGTGCTATCATGGAGGAAAGTGTAATAAAAATTATATTAAACTGGTATACTGACATTCATAAACTAGCATGATTACACTGGTCAGCAGGCTGGTGTGATAAAGTCCTTAGTCACATCCTCTCTCTTCCTACATCAGTCAGTCTGCAGTTAATCTGAATTTGTTCATCTTTGATTTTATAACCTACTGTTCTCTCTCTCCATTGTTCCCTCCATGTTTGAAAAGCATATGTCACAGAGCCTTTCACTTTTAGTATTTGTAAGTAAACCTATTTTGTTATTATTTTTTACCAAAAAAAAAAAAAAAAAGACATTAAGCCTGCTTAATTTCTCTGCTAGACACTCTATGTGGGTGAGTATGATGGTGTTGGTGTGAGACTTGTTGCTGTCCACCTTTTGCTTGTTGATAGTAATTGTGAGAAACAATGCTATGTCTCACATCCCCCAGCTATGAAAACATGGTCATAGAAACTGTCTGCTACAACTTACATGGAATACTGGCCAAAATGAAGAGTGTGAACTGGGGTAAAAATTAAACCCAAGCCTAAGAGTATTACATGCAACAGTACTGATGGAACCTCACTGTCAAACTGAATTGTTTTACTTACCGTTTTGAAAATCAGTTGGGAAAAAGCATGATAAGAAGATGAAAGACCTAGCAGAATGCTCAAGCACCTGTTACAGTCTCTCAGTTAAAGTACTGAAGTACTGATCATTTGCTCCCTTCAGAGTTTCCAGGGAGCTCATTTTGGATGAAATGAGAATCAAAGCTATTATGGGTTGAGAGGAAGCATTCACTTCTATCAAACCATACTAGTCAAAATAGTATATGCTTCATAATTTCACATCAGTGACCTGGTCTACATGAGCATAACCATAACTCCTATATGGAAACTTAGGCGGGTTACAGACCGCCGGAAAGCAGCAGCCTGCACCCGCCCGTTTCCCCGCCGGATCGGGGCCTCAGTGGCCAGAGCGGCAGCCGCTAAGGCCCCAATCCGCCGCTTTCCAGGCCATGGGGAAGCGGCAAAACGCCGCTTCCCTGCCGCCTGGAAAGGGGTGTCCTTGGGGCTCCAAGCCCCAAGGACATCCCGCGATGGCGGGGAGGATAAGAAAGGGGCCGCTTGGCCCCTTTCTCCTCTGCGTCGCTGGGCGCAGCCGTCTGAAGGCTGCACCCAGTGACGCAAAGCCAGGAAGGAGCTCCGAAATGGAGCTCCTTCCGGGGTCGCGGAAAGGGCAGCCCCAATACGTCACAACCGTGCCACCTCGTTTGGAGGCAGCGCGGTCATGACGTAGTGAGGGCGGCAGCCGTGTGGAACGGCTACCGCCATTTTCTATGCACAGAGCACGTACTAGGCTGAGGGGTGTGTGGAAGCACCGCGCCTTCCTAACCCTAGTACGTGCTCGTCGCGTACTTTAAGGCCCGTTTGTAACGGGCCCTACTACATTTTTACTATTAATTTAGAAAAAGGTGTTACTATCAGTATCCTGATTCCCCCCCCCCCCCCCCCGCCAAACTGGAACTCAAAGCAGCTCACAATTTAAAAGAACAATACAATTGAAATTGTGAAGTTGTAGCAGCCAGTCTCTAGGACCATGCTTTTATTGTTAAAAGATATGAGAAATAACAGTGTATCTCACAATATATGGGAAATTATTTGTCTGATTCATGAACTATGCCCTGAATAGCTAAATATCTTTTAAAATTATTTTTGGAGCCAGGTACATAGTGTGAAATGTACAGATATAGGCTGAGGTTAGGAATTGAGAACATTTGTAACTCTAGAAGCTGAACTGCAAATCCAGAAGCTGAACTGCATAGTCACCACTGACTATGCTGGTTAGGAGCTAATGAGAGTTGCGGTCATACATCATCTGAAGATGATCTGTGCCATCAACTTGCACAAGTAGGCAGGAGAGTGACTAATATTCTTCCACATCCACCCACATCCCCTTCTGTACCTTCTTACATGCTACCAGAGAACCTGGAGTTGTTTTTTTGGAGCATGAACTGAGTGAAACCAGCTGGATGGGAGGAGAAAATTGGTAATCTTCCCTGTGTGTATGCACAGAACCTCCACTCATGTAAACAGAAGTTAGAATCCAGCCCTGTGGCCCGTTACAGACGGGCCTTTTAGTACGGAGTCAGTCCGTATTAGGATTAGGAAGGTGTGGTGCTTCCGCACCCCCCCTAATCCTAGTACGGACTGACTCCGTAAAAAATGGCGGCGCCCCATCTACATGGGAGCCGCCATGACGACGTCACAACCGTGCTGCCTCTATACGGGGCGGCGCGGACGCAAAGACACCCCTTTCCAGGCTGCGGGGAAGCGGCCTTTTGCTGCTTCCCCATAGCCTGGAAAGCGGCGGATCGGGGCCTCAGCGGCCGCCATTCTAACCACTGAGGCTCCAAAACCCCAGGGAAAGGGGCGGGTACAGGCTGCCTCAAAGGGGCAGTCTGTAACACGCCTTTGTTTGTAAAAAGAGTACCAATATTATTTAGCCACAGGACTGTTAAAAGAGGTCATAGGCCTAGTTTCTTTTCAGTATTTTTTTAATTATAAAAATATATATTTCATGGATAAAATAGTTTTATCATTGCTGCTTCAGGTTTTCTTTGATAGCATATACCTCAGAACAGAAATTCCAATTAAATAAATGAAAAAGTTCATTTCTGTAAATGATAAAGTACCAATGAGTTCTAAACCAGCAAGAGCCAGCAGAACCAAGGCTAATAAGCAAGGGTCCTCACCTTACTGTCTTAAGTAAATTGAGAAAATTGTTCTAGTCTATCATACTACAATAAAAATAAGGAAACAAGGCCTATTGATCACCGCATTCTCAAAGTAAGGTAAAGTGAGACTTTTTTTGTCCATAACTGTAATGATGTGGCTGTGTCCTTGGCCTAAGACATAATTTCTGTTTCTCATTAATCATATCCTTTCCTAGCCCAATGATGTGCTAAACCATGATTAAATGAATGTTGTCTAATTTGTTGGCTTTTTCTCTTAAACATTGTCACATAAATCCTTATCAATCACTAGACTGAAATGATTTAGCAATCACTGTGTGATGGAGTGATACAATGCTACTTATAGATCAGTGGCAGGAATGGCTTGTTCAATAAATTATTGTGATTATTATTTATATAGTGCCTGCTGAAAGGATCACAGTGCAAAGATACAAAATGTGTAAGGAAATGAAAATTGAAAGCAAAGGAAGTCAAGAATTTTAGCAAAAACTTCAACAATAATGGGAAGCCAGGGATGTTATTGTTGTGTGCCTTCAAGTTGTTTCTGACTTATGGTGACCCTAATGTGAACCTTTCATTGGATTTTTAGCTTACACACTGTAAACCACTTAGTGAGTGCTTAAGAGCATTGATAAGTGGTATAGAAATGTACTTGCTATTGCAGTATAGACATGTATTTGCTATTGCTATTTTCTTGACAAGATTTGTTCAGAGGAAGTTTGCCATAGCCTTCCACTAAGGCTGAGAGCATCAAACTTGCCCATGATCACCCAGTGGGTTTCATGGCCAAGTTGAGAATCAAACCCTGGTCTCCAGAGCCACAGTCTAACACTCAAACCACTACTCCATGCTGGCTCCCAAAAATAGTGCTCATTTAAAATAAGCAAAGAAAGGACAGAATAAATATCAATAAAAAGAGAATTCCAAAGATAATAGTGACTAAAGAGACTTACACAGATAATGGTGACGATAAATGTGATTTAATAGGGAAAAGACCAATGCAAAAGAGAACAGGAGAGGGTTGTGGTTAAAAAGAACAGAGAAATTGGGATAGAATGTACAGCTGAAAAGGAAAGGCAAGATATATCAGAGCAAGGGAATAACCATTGTCCTTACCACTCACCATCTGGGTTATGAAAGTATCACTATACAGTATGCCTAAACTAGCAGTTGTTGTTGTTGTTGTGTGCCTTCAAATAGTTTCTGACTTATGGTGACCCTAGCATGAGGTTTTCTTGGGAAACTTCTTCATTGCCATTGCCATCATTTGAGGCTAAGAGTGTGGCTAGCAGTACAAAAATAGAAACACAACTCTGGGTTGTATCCAACAGAATACTAGTGGGAAAAACATAAAAGGCAGTGTTCTGCTAGAGGCAACATGCTCTGCAAACTGCTATAAACCAAAGCAAACAAACACATAGATTAATGAAGTTATAACTTCCACAATGGCTTCTCAAAGAAATTGGATAAATATATTTAAACTTTGCAATTATGTTCTCCTGTATCATTAAAATTTATTGCAGTTTTCCACTTGTAGCAAGAAAATAGAGATAAATTCACTTATACTCCTATATAGAAAATAAGAGAACTATTGAAATGAATTAGAATAATGTTAATTATGATGAAAAAGTCTTGTTTGTTTCAATGGGTCTACTATGGGAGGACTATGGGGTTTAGTCTGTTGCCTTATCTATCTAAACACCTATTTGTGTGCATATGTCTTTGGAAACATCAGAATTAGGAAGCAGTTAAATACCAATCAGGGTATGGATAATAGGAGCCCTAGAGCACTAGGTTAAGGGATACAGCCATCAATATTTTCTGTCATAACCAGATTTCCTCAGTTTGGAAGGAGCAATCAGAGACTGCTTTGTCTCAGCAAAGGTGAGGTGGGAATGATATCTTACCCTAAAAATATATGGAGGTATTGGTGTGTATGTTATTGGGTGTATGTTATTGGGTGTATTCAAGTCATTTCTGACTTATGGCAACCAGAAGGTGACCCTACCACAGGAGTTTCTTGGCAAGATTTGTTCAAAGGGTGTTAGCCCTTGTCTTCCTCTGAAGCTCAGAGAGTGTGACTTGCTTAAGGTTTGTACACTAGGTTTTCATGGCTGAACAGGGATTCAAACCCTACAGTATCATTGTCCTATATTCAAAACTGCTACACCATGCTGGATCTCTTATCTGTGTACATGCCTGTGTACACAGATAAGAGATACTGTGGTAATTTGAAAGTGACGGATGACGATAATCAAGACTCAGATAACTGAGACATGAGAAGCAGCATATTTTTGCACATATACATGCATATAAATATCTTTGTATTAGTGTGCATTGTAGAAAAAATGTATGTTTTACCATATTATTTTCCATACAAAATCTGATATGTGGGGGGTGGGACAGGAAAAAAGATCTGCAGACAACTGAGCAGACAAGAGTGCATGAATAACTGAAATGCATGCAAGATGGATTATGTTTGATTTATACACCATTACTTAGTACTTGTTGCCTGTTTATATGGACTTTATGGTTTATCCACTAAAAGAGTTTTTTAAAAATCACAGAGACTGAATCCAGCAAAGAGACACTACTGTACACATGGACCAAAGGGGATGCAAATTATCATCAAGGCAATGTAACCCTTTCAACTGAGCATGAGGAGTAAAGCAACAGTGAAAAAGAAGTAAACTAAGGATATTATCCCCTCTCATAATTTCTGAAGTCCAGGCTGAATCTCCTGAAGCTGTTTCACCCTTACAAAAAGATGTTAGAGAAGATAAAACACACATAGATATTTTTTTTTTGAGCCAAGAGCTGTATAACCCCTTTGGACAATCCAAAGGATAATGATGTTCCAGTCTGTGCACTAGTTGGAGAAGTGTGAATTAAATAATTTTGTTTAAAAGTGTAGACCAAAACAAATCCTGCACCCCTAACCAGACTACACACTGTGAATCTAAAACTCTGTATGAGAGATCTATTGCAATGTTAAGAAGGACTGGGGCGGTGGGGGGGGGAACAATAGTAAATATATTCTGCCAGTGATGCCTCTGCCCTTCTCCTGTGCATCTACACTATTCTGTGCCTGAAAATAGTAGGGGATATGAAAATGGAGATATTATACAAGGCATAAACATTACAACCCGTGGAGATTTGATCCAAGAAATGGTAACTAGAGCACAGAAGTCATAGGGAGAAAGCAAGTGCTCAAATTATAGAGGCTGATAGAGGCTTGGCTGTGGCACTTTAGTGGTAAAAAAAAGCCATAGAAGATAACATTATTGGGCTAAAAAAATTGAGATTTCAGAGTATAACACATGTGGATTATACTAAACAAATCATCAGAGTTTTGTCCAACATTAAAAGAGAGGAAAGTTGACTAGGTGAGGTGTGTTAGATTATGGGTGCCAACTTGAACAATCTGCTCTGCTCTAAGATGGGTCAGGCCAGGCTCTTATTTTGATGGAAGACTACCAACAGAAAACGCCAGGCATCTTCAGGTAAGGCTAGAAAATAATCCTGCTTCAAATCCTGGAGGACTGTTGTCAATCACAGTTGACAATACTGGCCTAGATACACCAGTGATCTGGCACAGTGTACGGCAATTTCCTGTATTCCTCTATTTATAGTGAGAAAATAGGATGAATAAAGAATCTTTTAAAAAGAGATATTTTGAAAATGTAAATGGGATATATTCTATTAAAAACAATGATTATTCAATGTCTTTTTTTTTCTTGCTTCAGACAAAGGTCTAAATTTAATTTTAAAAAAGCTTTGAAAAGGCTACCTACTTATAAACTCGTAAATATGCATAAAAGAAGGAGAAGTAATATCTGACTTTGGAAGTTGAAGATGAGAACTGACACCATGAATCATGTATTGTATTTATTATTATTATTATTATTATTATTATTATTATTATTATTTGTAAACTTGCTTCCTAATAGATCTTGAAACTAGCAAGACAGTTGCAAGGATCCAGGAAATATTCTGTATGTCACCCAGATCATCCACAGAGTTCTTATGAGGAATCTAATGCTTATGTACGTGCTTCAGCTACCTGAGCTCTGCAGAGTGTTGTCGGAAACAAAAATTGTGGAGCATTCAATAAAATCAGCAGAAAACAGGAAATACCTCTCAAGGTGTTCAACGAATGAATGACTTATTAATAAAAAGCTGACACAATGTATTTTGCCCTGTGTACACTCTCAAATGCCTTCTTCAGGGGCTATATAAAATCATAAAAAGAGACAACATGTATATACATAATAAAACAGTGCATAACTTTACACTTTGTGAAATAATTACAGTATTACATTTGTACATATTTGTACACTGTCACAGCGATATAGTCCCTGAAGAAGATCTTGGAGAGGATATATAGGCCGAAATGCATTGGGCTTGCTTATTCATTCATTCATTCATCCATCCATTGAGCATCTTGAAACGCATCTCCTAGTGAACAAGATAGACTAATTACCATTCATTGATTATGGAAAATTTTGGCCATTTTTACAACCCAAGATATTTACTTGGAAATGTTCCGCATTATTATTAGTATTAGTATTTCTGTATTGCCTACTACACTACAAGGGATCCTGAGGCAAGAAACAAATAAAAACTAATTAAAAACATAAAGATAAAAAAATGAAAAACACATTAAAATACATTTTAAAAACTTCTAAAAGCAGTCTAAAATAATCCCACTCCAGTTTTGAAACAGTTAAAATAGCAATTTCAAAAACTGGAGGCCAAGTTAAACAACATTGTTCTTGCTGCCCTCTGGAGGCTTGTAAAAGATGGGGCCAGCCTAACTTGGTAGGAAGCTCCACATTAATGTATTGCTACAAAGAAAACTCTGTTATGTGTACCTACCAGCCTAAATTTGTGAGGTGTTCGGACACGCAAGAAGGCCTCCTCTGAAGATCTCAAATTTGTGGCAGACCATTCAATGGGACTTGACCCAAGTAAGTGTGCATAGGACTGCAGGCTTAGCTTCCCCAAAAGTGATAATGCTGAATATACTTGCACATAAAAGTGGAGAAAGGAAAACAGAAATCTGTGCAGACATAATTCTGTCATGCATGTAGCTGAACCTTTTGAATTGTGTCCACAGAGATGGCTCTATCAACTAATTAAAATCAGTGCATTTTCACCTTTATATCTGGAAGACTGAATGGAATTCAAAATGAGAAATGTAATCTAAATTAGCAGTTTACATTCATCTATGTTATTTTTCTTGCTCATTTAAATCAATCCACCATGGGAGGAAAAAATGCAAAGGGATGTATGTGTTGTGTGTTTACTCAATGGCATATGAGTTCCATGCTGGATGAGACTATCTAGCCCAGCATTATCTTTCATGAAGTGGGCAAGCAGAAGCCTGTGTGATGTCTACAGTAGGATATGAGGATAACAGGCCCCATCCATTGCCTTCCCACCAGACTTCTGGGGAGAGACATACTGATGGAGAAGTACACTGCCTCTTCATCTGAACTAAGCATGATAGCCTCCTCCTCCATGGTTTTGTCTATTCATATTTAATCATGACATCTTGTGGCAGCAAATCGTATAATTCAGCTATGTGGTGAGTAGGAAGAAGTATTTTCACAGTGTAATTCTTGATTATTTATTTCTTAAAATATTTATAAACTCCCTTTCAGCATATGGAGGACAGCAAACATTGTCCCCATCTTCAAAAAGGGGAAAAAAGAGGATCCCAACAATTATCATCCAGTTAGTCTGACATTCATACCAGAAAAGATTCTGGAGCAGATCATTAAAAAGGAGTCTGTGAACATCTAGAAAGCAATGCCATAATCACAAAAAGTCAACACGGGTTTCAGAGAAAGAAGTCATACCAGACAAATCTAATATCTTTTTTGATAAAATTACCAGCTTGTTAGATGAAGGGAATGCTGTGGATATAGTATATCTTGATTTCAGTAAGGCTTTTGACAAAGTTCCCCATGACATTCTTGCAAACAAGCTTGTAAAATGTGGGCTAGACAAAGTAACTGTTACATGGATTTGTAATTGGTTGACTGGCCAAACCCAAAGGGTGCTCAATAATGGCTCCTTTTCATCCTGGAGAGAAGCGACCGGTGGGGTCCCACAGGGCTCTGTCCTGGGCCCCGAGCTGTTCAACATCTTTATCAATGACTTGGATGACAGAATTGGGGGTATACTTATCAAATCTGCAGATGACACCAAATTAGGAGTAGCTAATACCCCTGAGGACAGGCTCAAACTTCAGAATGACCTTAATAGATTAGAAAGCTGAGTCAAAGCTAACAAAATGAATTTCCACACAGAGAAATGTAAGGTACTGCACTTAGGGCAGAAAAATAAAATGCACAGATATAGGATGGGGGACACCTGACTTAAGGAAACAACATATGAAAGGGATCTAGGAGTCCAAGTAGACCACAAGTTGAACATTAGTCAACAGTGCGATGCAGCAGCTAACAAGGGCAATGTGATTTTAGGCTGCATCAGTAAAAGTATAGTGTCTAGATCAAGGGAAGTAATAGTCCCGCTCTATTCTGCTCTGGTCAGGCCCCACCTGGAATATTGTGTCCAGTTCTGGACATTGAGAAACTGGAGCGTGTCCAAAGGAGGGCGACTAAAATGGTGAAAAGTCTAGAAACCATATCTTATGAGGAACGACTTAAGGAGCTGGGGATGTTTAGCCTGGAGAAGAGAAGGTTAAGAGGTGATATGATAGCCCTGTTTAAAATACTTGAAGGGATGTCATATTGAGGAGGGAGCAAGCTTATTTTCTACTGCTCCAGAGTCTAGGACCCGGAGCAATGGATGCAAGCTCCAGGAAAAAAGATTCCACCTCAACATTAGGAGGAACTTCCTGACAGTAAGGGCTGTTCGACAGTGGAACAAACTCCTTCGGAGTGTAGTGGAGTCTCTTTCCTTAGAGGTCTTTAAACAAAGGCTGGATGGACATCTCTCAGGGATGCTTTGATTTAGATTTCCTGCATGGCAGGGGGTTGGACTGGATGGCCCTTGCCGTGTCTTCCAACTCTATGATTCTATATCACAATTTTTAAATATATGCAAAGAGAACCCACATTCAGGGCAGAGTTAAAACACAAGAGACTGGCTTCATTTCTACATTAAAAATTGTCCTAAGTAGCACTGAAGAAAACCTTTCTCTCTACCCACCTAAAACTGCTACAGAAGATAAACTTCTCTGCTTAGCAATGCAGGCTATTTCAATAGATGGCTTACCAAGCAATACCACATCTGATTTTGGTATTGGTGTCTCCTTTTTAAAAAATAAATAAATAAATATGTTGTCTTCTAGAGATAGAATAGAACAAGTTCTAAAATAAAGTGCTTTAATTATATGCATGCTTAGGGAATTATGTCTCATGCTTCAATTTATCATTGTTATTGTTAAATAATGTTCTAATCTAAAAACAATATAAAAATGAACACATCACTCCTGGCAGTGCTGTACAAAGCAATATCACGTTGCTCAAGAATGCTATTTTAGCAGTCTTAAGTTTCAAATCTCTATTTAATACTTTTTTAAAAAAATAATTTTTATTCAGATCGCTATTTAATACTTTTAGAGGCTCAGACTTCGTTTTTTATATTAAGTTTCTTTATTTCTGTGTTTCTTAGTGCTGCTGCCTTTGCAAGGAACAAGAAACAGCTAATTGCCACAAATCTAGTATCACAAAGTGCTGTACCGCCAACTATAAACATTTTAAATTTTACGCATGGAAAGTGTAGGAGACAATTAAATAAAAATCAGTGGTCACGCTTTGTATAGTACTTATTTCATGGATGTTCAAATGGATCAGCTTCTTATATTTTGTTCCCCACACCCCCTATTTTGCTACTTACTACTGAGCTTTCTTGGGTCAATTGCATTTATAGGACAGAGATGCCGTGTAAGCATGTGGGCTGGCATTTGACTTACACAGTATGTGGTGCTTTCATTAGAAAGTAACCTTGAATAAACAGCCCCCTATGCAGAACAAGAGGGCAGAAAGGAGAGAGTTCAAAATAAAGGATGGAAGAGAAAAAGACTGGGCTATAGGCTTTGACTCAGTACAAACAGAATCTCACAGAACTGTACACTTACAAACCTAGACATATGGAAGGTAGAGGTGCTTGCATATTTGTGAGTTTTGTTAACATCATTGTGCCTCATTTACAAAATTTTATATTTTGTCCAGATGATCCCCTCTTCCACTCATATTGCTCCCACCTCTCCACACCACATCTTTGATCTTTTTATTGTATTATTTGTTTATTTAATATTCTGTAATTTTAATCAATGGGACTGCCAGGGAAGCAATCAACACAAATTAGATTAGAATAATAAAAAAGAAAAACATAGAGTATAAGAAGACAAATTTAGAAAAGGTGGGGGGGGATGAATGGCAATAAATGCACTAAAATGCCTGGCATCTAGTATCACCCACACCAGTATTGGGGAAACTGTATTGATAGACATTTAGTTGTGGCTGGCAGCTCTTATTTTAGTGGGGCAGCAAATCAGTTCTGGGTTTTAGTCCAAACATTTGAAAAAATGATCCAACACGGCTTCTTTAAAGTCCAGACTCAAAGCCCAGAGTGGATTCACCACTGTGCTGGCATGGAATCCAGTACTGGGGCAATTCCACAGCTAAATGGGCCTTTCTCCCATTTCATGCACCTCAAAAGATGAGGTTACATGTAGGACAGCATGAGACCAGAGTGGTGGAAGAAAAGACAATCTAACAAATATTTGTGTTCCAAGCCATACACATCTTTGAAGATGAAGAGAAGCTCTTTTAATTGCGGCTGGGAAACAATCAGAAAACAATACAGATACAGCAAACATGTGAGATATGTCTTTTTAGTTTTACCTCCATTAGCAGTCTGGGCACAGCAGTCCAGATTAGGTGCAATTTCAGAATGGATTACAAATAGTTTACCTAGGTCCTGGCCAGGATTGTGAAAGATAAACCAGAGTGGGAATATGAATACCTGGAACATCACACAATTTAAACATAGAACTAGAACCAAGAACCAAACACTGCATTTCTTTACATTCACATTCACATTTCCATGTGTAAATGCTTTGTAAGAGCAATCATGGCTGTGGGTTGGGGGGGGGAGGTAGGCAGATAGTTAGGATGAGGACCACCATGTAGTTGTATAGATTTCTTTACTTTGTCAGCATACCTAAATCTATTAATATTTTCTAAATATCAAATCCATTTTTGAAGCATAGTATATCAAAAACTAGATCTTTTGCATAATTCTTCTCCAATTATTCCAATTATGCTTAATTATGTAAGCAGGCAGTACTGTTTTGAAAGATACAATTGCATTCACATTACAAGCACTCTGGATACCTGTCACTCAATGTGTCAGACCTGCAATCCGCCCCACAATGAAAATGAATGTGGCACCTCCTCACCATTTGGCACCTTTCAGCATTTTGTTAAATTGCTCTGGCCTTGTTCTTTCCTCCTGTGACATCAACTGTGAATTCACATTGTTTTCAAAATTGGAAACTAATTACCACTCCATTGTGGCACTAGGCAAGTACACCTCATTCATTAAGGTACTAAATGGCTTATTGCCGAGGGAACCTTCAGAAGTGAGCCATCTACATACAGTCCTGTTTGCATTTTGCAGACTTAGAATAAGGATTAGCAGGCAGAAAGGCTAAACTATAAATTGGGTTGCTTTGACTGGAGTGGAACAGAGCAGCTATTAAATGACAAGTGGTATTATGGTTAAACTTGTTCTCTCAGATAGGTACATAAATGTGTCCCATCAATTCCAGTGGTCATCCAAATGCAGGGGTAACTGGGTCCATAAGACCTCTATTGTTTGTGATAATACCTTTATTAGATTGGAAGATGAAGGGATTGGCCCCCCTCATCTTCAGAAAATTATCTGTGACCTGTCTAGGTTAGAAAAGTATCTGTGCAAGTTTTCAAAACCAGAATTTCCATAGCAGGCAGAGATGGCTTCTTTAAAAAGTTTGCAAGAAAAAGGCGAGTGACCATGTTAGGGGCATGTGGTCAGCAAGGTGTTTTGAAATGGTATCGAAGGAAAGGAATACACACTGTCAGATTAGGCTCATGAAGACACACTCTCAAAGCCTGTAGTTTACTATGAACAACAAAGAAACAATCAAGAATTCTCCATTTGAGAAAAGACAGTAAGGCCGTATTCAGACCCGCCATTAAGGCCGGCCTGGGGATGAAGTTGGGGTGTCGCGTCCAGATGATGCATGCCCTGACTCCAACCACAGGGTGCCATGATGCTATGTTCTGTTCCATGCAGCATGCAGTGTCATGGCGCTCCTCTGGTGCTGCATCTATATGACGTTGCACAGAAGGAGCACCACATAGCCATGGCAGTGTGTCTATGGTGCCCTTTTGAGGGTGCAAAAATTGCCACTTTTTGCGACTCCTTTTCATGCCCTCAAAAGGCCAGATCGAGGCCATGGCATGCAGTTCCCATAGCCCCAGTCCAGTTGAAAAGGGGCAGTCTGTAGAGCCCCTTAGAAAGGAAAGGTGAGGGGAATCAAAGCTATTTCTATCCAGCTTCTATGGAACTCAAACCTTGTAAATCTAGTTAAATTACAGCCTTGTTGAGTAAATTACTGGCCACAGTATGTCTGGCAATTAGTTATAAATGGAAAAAGACTAACCCCCTCCCTACTGCATAAAATGGATAAAACTGATACCATGATAAAATTGGTCAATAAAGTAAGAGTTGGAGTAGAGGTTAATGGATGGTTGTTTGGATTGTTTTTTAATGACACTTTGAAAACACTTAGTACTGAAATGAAAGAATTCAAAATCTGAATTTTTCAAAATAGCTTGATTTATCTAATGTAATCAACATATATAAAAAATTATAGAAGAAAATGAAAAACAAATAAAAACATAATCCATGGATAAAAACTCTAGGATCAAAAAAAGGGGAGGAAAGTATCACAGTCTATTTCACTGATCAAATTTTAAAAGAGAACATCGTTTCAGAGGCTGATGAGAAAAAATATTGCCTGGGTTATTACAGACTCATTAAAAAAAAAACAAGTCTTATATATTTCAGTCATTTGTATATCATTCAGCATTTCTGACTGAGTATTTAACCTCTCTCTGAATGCAAATGCTTGTCTTTCAGGGGAATGCTGCTCCTCCCCATCTACAGGGATGAGATAGGTGCTTTTGTCACCTTTTCTACTTATGGGGTAGGTATGAAGACAACTGGCTGCTCTTCCTGATTTGGGGCAGTCAGACAATGAAGAGGGTGGCATGCATGAGATGACCTCTGATGACAGTCCCCATCACTGAGGGGTTTCAATCCAGGCTTTTCTGTAACACTCACTCTGCCACCCATTTGGATTTCAGAATGAATTTATTCAGTTACTATATTTGGAACTTAGTAGGAATTTTTTGAGGAGGCCATCAGAATTGACTGGAGTGGATTGGCTCCTTTCTCTCTCTCTCTCTCTCTCTCTCTCTCTCTCTCTCTCTCTCTCTCTCTC
>NC_056522.1:47440861-47632299 GCF_019175285.1 Sceloporus undulatus | reverse complement strand
CCCCCCCCATGCTATGCCATTAGAGGGTGGGCTTTCATCCTATTTTATAGTCAGTTTTCATCTTTCTATCACTTTTTAAGTTAGTTATTTTATTGTTTTGTATTTGGTTGGGAAGTTGTTCCCTGGGTTCCTTTATCACTCTGATTTTGGATAATTGTACTTTTACCTGAGATTGGGTGGAATTAAGACTATTTGTAAACACCTTGGGGCATCATGTGATAAAGGATTTATCCACACAGGGGTATCCTCATAGTGGTTCATGGAGGGAACTTCTTTTTTGGGGGGGAATGTCCTTGGAGGAAGTGGCAACACAACACAATCCTACTGTGAGCCACCATGTAGGACCTCCCCTCTGTATACTCAATTTGAGAATTTTCCTGGAATAGGATACAGTGGTGCATTGCCTCATACACACATTTGAGCAGAGGTGTTTTACTTTCAAATTGTTCTTATGGCATGACCTTTGGACTGTCCTGTTCAATGTTAGAATGCCTAACTCTTTTGACACTGCAGATAAATTTAGCTCAAATAAAATTAATCTCATGTTTAAATCCAAGGCTGATATTCTTTCTTCATTTGTGAGCAGTGAAGGAAGAGACTAGGGATTCCCCCCACCCCACCCCAGTTTGCAGCAAATTCCAAATGAATTGCTTTTCATATAAAACAAAATTAATGTGTCCATTATTTGTCAACCACTATTAATAAACAATGAGAATAGCCCAATCTTAGGAGAGACTGGCAATATATTCCGTGTGTTTAAGGTCGGTTTTTTTTTTTCAGAAGACTTTCTGCCACAGACAAACCCAGCACAAAGGTATATAAGTACCAAGTTTATCACAGTTGGGCCAACACCAGTTGTTTAAATTGGAGGTAATACATTTAAGTCTAATTGGTGTAAGATACCGTCTGTGGAGAACATTAAGACTTGTGTGCTTTAAAGTCATTTCAACCATCAGGCAAACTTATTATGGGGTTTTCTGAGACTGAGCATGTGTGACTTGCCCAAGGTCACCCAGTATGTTTCCATGGTTGAGTGGGGATTCAAATCATGGTCTCCAGAGTCGTAGTCCAATGAACAAACAAGTACGCCATGCTGGAGTCTAATCTGCACTGAAGAAATAATTTAGTTAAACACTGCTTTACCTGCCATGGCCCGATGCAATAAAATCCTGGGACAGAATGGCCTGGAACTGTGCTGCTCTGAGATTGTGAGCTTTGTACTCCAAAATAACTTTTCCAGGCTCTTCTCAAGACCAGCTTAATTCATTCACTGCAGTATTATAGCTTTCAGATCATGCCCTGGGACCAGATATGTTTCATGCATAGGAAAAAGTTATGTTGAAATTATGTATTTCTCTTCCTTGAACAGCCGCATCAGCAAAATTTTAGATTTCTATTTATTTTCCCTCCTTGGAAAGTTACGTGGGAAATTTCATCACCATGACATACCTGCACACACACACACACACAACCATACCAGGACAATCAGACTTTCAGAGCAATCATCTGTACGCTTACTGAGAGGTAAATCATATTGTGTTCAGTGGGGTTTATTAACAAGAAAGCAGGCATTGGATTGAAACTATAATGTCAGGAAAGTGTCCCAAAAGTGTTCTGTAGTTCCCATGTGATACTAAATTATTTGCTGACATAGCGACACTGAATTCAATTTCCAAGATAATATCTGCACAGCTCCCAGATGCTCTGGACAAAAAGCACCAGCCTTTTACTCATTCAGAACTTTGTGCCAGGAATACCTCCAAACAATGACATTTTTACTTTCACCACAGTATTCATTATGTTGTTCCTGTCACTTTAGTGTAGCAATGATAAAATGTAGTCTTATTTGGATACCAATTTTGATTTCCACTGCTTCCATATAGCTTTAGGCAGAGGCTAAGGTGTACATCAAACAGCACTAGGGGCTTCAAGACATGCTATGTTATAATTCCAAATGTGAGGATATTCTGGACACTTTCTTTAGACACAAGACTGCACATTTCCCAAGGAATTCATTACCAGCTGTTCCTCATCCTTTGTTCCACAGAGTACTAAGCCTGTCCTTTCATGCATGTATTTTATTATTGTGAAATGTGTTATTTTATCATAACAGTGACTGATTGTCCATTTTGTACATTCTTTGAAAGCCTTTCCTTTTGTTTCTATATCTCCATATGTCCATAATCCCATTTTCTTTAGTTGTTTAACTACTTCTCTTTTCCACCATGTTCTCTGCCTAAGCAAACTGTATATGACACTGTCTTCTGTCTAAAGAAGCATGTTTCTCTATGCTACCTGGAAGATTCTAGTCTTTGTCATCTAATCTCGCCCCCCCCCCCCCAAAAAAAAAAATCTTATTTCTGTATAGATTTTCTACCCAGTCAGTAAGCTCACAGGGGACAAAAAGGAAACTGGCTGAAGGGTTCCTTGCCAAGGCCTCTCAGGACTGATGCCAATCCTATCAGCCTTGTCATATTAAGTGACACAGAAGATTGTGCAACTAATCTTTGGGAGGAATGTATTTACTTAAGTGATGAGTTACTATCTTTATTAACTACTCCAGAAAGTGAGGCTCTGGGCACATTTAGAACCTGACACTTTTTAACCTCTTTTCCCCTTAAAGATAAATTCACTACCTCAACAATCTTGAAGGATAGGAGACCTTTGACTACAGAGATGAAGAAAGTATGGTGTTGGACTGCAGTTCTCCACATCCTTTATCACTGCCAATGCTGCTAGGCTGATGGACCTGTACAGGTTATGCTCAATATATATGAATATCAGATGCATAAGGCAGGAAGCTGTCTGTTGCAAGAGTCTGAAAGGGTAAAGCAAGAGAGCCTAGATCCCTTGAAAAAGTCAAGCCTCCTCTCCTCTCTTGCTCATACAAGGAAATGGTTTCACTGATGATAACAATCAATGCTTAACTGTCTTGTCTACCTCCATTGAATTGAGACTTGCCAAACTGGCTCAAAGTGCTACCCTCCCAGTTGTGAGCTACTGTGCAGCTTCCAGAAATGTTGGGCAAAATGTCTATACTTAATAGGCTTTATCTCGTATATAAAACTCCATTGTTTTCTACTACCCAGAACATGTAAGAATAATTAACAATGCCTGAAGGGCATGTTCACATCTGCCCTTTTGCACAGAGGCACAAGCTTTGCATTCAACACTTTAAGCACATGTTTTTGTTTCTTGTACCCTCTATAAAACATTGAGGTCATATTTTGGTCCACCCAGGAGTTCACTTCACTTCAGGAGGCAGACCCCAAGTTAGGAAGAGTTAAAAAAACACAAATAAAGAGAGAGAGAGTCTCTGAAACCTGTCCCCTTGCCTTCTGCTGCTCTGTCATCCACAGTCTTCACATCGGAGGATGAGAAAATTCATGTCTGTGTTTTAGTCTGCAGTCCCTTAAGCTTAGTTATACCCCTCTTAGATTGCTTAGGAATTGGGTTTTAGATCCTTTGCCATCATCTCTCTTTTACTTTGAGAAACAGCTTGCATTGGATATGGAATGTTCTAATGCTTTCCACTGCTATTTTTTTTTTCTGTTTTGTAGGTAAAGAAATAATTGTTTTTTGCTGCAAAATCATCTTGTCGGCTGATTTCTTCCCTTCTACCTCATTCTCACCTGGAGTCACTCTGGTTAATTGCCCATTTTTAAAACCTTCAACCTGTGAGGTCCTGCAGAGAGTTGGTGCCTGGAGGAGCTCCTCCACACCAGCCAGTGACCCAGTGCACCGGTCTTAACAGAACAGAAGTGCAATGGCTAGAAAATCATATTGCCTAGCTGCTACGATGCTCAGCCATGCCCTCCTTCTGTCCATGTTGGTTTGATCAGTAAATTCTTGCCTGATTCTTTTGAAAAGACAGAAGTGTATAGAAATACACCATGTAGCATTCTTGTCAGACATGTGTATCTTCCATTGGTACTAGATGTTTGGTCCTTTTATTTATGCCAGATCTTGGCATGATCCTTCTTTCTGTCAATATTCTTCAAAATCCTTCATTGAGCAAAATCCTCAACATTTTCTGCCTTGAGATTTTACTTCACATAACACTGCCTGAGGAGCAAGCATTAGAGTCATCTCATGTATGAGTAATGAAGTCTTCCAAGGCTTCCTACAGTCTCTGCCATGTCTTGCCCCATCCTATCTGTCTATTAAAAAAAGTCCAAACCTCAACCACATTTGCCCAACCAAATCTTGTTTACAAATTTCAGTGCTATCGCTTCTCGGCCTTTTGGCTGGGAAAGCATTCTCTAAATGTATACAAATTTCAATGCTGCAATAACTGTTCTCTGCTCTCTTTAGCATTGGTTTGATTCCACCCCCCAATTTGTTCTTTTGATAATGTACTTTCAATGAGCATTGGCCTAAGAACCATTGCTAGACATTGCATTTTAGGACTTTAATTACTACTTGATGTAGGTAGTACTATTTGTATATTTTCCAACTACACCAAATAGCCTAAAGCCTTGAAACCTGTCCCTGCTCTATGTTAATACTGCAGTGGTGACATTCTACAGCATGGGGCTTCAGACTGAAAACATGCACCCATATTCAGGCCTAATTCTAAAAGTTAATACCAACTAGAGTAGACCCACTGAATCAATACAAACTTGATAAATTAACATTTATGTAAGTTCCATTTTTTCAATGGTTCTGCTATAGTCACTAACTAACTCAGACTAGCTATTAGATTTAGCTATATTATTATTATTCTGTACAGTGCAGAAGGTAAATGTTTACCCGGGTTGTCTAGATTCACACTCCTGTTCAACTGACAACATTTGCTGGATAATCATTATCCAAGGGCCTAACCAAGCTCTCAGAGTTTTTGCAAATATAAAAATATAAATATAAAAAAGAGTTTATCTGTGAGTTTTTTGACCGATGAGGCCGTGTTCTAGTGGAGTTTATTCCTGATGTTTCATCATCAGCTATCGCTACATCTTCAGAGGGTGTTGGCGTGGAAGAGAGTGGGGTATATATGCTGTTGGTTGAGAGGAAGCGATTTGCATGTTAATATGTGTATTGTTCTGTTGTTGAATGGCAAGGCCTACAGGGTGTCTGTCCATTTACTTAATGATCCATTGTTTGCTGGGAAACCCCTGACCCTGCATTGTTTTCATTTGCCTTTGCTGGGTCTTGATTTTTAGTATTTTTCAGGACTGGCAGCAAAACTTTGTTTACTTTAAGGGCTTCTTCTTTCCTGTTGAAGCCGGCCATGAAAGTCTTTGACTTCATATAAAAAAGAGGAACAGTCATTTATACTGCTCTGGCTACCTAGAAGCATGGATGGATGGATGAGATAGACAGATAGACAGGTTTGCTCTAAGGACCTGTTTAAAAGCAGGGGTCCAGAATATAAATGGAAATAATACCAATGAAAAGAGATGGTATTGCAGCTGTGCCAGTACCTACCATGTCAGGATACCATTCCTGTTCAGTGACATATGGATTGCACCTGAAAGCCACAATAGTTCCTCAGCAGTTAGAAATGAAAGAAACTACTAACAATTGGCAGCTGGACAAGGAAAGCATGTAAATATGAGAAGAATGATCATGAAATAAACATAAGCTGGAAGAAGATTCACCATCATCCATCTAAATCACTTTTGAGCCAGAAAGCTTAGTAATAAGGTAGTTTGTATGGATTACTCTCCACCTCTAAAGCTGATGCAGTTGCTTTCACACAAACCATTTGAATGGCTGGTGTGATGGAGTGAATCATCCCAACAAATAACTTTTTCTGAATACATTTTCATCTGTATAAACAGGAGGAGTACCTAGCTGCTGAAATTGCTTACTTTGTATGTATGTAACATTTTATTTTTTAATGTTTTTTGTTTCTAACCTTTTCTTTGTTTAAAGCCAGTGTCTACCTCAAAACACTTCTAGGGTGTGGAACAATCAACAGCAGAGTAACAAAAAAGAGGAGATATATAATTCCAGCCAACACTGTTCCTATGGGAATCACACATGAACATTTTCCAGTTTTACTGACTTGGCAGAGCTCTGTAACAATAACATCCAAATACTAAGGCCGGGATCCTATACTTTTGCCAGTGTAATTACAAAAAAGGAGAGGAATGTGATGTTAGTGGCAAGATATCATCTGCAAATTTTAAATGATTGATGGTTCTTCCATACCTGCTTCCTATATATGTCCATTGTATTTCTTCATATTCTATCCTAACAGTGTCCCCTTATCCAGGATATAGGTTACATATCAGGAGAACCAAATGTGGAGACACTGCCATTTCCTTTAGAGTGATTCATAGTTTTTCCATGATCTTAAACAGTCGAATGCTTTGCTGTAATATATGAAACACAGGAAAAGCTTTTTACTGAAATTCTTTGATGTGCTCCATTAGCCAAAGTATGTTTACAATATGATCTCCAGTGCCTCTTGCATCCAGTTTGAACACACAGCTTTTCCCACTGCATGCATTATAATATCTTTCTTGTAGCATTTTCAATTTGTTTGCATGTGAGATTAGCACAATGGTCTGATGCTTACTACAATCCTTTATATTTCCTTTCTTATGGACTGGAATGTATACAGAGCATTTGCATTGTGTGGTGAAATGTATTAACCTCCATATTTGTTGGCTTATTTTTGTTAGAATTTAAATGGGTTCCATCTCATAGCCTGAAACAATTGTATTGGTATGCCATCTGTTCCTGCTTATTTATTTCTTCCAAGTGTTTTGAGATCAGCTTCTAACTCTATTTTTAAAACTGTAGGTTCTTTTTCAAAAGGTTCTTCCTTGAAGGTATCTGCCACGTTTTCACCTCATCTGTATAGTTCTTCCTGTATTCATTCCCATGTCTTTTTATTTTGTTCTGATCAAAATGTCTTCCCATTGATCATTCAGCATCTCTAGTCTTACTTTAAATTTGTTGATTTTTCAGATCTTGTGGGAAAGATCTCATTCTACCTCTTTTGTTGTCTTCTATTTCTCTGCTGCCATGAATATAAATTATCTTTGTCCCTATGTAAAAGACAATGAACAGATGGATTCAGGATTTTGACCTTTATTTCTGTTACCTTTTAATGTTGCCTTTAACCAGATAATTTCATCTGTCAACAAATAAGAATTTTCTTTCCTTTTGGCTACAGACAGTGTCTTTTTTCATTTTTTTCTGATAATGATCCTGCTTTCAATCTAAAGTTCTGGTTCATAGTTGATAAGGCTTATTATTACAAATCCGTTAAACACAATCTTTAAATTCTACAAGGAATTTTTAGAAGTTTATTTTACATATTGTTTCTCCTATTGTGTCTCCTTTTGATTCTATACTACTCTATACTACTCTACCTGAAACACACCGAAAGATGGTAGTGGGAACAAGGAAAACGGGAGCGAAGTCAACACCAAATTCAACAGTTAATACACTTAGAAGACCTTCAGTGGACACCCCTACTAAATTATCAGAACCAGACGAAAAGATGATGGAAGAAATTAGAAAAATGCATCAAGAAACAAATCAGGCAATTGAAAAATCAAAAGAAGACTTGAAGGCTGAATTTAAGAGGGACTTGAGACACGAACTGGGAGAAGTAAACTCAAGACTGGACAAGATTGATACGGATTTAAAGCAGATGAATGGAAAGGTAGAAAAGTTAGAAACAGATATGAGAAGGATGGAAATAAAGGTTGAGACAATGCATAGAGACCAACAAGAAGACCAGGACTCAATATTGAGACTACAACTGAAACAAAGGGAGAACTGCCTAAAATTGAGAGGGCTACCTGAAAATGTAAACGAAAACTTGTACACCCTCTTGACGCCAATATTAGCAAAATTTATTGGAGAATCAGAGACGTTATTCCCGTGGGAAATAGATCGGGCCTATAGGATAAACTCTCGTATTGCTAAGATAAGGAAACTTCCGAGGGACGTGGTGATCTATTTTGTCAGGAAACAGACTAAAGAAATAATTCTAAGACAAAGCTATACTACAAAATTGATAATAGAAGACAAAGAGATCACAGTCCTGAGAGATATCCCTGGAAAGATTCTCAAAAGAAGGAAAGAATACAGTTTTTTAATTGAGCAACTAAGGGCACGGAAAATCCTTTACAAATGGGACGATCTGGAAGGCGTCATTGTGAACTGGAAACAAAAGAAAGTTAGATTGAACTCAACTGAAAAAGCAAGACTGTTCTTGAAAGGCCTGAAGGAAGGACCTGACGGAGGAAGAGGAGAAGAGGTAAATAAAGGTAAACCAGAAGAAGGAGGAGGAGAGGAAGAGGAAGAAGGAGAGGAGGACCTAATTGAGGAATAGCAGGAAACTAAGAAGTTTACTTGGAAAAAGGAAAAAGGAATACCGAAGAGTAAAATAAAAGGAATCAAACACAAAATTTTGGAACTTTTTTAGATTTATATTATTAGATAATCAAACTTTTAGTCTAACACTTACCTGATTTCTATTTCTGAATTGCAGAAATCATAATATTTAAATAAAGCTTAAATTTCTTTTTGGAAAACCGTTTAGATTTTTTTTATTGAGAAAGGAATTGAATCTGTTACTTGAGTTAAAAGAGAAACAATAAGAGATGAAAATTTTATCGCTAAATGTAAAAGGTTTGAATTCACCTAATAAAAGGAAGAGGGTATTTCAGTATCTGAGGAAAAAGAATTTGGACATTATTTGCCTACAAGAATCACATATAAAAACAAAAGATGTAAGATTGATAAAGAATAATAAACTAGGAAAAGAATACATAAGTTCAATTGATAAAAGTAAGAGAGGGGTACTAATATATGTTAAAGAACATTTAGAATCTAAAGAAATATTTAATGACAAAGATGGACAATTCATTGGAGTGGAAATCTCCTGGTGTGGTAGGAAAATTTTGATAATAGGTGTGTATGGTCCGCAAGAAAGTAAAAATGGTTTTTATGCTAAACTGAACGGAAAAGTAGCGGAATTTGATTATGAACACATAATCATATTAGGAGACTTTAATGGAGTGATTGAACCTAAATTAGACCGGACCTCTGGGAATAAAATTAACGATAATCAGGGAAAGCTACCCAAAAATTTTTTTAAACTAATGAGGAACTTTTCGCTAATTGAAACCTGGAGGCACTTATATAATGACAAACAAAATTTTACTTTTTATTCAGAACGACACAAGTCGCTATCCAGAATAGACTTCTTTTTGGTCACTAGTTCATTGATTAAAGAGGTGGGAGAAATGTTAATTTTAAATAGAGAAATATCTGACCATAACCCAATTATATTAAATCTCAAAGAACCATCTAAAAAGTATTCCTGGAGATTGAATGAAGATTTATTAAAAAACGAGGATATAGTTAAGAAAGGGAAGGAAATGATAAAGTCATTTTTTGAGGAAAATTTGGATAAAGAGGTAGAAACGGCAGTGGTTTGGGATGCAGCTAAGGCTACTATAAGAGGTTTTTTCATTCATCAAAATATAATATATCAGAGAAGGAGAAAACAGAAAATAACAGATCTAAACAATAGATTGAGAGATAAGGAGGAGGAATTAAAAAACAGGCCAAATAATAAGACAACACAGAACGAAATAAAAGTTTTAAAGAAACAACTAGAAATTGAAGCGAATAAGGAGTTGGAAAAAAATTTGAGGATTGCTAAACAGAATAGCTTTGAACATGCAAATAAAACAGGGAAATGGTTAGCTAACAGATTAAGAAGAGAGAGAGAAAAAAAACATTATTAATAAAATTAAGAAAGGGGATCAACTATTAACACAACAGAAAGACATAGAAGAAGTATTTCTGGAGTTTTATAGGGATTTATATATGAAACGAAGGGAAGAAAAAGAAGGAATTCAAGAATTCCTGAGTAACAGCAAAATTCAAACACTAACAAAGGAACAACAAGAGAATTTAAATAGATTAATTACTAAGGAAGAAATACAAGAGGCAATTAAAAAATGCAAAACAGGTAAAGCACCGGGGAATGATGGATTTACGGGACTGTTTTATAAAGTATTTGTGGATGAAATTTGTGGACCGTTACAAAGAGTGATGAATGAAGCGTTAATAGGAAACATCCCTGATACTTGGAAACAAGCAGAAATTACCCTCATTTATAAGGAAGGGAAAGATCGGCTGAACCCAGCAAATTATAGACCCATCTCTTTGTTAAACAATGATTATAAAATATTTGCCTCAATTCTGTCAAAAAGATTAAAAGAATGTCTAAGCGAAACAATAGATGAAGAACAAAGAGGTTTCTTACCTAATCGACATATAAGAGAAAATATAAGGATGGTTATAAATATACTAGAATACTACGAAAGACACAATGAGAAAAAAACTGGGTCTTTTCTTCCTCGACTTTGAAAAAGCTTTCAACTCAATAGATTGGAATCTGGTCTTAGAAGTGTTGAAGAAAATTAAAGTAGGGGAAAATTTTAGTAATTGGATAGGGAAAATATACAACAATCAGAGAGCACAATTGAGGATTAATGGAGAAAAAAACGCAAGCCATAGATATTCAGAGAGGGACGCGACAGGGATGCCCACTCTCGCCATTACTATTTATACTCGTCATGGATTTACTTATAAAAGAAATAAAATCAAACACTGAAATGGAAGGGGCAAAAATTAGGAAATATGAGTATAAAGTTAGGGCCTTTGCAGATGACGTGGTTGTAATAATGGAAAACCCTATGGAAAGCTTAGGGAAACTTCTAAATTTACTAGATTTATTTGGCAAAATCACGGGATGTAAAATCAACAAAGAGAAATCAATTATTTTAACAAAAAATATGAAAAAGGAAGAAGAGGAAGAACTAGAAGGAAAATTTGGAATAAAAGTAGGGAAAAAAACTAAATATTTAGGGGTTCAAATTACAAACAGGTCTATAGAATTGTATGAGAATAATTATAAGAAGCTATGGTCCCAAATAAGAGAAGATTTAATCAATTGGAACAAATTAAATTTATCAATAATGGGAAGGATATCAGTGATTAAAATGAATGTTTTACCAAAGATGCTATACCTATTCCAAACAATACCAATTATAAATTCTGACAAACCATTTAAAGATTGGGACAAAGATATAGCTCAATTCATATGGAGAGGAAGAAAACCAAGGGTAAAGCTAAAAACATTACAAGACGCGAGGGAAAGAGGGGGGACTAAACCTTCCAAATTTAAAACTGTATTTTGAGGCAAGTGCATTAGTATGGATCAAAGAATGGGTTGTCCTCGAAAAAGAAAAGTTACTGGAATTAGAGGGGGAGGGACTGAGCTTGGGGTGGCATGCGTATTTAGCATATGAAAAAGCCAAACAAAATAAAAATTTTATGAATCATGGAATTAGGAAACCCCTAATAAGAGTGTGGAACAGGTACAAAGGAAGAATATTACAGAAAATGAATGGATGGGTCTCCATTCATGAAGCATTCTATAGGAAAGAAATGGCCAGAGAAAGTAAATGGTATAAATATAATGATCTGATAGAAAACAAGGATGGAAATTGGAGAATTAAAACAAAAGATGAATTGGAAAAAGAAGGTTGGAAAGGATCCTGGTTTACATATAGACAAATTTACGAAAGGTTTAGAACAGATCTTAAAGCGTATGGATTCGAGAGAAGGGGAGATGAATCGCAGCTGGGGAAATTATTGGCCTCTGAGGGGAACAAATTAATCGGGAAAATTTATAAAGTATTGTTGGAATATGACATGGAAGAGGAGGTAATTAAACATCAGATGATTCAGTGGGCAAAAAATATTGGACGTCCTATATTATTAACACAGTGGGAAAAAGTATGGAAAAATGGATTTAAATATTCGGCATCCCAAAACCTAAGGGAAAATTTTTATAAAATGTATTACCAATGGTACCTCTCTCCTGATAAAATAGCAAAAATATATAAAATAAAAGAAAATAGGTGTTGGAAATGTAAAAGTGAAATTGGCACATTTTACCACTGTTGGTGGACTTGTAAATGGTCAAAGAAATATTGGACAATGATAAATGGAATGATTAGCAAAATCTTGGGTATAAAACTACAACTAAAACCAGAACTTTACCTCTTAGGGATATTTGGAGAGGAGATCTGCTCAAAACATGAAAAGATTGTTTATTATATGATTACCTTGGCTAGGATGTGTTTTGCACAAAAGTGGAAATGTGAGGATATACCATCAAAAGAGGATTGGATGTGGAAATTATATGAGGGGATGGAAATGGATAGACTAACGCAGGCAATAAGGAATGATAAAGAAGGTAAATTAATGGAAGATTGGGAAGGAGTAATGGAATTCCTAAAGGGAAAATTGGGTGAATTTGCATCTATTAAGTTAGATTAAATAAGAGAAATGGATTTTAAGAACATGAGATACAGAGATATAGGGGAAACAATATATGTAACTGGATATAATAGGTAAGCAGGAAGCTAATTGTATGAATGGGAGAATGAAAGAAATTGAAGAGGATAAGATAGATAGGAACTAAAGATTAGAGATCAGGGAAACATAGAAGATAGAGTAAAGAAGATTAAGATATACATAGGAATAAAAGGTTAAGAAGATAGTTATAGTTAGGACTAGAAGACTGAATAGCATGCGAATTATACATTGTATAAATTTTACATTGTGTAAAATGTATCCAAATTTAATGGAGAATGTATGATATGTAAGTTGTATGTTTGTAATTATTTTAATTTTAACAATAAAATTTTCTTTAAAAAAAAAAAATTCTACAAGGATGTTCTTTAGACTACACTTTGGCACTAGGATTGGTTTAATGTATTTTTGTTGCTTTACTCTGATTTTTAATAGTTTACTCTCCTGATTCTTTTTTGATTCTATGCCAAATTTTCTCTACTCTGTTTCTTACTTTTGTATTCCAAACACCTATAATTATGTACATGTCCTTCCACTCCTATCTCTATAGTTGTGAGGAATGGGTGAGGATGTAAATTTGGTGGCAATGAGCTGAACTAAGATGGAGAAATGCAATGCATGATGGGGAAAGCTGTCTGGCAAGTGAGGAGAGGATTTTTTGAGAACTGCTGATGTGGCGATAGATGGCGTGTCCAAAACCTTGGATGTAGCTGCTTATCCGTAAAGAAGAAGATATCCAGGACTGTACGAACAGCCTGGATAGAAACAAAGACTGATAAGGAAGAGAAAGCAAAGAACTGTTCGATCTGAAGTGTTAGTCAGCGTCAAAGGAAGAGGTCCTCACGTAAAGACAGCAGGACGGAGGACATGGTAAAGCCTTAAAAGAGAGACTTTTCCAAATCAAAGGTGTGCTCTGGACCTGTGGCAACAGAGCTCCTACATCTTCATGAACATGACTGATCAACGCCTTCAGTGAAGTGCCATCTGAGTGTGTGAGTATTGTGTGAATGGTGTGTGTGAGAGCTCTCTTGGTACTTGTATTTGTCTATGTCTGTGTATTTCAATAAATGTTACATGTATAGTGTCTAAAACCAAATTTGGTGTCTCTTTGTCTGTGTCAGCCCTGCTGTGGATAAGTTTACTGGGAGGGAGATTTCCACTACACGCTCTCAGGATAAACAGGTTGCCCTTAAAATCTGGGCATAACATAGTTGGAGGATTTGTTATCACTGAAACTGTTAATTCTCTAACAATGATAAAGCTGTTACTACTTAAAGAGAATGGATGCATATTAGTCTGGTATCTCCACTTTAAGCATCCTATCTTAGGAGTCCCCTGACAGTGTTATTCTCAGTCTTCCTGATTGTGGGTTAAGGTGTGCAGCTGGGATAGTGTTACGTTGGGTTCAGACATTTTTAATGTGCTGGGCCCTTCTTCCACATGCCCACTGATTTCACTTTTTCCCTATGTTTTGTAATCTGTAAATGATGCTTCTGGTAAAAAAAAAGTCCAAAGGATCAAGCTAAAGTGTTATCAGTAGAAAGATGAAATGCACCTTTGCTGCTAATTTCCACTTGTAAATCCCAGGGAGGGTGTGAAAATCTACAAAAGAAGTCTGGAAGCAGCTTCTGGATAAAAGCAAACATTCTCTAAAAGTGCCTAGAAGAGATGTGTGGGGAAAAGGCAGGAGGTGAGTAACACTGGCTGGAAAAATGTTTTGGCTTATGAACAAATGGGAGAAAATTCCACAAACTTATGAGGCCAGTACATTGCTTGCTCTGTGTTTGCAGCTAGGGATTGTAGTTCTGTCTCAAGAAGTCTTGAGTTACTGAAATAAAGCTTTACTGTTAAAATACAGAAGCCTGGTTTACTGAACTGAAGTGAGTGGGCAGTTCTTGATAGCTACCTATGAAGGCTGATTTCACAGTTATGGACATCTAGATGTCCAGTTCTACACATAACGAGGTCAGATCTTGTCACATTTCTACATACTCTCTTTCACTGGAATACTGTAGATAGATCTGCTTTGAAAACCTCTTGGAATTTTTAGCTGGCATAGAATGCAACTGTCCAGTTGCTTCTGGATGTAGACAATCAAAGTGTATAACTCCAATTCTATAGCAGTTCATTGTTTACAAGTATGTCTCCAGGTTCAATTCAAAATGCTTTTTGTTACCTTTAATACCCTAAAGGCTGGGAGCAGATTATTTGTGCCTATATAAACCCATCTTGACATTACTATCAGACATGGAGGCCCAGCTCACATAATTATTATTCACAGGCTCTTTTCTGTAATGGCCTCCTTATTCTTAAAATCAGCCCTAGATCTGCCTGCTTTTAAATGGAGTCTTATGGCTTGGCTGTTGAATCTGCTTTTAACTGAAGCTGTTTTACTGACTAACTGATGCTGATCTGCAGCTACAAAATATAATGATTGGTGTTATCTGTACCACTACTATTCATACTGACTGTTTTATTTTACTAGTATTTTTTACATTGTTTGAAGTTTGTAACTACTTTGTCTTTCTTCTTAGAAAGGCAACTTATACATACATAAATAAATAAATAAGAAATATTAACAGATATCCAACATGGGATGCTGGTAGGTGAAGCAGCTATGAGTTTGCTGAAAAACACAGAAGCACAACCACTTTGGTTCTTGTATAAATAAAAGGAGATCAGCTGTGCTGTCAAGTTGCAAATTTTAAAAACTGAGGTACATATCATTTGTTTCCATTTGCACTTCTGTTCAAAAGACCTGATGCCATCCTTGTCACAATGCCATGGGCTTCAGTTGATTTACTCTTGTTTTCCTGACTTCTCACGGAAGAACAGAATATAAACAGCTATCACAAATTTTGTTATCTTCTGATCTCCTGGAAGGATATGAGATCCAAGCTCTTGAATCCCAACTGGCAACATATTATGATGTAGACATACTGATGGGCCTGCTCACAAATTTCTTTAAAGTGTCATGCTTTGTGGCTGATGTGTACACCAGATTTCTACAGCTCCTGCTAGACAAGTTGATAGGAACACTGCTGTTCTGAATACAGAATGCAGAACCATCTTTGGGTGTGATTGTTATAATCACACCCAACTCGGGCCCAAGCCATATAGGTAATAACCAACACTGAGCACAATACAAAGTGTTGGTTATTACCTATAAAGCCCTATATGGCTCAGGCCCGAGTTACATAAAGGAACGCCTCTCCCTATATAGTCCGCCCCGCACTCTTAGAACTTCCAGGAAAAATCTGTTGGAGGCATATCCAACTAGATTGGTTTCAACCTCTCAAAGAACTTTTACTTCGGTGGCTCCTAATCTATGGAATAACCTTCCGGAAGAGATCCATCTTATTACCTCCTTGGAGGCTTTGAAGAGGGCAGTTAAGACAGATCTCTTCCAGCAAGCCTACCCACCCAGTCTCTTGTAAGAACTTCACCCCACTCTTCTATTTAGGATGATGTATTGTTTTTAAATTGTTTTTAACTATGAATATTATATATTTTGTTGTTGTTGCTCAATTGTAATCCCACTTTGATCCATCTGGGAGAGGCGGGAAAATACAAATAAAATATTTATTATTATTATATAATTTATTATAATAGCATAAACTGTTTTCTCCTCTCTTAATAATGATAGCCAGATGCAACCAAGGACTAAGAAAGCTGATGGCAGGTACTGTTTATAGAGTTAACAAACTTTGTTCTTCATAATCTTTGATGCTGGAAATAATCTGTATGTTCAGATACCATTGATGGTCAGAGTCATTCCATTACTGAGACTATCCTCTAACAAAAAGGAGAATTAAAGGCCCAATGTTAGTAGCCTCCCGGTAACAGAAGAAGGATACTCCAAGATACTCCCATGTTTTCTGCGGCATGCAAAATTGGTAATCTGAGAGCATGGCCAGCTGCCATGGAGATGGCTGTGATTTGCCAAATGCTATCCAGATTTATTTCAGTGGAGCTGTTCTCAGTGCTGAATTTGCAATTAAAAATCAACACCTGTGCTGGATATACAGCTATATGAATTTGGGTTTACCAAATAATAATTATTTTTCTGTTTTGTTTTTTAAATGATTCTCTTTGCTACTATATATCTATGAAAATTCAAAAGCTGAGAAAAGCAAAAGTTGGTTTTGCATGTAATCAGGAGCCAAGGTTAAAAATGGAACCCTGACAGCTCAGTTATTCTGATATGCATGAATAAATATAATAGAGTAATCAGAAATAACCACATATCCTTGAGGATTATCTGCCAGCAGTCCTGTGTCTGATTAGGATTATGGGTGAACAAACCATTGTATTTCTAGTCTGTGTGATCATGTGTTCACCTGTAAGTGCATTCTGCCCCATTTACTTTTATTATTTTGCTTTTTTTAAAAAAGCCAGAAAACATGCAATTTAAATATGTATTTAAATGTATATTTAGCTGTATTCCCTCAAAATGTGCATCTTAAACATATTTTACATGTTTTTAACTTGAGAATGATCAGAAAATCCAGAAAATTCAAAACCTATTGACCAACTAAGTTCTAAAACATGCATTAGTCAAGAGATGTTGATCTAATTCCTATTGGAACTGGAAAAGACTACATTACTCATGTAACTCTGAATTATGACTTCAGGTCACAGAACATGCTCTATAAATGGAATCTACAGTATTTTATTGACTGAACAGCTAAACTAATGTTAACACATTTTGAATAAAACAAGAATTGAAAATCCAGGAACATTAGCTATACTCCCACACTAACCAAGACATAAAGGACTCTATAACCTCCTCCTTCACAGCGTGAAGAGTATCAGAGGTTTTGCCAAGGATCTTCCTTCAGTATACAATGTAGCTACTCACTTCCAGACAAGAGAAAGTAGCCCTTAATTCAATTCAAGGTGCTGGTTATTACCTACAAAGCCCTACATGGCTCAGGTCCTCACTATTTGGCAAACTGTTTCTCCTTGTATGAACTGGCCTGGACTCTGAGTTCCTCTGGAGAAGCCCTTCTCTCCATCCCCACACCATCACAAACACGGTTGGTGGGGATGCAAGGGAGGGCCTTCTTGGTGGCTGCCGCTAGATTCTGGATCTCCCTGCCCAGAGAGATCAGAACAGCTCCCTCCTTGATGGCCTTCTGCTGGCAGTTGAAGACCTACCTGTTCACACAGGCATTTAAGGAATTGCTATAAGGACAGGCTGGGATGTTGGACCAGTTTAAGAATTCTTTTAAATGTACTTTTTAAATGTTTTAAACTGTACTGTTTTTTAATGCTGTGAAGCTGCTCTGAGTCCCAGTCCTGGGAAAATAGTAGGATACAAATAAAATAAAATAAATAGTGGCTGGGCATCAACTGCAGAAAATAAACATTTCAGGGTGCTTTAAAAAAAGGTTTCAGCTTATGAATGCTCATAAGTCTTTATTCGGGGGGGGGGGCTATATAAAAAGATCACAAAAGGACAGCTCATAAATACATGGCATCCATTTAATCTATTGTGCATTGGTTATAGCCTGTACATATCCAAATCAAAGCTAGAGAAATTTCTAAGCCAGAAAATTCAAAATCATTTACTGGTAGAATGAAAGCATGTGGGAGTGTACAGTAAGTAGATGTTAGGGGGGGAAACAGAGATAGTATTCAATGACACATAAATGTATCTTGGTTAAAAGGAAAGGGACTGTTTGAACACTCTTATGAAATTTTGTTAGAGTATAAGATAGTCAATTTCCTTATTTAAGCTCTGAGGTTTTTTTCTAACATTTTCACTTTTAAGATACTTTCTTTTCCAGCTGAACTCTCTCATTAATAGAGCCCTCTTCAGACACAGTGGTCACAGGAATGGAGTCCTATGGGTCTGTTTATAACAGAGTATTACGTATATGATGTATGTTTGTGCTTCTTGAATGTGCCTCTCACCAGGCAAACTGAAAGCCAAGTCAAAGTCAGGATAACAGAGGTCACAATGGTCAGGTCAGCAAGAAAGTAGCAATAGTCCAGTCTGATCCAGAGTCAAGGCAACAAGGAGTCAAGATACAGGGAGCCAGTGCAGGCAGCAGTCATACTAAAGGATCATGCAATAAACTCTGGCACTGAGTTGGTGTCTCTCTGCTCATTAGGTAAGAGAAACTCTTCCCTGCACCACCTGAGGCTGATTTGCTAATTGCTTCTCAGCAATTCTCTGGGATCTGCGCCTGCCAGCACTTTCAGCCCTGCGTTGTCTATAGGAGGGAACCTTCAAGCCTGGTTCCTCCCCAGAGTCATCACTAGGCTGCTGTACCACCAGAGGAATCCCACCAGCACTAGGACCTGGCTGAGCCTCGTCCTCTGGGGCTGGGAGAGCAGGGCTGGATTCTGGCAGAGCAGGATTAGCACCTGGTGTAGCCTCAATTACTTCTTGCTCTGGAGGAGCCCCATCCTCCTCTTCATCCTCTGAGACCTGCTCTTGGCTGGCCATGACAGCAGGATAACAAATATTTGTTCTTTGTGGAGGAATAATTAATGTATAAGAAATAATCATGGAATATGCATTTACAGTTGGCCCGCCTTATACATGGATTCAAGCATCTACGGCTTGAAAATATTCAAAAAAAAAGGTGTAAATTTCAAGTATCAAACCTTGATTTTTCTGTTTTATATAAGGGACACCATTTTGCTATGCTATTGTATTTAATGGGACTTGAGCATACACGGATTTTGTTATTCACCGGGGTTCCTGGAACTAAACCCCAGCAGATAACAAGGGTCCACTGTATAGCCCTGTAATCATAACTTACCTTCCTGAATGTACAAAACATCCACATTGGCAGATAGCCAAGAAGCGTTATTAGAAAATTATTCCAGCTGTAGTTTCCTACACACTTTATCTATATTGGATGACCTAGTGATATTTTGCCCTTCAGTTATAAAATATTTCTCTTAATGCTTAAATAGAAATGTCACAGAGCTTGGTTCAGAGTAAGATCTTTACTTTTTAAAAATGAGGTAGCCCTTATGACCCTTCAGTTCTCCCCCATCCTCAGACTAAGCTGGAGTTGATATTGCAGCTGGAGAAAAATTCACCAGCTCAGCAACCCACTTATATGGCTGTTGCTCCAGTGTCATTTCTGACAATAACAATGGCAAATGTAAGGGCAAGTGAGTAGGGCCTCTATCCTTCTTCTTGCTTCCCTCTTTTTTTTGCTCTTCTTTAGCTTATCCTCCTAACACAAAGTATTACATGAAATATATTTTTCTCAAGGGTAACTGATAACTACTCCCCCCAGTATTACAAGTTATAAGTCAGGAAATAGAGAGAGTGGGGGGGGGAACCTTCTAAGAGGTTTATTCTGTCTCACACACTTTCTCTCTTTCTCTCTCTCTACTCCTCCCCTCCCTCCCTTCCTTTCCCTCCATGAGTGGAACAGCAACAGCAACTATGTACAGCCACCACATTGGGGTGGAAGGGTTTAACATTCTTATAGAAAACAACTTCCCAGATGTTTTCCACTTGCCACACCCACCCTGAGGAAAGTTTGCCAATCTCTAGTTTAAACACATAACAAAAATGCATAGACACAGCTGAAAACTGATGATAAGCAGTTCTTCAAAGTAATTTAAATTAACCAAGGAAAGAAAACGTCTCTCCCGTATCATCAAGAAGTAAGAAGGGTGTCAGGTTGTCACTCTGATAAATTTGTAAACTATATTATCATGGGCTAAGGAGCAAAGAATCAGCATTTTCCATCAGTTGATATCATTACAAAGTGTCTCAAGAGGACTGCATATCTTGACCACTCTGTAAATCTTCTTTCTTGGAGTGGTATTATTTTGGATGGTTTCATCATGTACTGAATCTTATTAAGCTGTTTCTTTTTTTGTCTCCAAAACAGCTGCTCAGTACGATAGGATCAAATTGTGCTGCTCATAACCTCTATGAGTTTGTAAAATGAAGATGAACAGTTGTGTAGCAGATGCCATGCTGATCCTTTCGCCACAAACAATAGCTAACAGAAAATGGTAGAAGAAAAGAAAAACATTTTAAAGGGAAAACATCACTATGGGCCGGAACAGATAGTCCAGTAAAGCCAGTTTCTCACCAGATTGGAGGTGTGGCATTTAGACGTGCCTCACCCCCAAGCCGGACAAATACCAGCTGGCTTCTATCCAGCTTGGGGGTGTGGCGTTTAGATGCCACATGTCTCACAGCCATTGAAAAGCTGAATTCGGAGGCAAAAGGGAAGCTTTTTTCCACCGCAAATAGGAGTTGATCTTTTCTGCTCCTATTTGGGGCAGAAACTGGCTGGATTGGGGCTGCACGCCTGTTTGCTGCAGTCCCAATACAGCCTAAATGGGGTGGCTCCAAGCCACCTCATTGGGGCTGTCTGCTTCACCTCTATGTTTTTTTTAAAAAATAAAGAACAACACAAAATATTTTGTGCCTTTAAGTCAGGAGGGGAGTGAATATAGAGAAAGTACCAGAAATTGCCAGGAGGTCAAAGTCCAACTCTTCGTAAGATTCCTCATAGGCATCACCAAAACAGAACCCAGAGTTATTAGATGTTTGTTTCTGCTTCATTAAAAAAAAAACCTTTTGAGGGAGGCAAAACAAGGTGTTGAGTTAAAACCGCCCTATGTTCTCTGAATATTGACCCTTCTGACTCGTTCTGATAGGAACTGGGAGCTAAACAACATCTTGAAGGCCAAAGTTTTTTCATCCTGTGCTTAGACTCTTGAACATAAGAATTTATGATTTAGATTCAGTCCATTGTTCTGTATGCAGCCAGTGTCCAGAATCAAAGGTGTGCAATGCAGAATAATTAGTTTAGCTTCAACTAGCAACCAGCATTCTGAGTAAGCTACAAACAATGGAGAAACTCTGGCAAGAATTCATATAAAAGGAAATACTGCAAGTCAGGCTCTTTTGCCAGGTGGATTGCTATGAAACAACCAGAAAATGCCTTAGTAAAAGGATGTCAAGTAAGGGTCAAATGTGTAATGCTATATTTGAAATCTCTTGAAATGGGACATAAGCCATAACACACTATAAACAATGGGCAGTTTCTGTTGGACAGCAATCACTCCTTTTGTGTACTTATTAACAATTTAGTTTAAAAATATTATACATTTTTATCAAAAGCAAAATTTAAAGATCCTTAATGTATCCTTGAATTCTTTTTTATATTTTGTTAGCAATCTTGGGTGCAATAATGTTGACAGACATCCCAAACATCTTCAATAATAATATTGCATAAAATGCTGCTTATTTGCCAGCAGATCAGGAGACATTGGCATAATGGATTCTTATTCCCCTTGCTGCCCTGGCATTCCTCCCACCCCCACACCTCTGCCAGAAAGTTGAGGGAATGTTTTGAGTACATATATTTTGAATAATATTTGGTAATACAGCAGGGAATAAGGGGAAGTCCTATTGCACAAGCAGAAACCTATTTGTATGATGTTGAATGAAACATCCTCCTGTCCTAAAAAAAAAAGGATTAAGAACAATAGCTATGAATAAAAAAAGCATACATCCTTTGTTTTGAAACAAATGTATGCACATATTCCAGAATGAACAACTAAGAAGAGATATTTCCTGCTGTCAAAGTAGGACACTGCGTTTGCTGATAAAACTGCTCAGTCTTTTTAAACATTTATACTGTTGTTGTTGTTTTTAAACTGCTGTCCAACCAAGGGCAAATAATCCAACCAACTAAGGCTGAAATCCTACATAGGCATAAATTCCATTGAACTCAGTAGAGCTAATTTTTGACTAGTCATGTGTACAACTGCACTGTAAATGTTGCAGTTCTTCCCTAATTTTGAGTTAGTGCATGCAACGAATACTAGAAAATGAATCTATAAAATGCCCCCCTCTTCTACTGCTAGCAATGAAAGAGTGGCGAGAGATAAAAATGCTGCCCTTGTGAATGAGCTCATTATTGGTTCTGTTTAGCAGCCAAACACTTGAGACCATTCTTCTGAGGCATTAAGAGAGCTCATGTGTGACTCAGAACTCAATGATCTTGTCAAGAGCCTTCTGAGACTGACTTAACAAGTCCTTGGCTTTGAATGTCATTTTATTTTGCTGACCCACATGAACAGCAATTGTGTACAAGGGACACAATAAATCTGAGCATCATATTCCAAATGGCAGAGGGTTTTGAAAGAGACAGACTGCAGAAAACCAGAACAAGAGCACTAAGGAGCATGTAGATACTAGAGGGTAACAGTCTGCAACATTGTCCATCCTGGAAAACAAGCTCATGGAATTTATGAGAGAGCAGAAAGGCTGGGCTTATTACTGACTTCAGTGGAGCTGGAAATTATGTTGTGGCCTCTTTAAATTAAAGCGCATCACTGTGAGAAGAAGTTATATTGCAGTAATGTGCTACAGTAGCATTCGTTCCAGTTTGACAGAAAGAGATAGCGATGTCTGCAAAAGAAGACCCATCAGAGCAACCTTGTGGCTCGGGCTATACCATAAACTGCTTACATTTGGAAGCCTCATGCAACAACCCAAAGACTTGATGTAACTATTAACTCCATTTTTACAGGCTTTCATTTAAATCATAAGCTTTTGTTGTAAAAGTTCCCTGAGGTCAGGGCCCACTGACAGGCCTATGCATCTGATTAGAATAAAGCTTAACAAGAAGCCACAATCTCTTCTTCTGAAATACACTTTTTTCTTGGGGGGGGGGGGAATCCATAAAAACACACCCTTTTGCCTTTTAATAAAAAAAATATGCAAGAGAAGGACTTTTCACTTTTATGAGTATCTTTCTACCAACATTTCACTACCTTTGCCCCATATGCTGACACTGAACTTGGTATTCATGCAGAAGACATGTGTTTCTCTTAGCCAGCTGTGGCATCTGATCCTTCAAACAAAAGTTTCTACAGGGCTTGTTTTAACTCTGTTCAACTGAGTATCCCTGGCATGTGGCTTGACCCCTGAGAATATAAGAATTTACTTTACAGCAGGTTAGTCTGTACACTCTTAGGTTTATTAAGAATATTTGCAAACTTTGACATTTTTGGCAAGACAGACTGTTTCAACATGTCCACACATCTACTAATAAATTGATACCCTCACCAAGAGTTCTTACCTCAAGCACACATAAACACAGAGTGCTTTGCTTTTCATCATAGCTTCCATAATTTGTACAAAAAATATTTCTGTCATTTGAGTGTCATGTTTACCTATGGAGTTTTTTACCATTTATGCCACATATGCAATTTGTGCATAAAGTATTCTGAAAAATGCAAAAATTTATTTATTTATTTATTTAGGTATTTATATCCCACCCTTCAGCCCTAATGGCTCTCAGGGCGGCTTACAATTATTTTTAATCAAACAGTTCCCTGCCCTCAGGCTTACAATCTAAAAGACACGAAACAAAAGGAGAAGGGAATGGTGGAGGGAAAGGGGATGAGGTCCAGTGGTTCTTCTCTCCCTCTGAGGCATGGACCAAGGCAGATGGATTGGAGGGAGGGCTCTTCCTTCAAGTTCTCTTGAAACTGACAGAAAATATCTTGCCCATCTCTCTGACACAACTGCAGACATGTTGTTTGAAGGCTTGCAGGGCTTCTAAAATGGAGTCATTCTTTTGGATATTCTAATATTGAGGTGTACACATTGGAGGGGGAAAGAGGGCTGAAAAGAGACCAGACTGTTCCCCCTCACCTTCAGATTTGTCCCTATTTCGCACATTCTTCCATTGCCAACACCATTTTTTTCTTTTGTTTTGTCCTGAAAGCCACCACTCTGTGCTCCATCCTCCTTCTCCCCTTTTTTTTCTTCTGCCCTTTGAATACTTTCCTGGGTCTACAGCTGCTGAAGCAGCTGCGTATCAACAACAACAACAAAATGGAGACACCACACCACATGTGCTGGATAAGGATGCCAAGAGAAGCCTCCCACCAAGTCTCGCCCTCCAAACACCCCATCCTTCAATTCCACTCTACCTCCTCAATCCTGATTCAGAATGCAGGGCACATGTCCAACCAAACTATTTTCCAGAATAGGTCCAAAGTAAACAAGGACTTTTAAAATTCACATTAACATGTACAAGATGCAGATTCACTTCGTAAATGGTTGTACTACTTCGTGTACTAGAATAGAGTAAATACAAATTTATTTGCTAGTGTGCATGAGACCCAAGAGTCTTGAAAATACTTTGCCTAGAGTTGACAGTGTATATCCCATCCTCGTGGTGCTGCAACTTTATAGTAATATTCTGGTAAACCATTTTTACTCCTATCCACCCTTTTGCCATCCTCAGTTGAATGACATCTGTTTTGCTTTATCTGAAATTACCATGGAACACTATAGTGACATAGATCTGCATTTATTTCTCCTTTTCAAAGGAATTGATGGTTAACTACAGCCAAATGCATGATATAGTCATGTAGTGTCTTCTCATGTTGCGTTGCCACCTGGGTTTTTGAATATTTGCAAAAGAAAAGAATTGCAATGGTATGAATCAAGTCTAATATTTAAAGGCGGGTTACAGACCACCGAAAAGCGGCAGCCTGCACCCGCCCCTTTCCCAGCCGGATCGGGGCCTCAGTGGACAAAGCGGCAACCGCTGAGGCCCCGATCTGCCGCTTTCCAGGCTGCGGGGAAGCGGCAAAAGGCCCCATCCCCGCAGCCTGGAAAGGGGTGTCCTTGGGGCTTCAAGCCTCAAGGACACCCCACAGCAGCGGGGAGGAGGAGAAAGGGGCCTTTCTCCTCTGCGTTGCTGGGTGGAGCCTTCTGAAGGCTGCACCCAGCAACGCAAATGGCAAAAGGAGTTCCGTTTCAGAGCTCCTTTTGCGGCCGGGGAAGGGGCGCACTATGTGCCCTGGCACGGCATGATGATGTCACGTCCGTGCCGCCCCGTATAGAGGCAGCGCAGTCATGACATCGTAATGGCGGCAGCCGTGTGGAACGGCCACCGCCATTTTGTGCATGCTCCGCGCGTGCTAGGGTTAGGGGCGTCCGGAAAGGGCCAAAGTGAAAAGAGAAGTGAGGGACCTGATAGCTGTTTGCAAAATAAAGTGCTACAGTGATCCAGAATTTGGACCAACATATATCCCTGAAATACTGACCCTTTCACACTATATAGTTATAGTGTTATGGTTTGACTGCCATGCCAACATTGTAGGTGATAATGCAATATAAGAGGATACTACATGACTATTTTATACATTTTGCTATGTTTAATCATCCATTCATTTGAAAGAGAGAAATTCTTGCAGGCCTATCTCATTATAAACTTCCATGGACATCTCAGATAAAGCAAAAGAGACATAGTTCAGTTCTTCCATTGCAATTAAGAGAATGGAATAAATGGAGATAAAATCAGAACAATTTTTCAGAATACTCTAATCAAGCTGCAGCCCCATTGGGGGGGGGGGATATAGGATGTCAGCCTTAGGCAAAGTATTTTGGAGTCTTGGAAGAGGCATTTAGAATTACCTAATTCTCCTTTGTGCAATTAATCACAGCTCAGCGAGACAGCAAATTATGGAAACCATGTAGAAATTATGGAAATGATAATGAAAAGCAAAGCACTCTGTGCCTGTGTGTTGAGGAGGTAAGAATTCCTTGGTGACCTATGACAACTGACCTTTAAAAATTATCTTTAAGACGACCAATGCTCATTTTAAATACAGTATAAAATAAAGAAGGTGAAAATATTTACTGCAAACTCTGTGTCTCATCCTACATGTTTAACTTGCAGGGATTAACCCATAAATAAGAAAGGAGTGAGAGAGATAACATCAAATACTGTCCCATTGTCCACTTGTTTCTGCCAGACCCAAATACACACATGTATGCAGACATCCTTTCTGGCATCCTTTCTCTCAACCCTCACAGCAAAGGTAATGAAGGAGAAAGAAAGAACATAATGTAAGGGTCACTTGCTAGGGTTTTTTTTGTTTTGTTTTGTTTTTATCTTTTTAGTTCTGCTTTCTTCCTCCTCCTCCACTCATACCTACCCAACACATATTTAGTCTGGGGAGTCTTATATATTTATTTATGAACCATACTGACCAAAATAGTTCCCAAAACAGCTTACAAAAGAAATAACAAAAAAGATGTTTCAATATCAATACAGTATTAAAAATAAAAACAGTAATAAATAAATATTTAATTAAAACAAATAATAATTAAAAAAAACAAGCGAATGGATCTATGCCATTCTGGCACATCAGACGCAAAAAGAGGGAGAAGGTGCTGGCAGACTTTGCTTCAAGGCAGCCAATCACAATTCAGAGAGACTGAAGTGGGTCTGTGGGGGGATCAGAAAGTATAAAAGCAGGAGTGTGTGTGTCTGAGGAAATTCAAACAAGGGATCATATTGCAAACATACATTGGATAATGGATTGCACCAAAGAATTTCAAAAGAAATTCAGCTTGTGCTTTATAGATTATAGCAAAGCTTTTGATTGTGTACATCATGAAAAATTGTAGGTCACTCTTAAAGAAATAGGTGTGCCACAGCATTTAAGTGTGTTGATGTAACCTGTACCCAAGACAAGAGGCTAATGTTGGAACACAATACAGTCAAATGGAATGGCTTCCAATTTACAAGAGGCCAGGCAAGGCTGCATTTTTTTCACCCTATCTGTTTAACATGTAGGCCAAAAATAACATACGTAAAATAGGATGAGACATGGAGGGAAGGAGGTGTGAAAATTGTAGAGAGGAACATCACTAATTTAAGGTATGCAGATGATGCCATATTACCAGCAGAAAACAGCAAAGACTTGGAATGATAATTGAAAAAAGTCAAGTCAAAGAAGAAAGTACAAAGTCAGCTTCACAGATGAACATTAAAAAAAAATGATTACAAATGTTTTAGATAGCTCAATCATTAATTAGAACAGAGATTGTAATTTAAAAAATCAGCAAAAGACTACAACTTAGAACGGCAGTTTATGAAGGAACTAGACAAGATCTTGGTGTAAAGATATATAACTTAATACTAAAGTTAGGAAGATCCATGGAATTATATTTCTTATTTCTATGTTTGGTTATGAAAACTGGACAGTGAAGAAAACTGATAGAAAGAAAATCAACACCTTTGAGAAGGAGAAGAGTTCTTTGGATACCATGGACTGCTAAAAAGACAAACAAATGGGTCCTAGAGCAAAGCAAATCAGAGCTCTCTCCAGAAGCCAAAATGACTAAACTGAGGCTGTTGTTCTTTGGCCACATCATGAGAAGATATTACTCAGTAAAAAGACAGAAACCTTTAGCAAATTAGAAGTCAGTAGAAAAAGAGGACAACCACATTCAAGATAGATAGATTCAATCAAGGAAGCTATGGCCCTGAGTCTGCAAGATCTGAGTAGGGAAGTTGACTGATATGGTGACTTGAAGGTCTCTCAATCACAGGGTTGCCATAAATGGAAGTCAACTTGATGGCAACAAAAACACTAACAAGAACCAGTGTCTCGTAGTGGTTTGAGCGTTGAACTATGATTCTGGAGGCCAGGGTCTGAATCCCCACTCAGTCATGGAATCAACTTTTATTAGTCATGCTACAGGACTTGCAGGCTTGTTTTAGAACAGCTCATTCACACAGCCAAAGTGCAGTCCATTTGACTCAGTCCATACAATGGTTTTCTACAGGAAACACAGCTGGGTTAAACACATCTGCTGTTCCCCAGGATTTTCTGGGCATTAAATTAGCATATTTGGAGGTTCCAACATGGACATAATACATGAGAGCATGGGGGGGGGGTCATCAGAGGAATTGTTACTTAGAGCAACACTCCAAAAATGTGATGTATTGTGCCTAACCAGGAACACATAAAGCTATCTCTTAAAATATAGGAAGCAAGCTTTCAGGCAGAAATCTTCAAGGTTGTTTTTTTTTACACACACATATGGAGTGGCAGAGACCAAGTAAACGGCAAATAAATATCATATGGCAGAATCATATGTATCTCACTGCTTTTTCAAGAGAGTGGGGGGAAAGAAAGAGAGAATAGAACAAATGCTTAAGTTAAATGGGTTACAAAAAGTCAGATTTTACTGAGGATCCATTTCATAAAAAACCCTCTAGAAGTGAGGCAGTTAATGAAAAATATATGTTTGTTGCTCTTGGGAATTTAACCACAAAATATAAATGAGGCACTTCTTCATTTCCGGTTTTGCTTGGGCCACAGAGAATCTTTGGAAAGCACAAAACAGGTAAATCAAAGCATACCAGTCATTATATTAGCAAAGCCAGATATTGCTTTTGGGAAGCACACAAGGATAGAGGGAGTCAAGTGAAGTCAAATTTGATGGTGCTTGCACAGCATTAACCAAAAAGCCTGTGTAATTGAATGTTGCTTTTCTCAAGCACTTCACCTATCTGCAACTCACAAAATTATATGCCATTCTGTAACAACATATAGAAGGATGCTTTGGGATACATCATCTCTGTGTGACTATAACAAAGAATGATTCTTGGATGCTTTCCCTGCAGCTCTGCAATTCACCTTGGCCTCATCTCCAACTCGTATTATGCCATTGTTTGGACATTAGTATGGTTTGATCCTTACTAGCTGCTTCTCTCTTTCACAAACTCATTCTTTGATCCCTGAGCTCAACCTTATGGCTATCTGGCTTTTGAAGTATTTTGAGAACTTCACAACACCTATTCCTTACCTTCATAAGTGCGTTGACTTTCACCTCTGACTTTTAATTTTTTCTAGCAGTTAATAAAAATATTGTGAGTCTCATCATGAACATTTCCTATTTGTCCAAAAAGCCTGAATTCATTATCTCTTCTTTCTTAATAAGAAATCATTTTATTTCTTATGGTTTGAATTTCTTCAGGCTATTTGGGGGGAAAAGAGGCCAACACATCATTCTCAGTTGTGGGGGGAATTTCTGTACTTAAAATGAATTGATTATCCTGGACTGTAACAACCTTGGGCTGTGCAAGTACTAGCTCATCTTGATTTTTCTCTCTCTTGAACACACACACACACACAGAGAGAGAGAGAGAGAGAGAGAGAGAGAGAGTAACAAACACACTTTTGTATTGTAAAAAATAAAATACATAGACACTAATGCCTAAGCTGCTCTTTGCATTTTGGAGGTTGGGCTCTGGAAATTTACAAAATTGCAACAATATATGAACAATTGAAAGCCAGCATGGTGTAGAGCAGGCGTCGGCAACCTACGGCCCGCGGGCCCCAGGCTGGCCTTGCCACCGATTGCTGCTGCCAGCACCCTCCTTCCCCCTGCCCTGTGAGAAGGCTTCGGCCCTCCCAGGGGGTGGGGGGAACCTCTGAGGCCGCTGGCAAACCCGCCAATCAGCGGTGTTTGCTGCAGGCGCCCCCCTTCCCCCCACCCTGTGATAAGGCTTCGGCCCTCCCAGGGGGCAGGGGAACCTCTGGGGCTGCGGGCCTGGGGAGAAGGACGAGGGGGTCCCCCTCGTCCCTCTCCCCGAGCCTGTGGTTGCTCCACAGCCACGGGCATGGGGAGAAGGAGGCGAGGGTCCCCCTCGTCCCTCTCCCCGAGCCCGTGGTTGCTCCACAGCCACGCGCCTTGCAAGAGGGAGGCAGGGGTCCCCCTCGTCCTTCTCCCCAAACCCGCAGTTGGTCCACAGCCACGGGCCTGGCGAGAGGGAGGCGGGGGTCCCCCTCATCCTTCTCCCCAAACCTGCAGTTGCTGCAGAGCCACGGGCCTGGGGAGAAGGAAGCGGGGGTCCGCAGGGGAAGAGGAGGAGGAAGAAGAAGAAAACTCTTCTTGGGAATAGGTGAGGGACAGTGTGACTTTCCAAGTGCATTCTGTGTATTTCAGTGCTTTTAATGTGCTAAAAGGTCTGCTTAACCATGAGAGTGGTGGTTGGTGGTGATTGTGATGCTGATGATGATGATTGATGATGATGATTCTGGAGTCAGCTTGAGAGGCCTAGGCACTGTTTCTGAAGCCGAGAGAGTGTCACCTTCCAAAGTGTGTTTTGGGTGCTTTTAATGCTAACAAGTCTCCCTTGCTTTGACAATGATAGTGTGATGATGATGATGATGATGATGATGATGATGATGATGATGATGATGATGATGATATGAATCAGCTTCAGAGGCATGCACGCACTGTTTCTTAAGCCAAGAGAGTGTGACTTTCCAAAATGCCTTTTCTGTGTGTTTTTGGTTCTTTAATGGTGATATTGGTATCAGCAAGCCTCTGAGGCAAGGCCAATGTAAATTGCTATTATTTTTAAAAACTCATGCGCAGTGAAGAAAAACCAAAGTCCCTTGACCAAGTACACCCTTCTGAGAAGTACACTTGGTGCAAGAACAGTGAAACCACCTTGACATGTTCAATATGCATAGCCATGTTAAACCAAGCTAAGTGTTAAACCCAAGGGGTTTGGTTATGGAATAAGCCTGTGAAATATGCAAGAGGCCATGTTAAGTAAAGCCATGTGAAATGCACAAATGTGCTGTTGTGTGTGTTTTGGAATGCAGGTTGGGGGTGGATAGATGAACACCTCAATTGAAATACCTGCTGAATGCATCTGGGTTTAGATTCGTATTGCCTATAGCTCTGTCTTCTAAACATAAAGAGCTTATTGAACTAATAATGACTGAGAATATTACACAAACCCTTTTCTCATTGCAATTGTGTCTATTAATAAAAAAGTTAAAAGATACTCGTTTCATAGCAGCCATTATCACACATCTTGTTAATTGCATGACTGAGGCTGCTTCTGTCATCACACTTTCCTCCACTCTCCCCTTAACCCTGCCTCCCTACCCATCATGCTTTTCAGCTTTATGTTGTTTTCACTTTTTTACACTAAGTCTGAATTTGGCTAATTTTGTTTATTTATTTATTATTAAGAAAGAAAAGAAATAGGGGGAAAGGCAATCAGCCTGCTTGGGGATATCAAAAGGGAACAGGAGCAGGGGGAGAGGAAGAGACACTATGCAACAGCCAATATCATAACTGCCACAAGGACTAGCACAGTTTCAAGCTCTTTGATGGGTTTCCCTCATCAGTGAAAAGGTATGCCCTAACCATGCTTCAGGGACACAGCAAATATGGGTCAGAAGTGTCATGGTGTGATAAATATTGCCAAAGGTGCCTTTTCTGGCTGTAATCATGAATTAAAAGCCACATGTAATAATCTCTTAAATTTATAAAGAAAACTAATAGTTCACTAACAAAACTCAACAGAGTAAATTTCTACAAGTTTTCTGCAAGTTTTAATATAAATTAGCTGTTTGTGGTTACAGGGTTTGCCATGAACACTGCCAACATTCTTTACAAGATTCTACTGCAGAGAATTAAATTTCATTTTATAGGACTACAAAATAATAATAATAATAATAATAATAATAATAATAATAATAATAATTTATATTCTGCCTTTTCCCAAGGGAATCAAAGCAGATTACAACACAAACTATAACAATAAAATATCATAAGAATAAAAATTCACAATTATAAACAATCCCATATCCCAACCCTCCCCTAATCATAAAAAAATAGTCAAAGAGCAATAAAATTGAGATTAAACAACTTGATAAATTAAAATTTTCAAACACAGACTTTCTAAAATTGAAGGTAGATTTGAGGTGAGACAGATATTTTTTTCTAGGGGGGAATGAGGCCAGTGATGTTGATGAGGGGCAGGATAATCGAGAAGGGCTTATCTGGGAAGGCCTGCTGGAAGAGATCCAACTTAACAGCCTTTTTAAAGGCTTGTAGAGTGGTAATGTGATGCATCCCATCCAGTGGGCCATTCTATAGCCTAGGAGCAGCAGATGAAAAGGTCCTCTGGGTCACTGCAGCCAGTCTGGTCTCCTTAGGCTGCAGCAGATTCTTCCCAGAGGACATAAGTGTGTGTGTAGGGTGGGGGGGATTTTGTGGAGGAAGGCACTCCTACAAGTAGTCTGGACCCAGGCTATGTAGGGCTTCAAAGGTTATAACCAACACTTTGTACCATACCCGGAAACTAATTGGCAGCCAATGAAGAGATTTCAGAATTGGTCGTAATGGTCGACTCTACATGTGCCTGCGACCAACCTGGCTGCCATATTTTGCACCTACTGAAGTTTCCAAAGTTTCCAGCTCCAGGAAGGGTCGCAGCGGGCATATCAGCCGAAGCCGATAACAGGCCTTGATTGTATATCCCTCCTGGACAGCCAGCCAAGACGGGCAAGGATCAAGAGAGCAAGTCATCTTTTTCATACTACCAAGGAGCTTTTCCACATCCTTGGTACTCACTGACTCAAACTAATCCAGTATAACTGTATTCAAGGAGACGCTGGATACCTCTCCTTTTACTTCTGTAGTAAAACCAGCATCCAAGTTGGCTCTGCAAAGTGATTATTAAAAGTACCACAGCAAACTTTAGTTGGTTCTAATAGAGGGATCAGGGTGGCGGGTATTTGTGTTAAATCCCTTACCACCCTGAACAGCTCTGCTGGACGAGACTTCACAGATGCAATACATGCAGAATAGAAGGACTTCTTAGCTGCATCTATTGCCACTCCATAGGATTTAAGAAATTTCCTATGACATGTCTTGCCAGATACGAGTTGAGTTTTTTGCCAGTGGCACTCTAGTCATTGTCCAGCCTGCTTCATTCTCCTAAAATCTTCTGTATACCAAGGATTATAGTTGGAAGCAGGTTATAAAGGATGCTTGGGAGCGATAGTGACTATAGCCATGGTAAGGTGGCTGTTCCAGGTATTAACCAATGTTTCGACAGAATCACCGACATTACCAACCATTGAACCCTCAAGGGCTTCTTGGAATCTAGTGGGTTCCATCAGCCTTCAAGGGCAGACCATTTTAGTAGGTCTTCCACCCCTGATCAGGGGAATAGTGGCCCTCAGTCCAACCTTGACCAGAAATGATCCTTTCATGACAATGTGGAGATGTTGACTAGATCCACTCACGGATGTGCCTGTTCTGTACAAAAGACCACATTGAGGGTATGACCTGTACAATGCGTAGGCCCGGAGACTATTTGGGATAGGCCCATGTTTGTCATGGAAGCCATGAACTCCCAAGCTGCATTAGTTAGATTTGTTAAACCGGCCTCAAGGGGGATGTTTAGGTCACCCAGGACTAAAAGTCTGGGTGACTCCAATTCCAGCTCCGAGACCAGTTGTGTCAGCTTGGCTAGGAAATCTGTTAGCCAATGGGGTGGATGGTATACCAACAGAATCCCCAGACTAGAAAGTGGAGAAGACTAGAATTTAACACCACATTTCCAGGGTAGAACTAAAGGTGGTCTCTCAGCAGAAAAGAAAGGTATCTTTGGAATCAATGAAAATTGCCTTTTTTATTTTTATTTTTTTTATTTTTTGGTCAATAAGACTTTTTTCATAGGTGAAAATCATAAGCAGCTGACTTTATAGGCTATAAACTATGTATAAAATTACCTTCATGGTATGTGTATTGTTACACATTGTGCTCAATAAATATGAAACTTTGGTTAGACAGAGTCCGAAGAATTCACGCTGGACAAGATAGGGCTGTGGCCAAGCCTTATTGTAAACTGTCAACTAGAAACCTCCCCCCCCCCCCCCCCTGCTGAAAAGAAATGACAAAGAAATGAAGGCAGCACAATGGTAAGGTATTGTCCTGCCTTCAAGGAGGCTGGCAAACACATCTGGATTTCAAACAGAGTAAATATCTATATTTGGATTTTTGTCCTGTGTACACAGCCCCATTGTTGTTGTTGTTGTTATGCTTTATTTATATAGCGCTGTAGATTTGCAAGCACTGTACATAAAACAATAAAAAAAGATAAGAGTAAACCTGCCAATAGATAAGAGTCAACGTGCCATTATTCAATCTTACTCAGGCCAGTTAAAAACCATTTTCAGAACCTGAAGGGCACTATATCTGTGCCTTTTCGAAAGCATATATTTTTAATATCTTGCATGAGGTCATGTTTGGCCCGACCCAGAGTTATTCCCTTTACGCTTAGGAGACCACTCCCCAATTTCTGCTGCCCCAATCTCCAATCATCTTCTCCATCTTGGAGGGTGAGAAAATGCATGCATGTGTTTTAGTCTGTCAGCCAATTAAGTTTAGCTACATCTCTCTATCCCCAACACCCAGATTTGTTAGGAACAGAGTTTTGGCTTACATAGTGTTCCCTCACTTTTTTCTTGTAATTTTGAGAAAAACTTGCATTGAACGTAGACTGCTGTGTTAGTTTCTGCTGCTATTTTTTTCTGTCTTTTTAATGAAGAAATAATTGTTTTTGCTTCAAAATCAGCTTGTTCTTCATTTTTACTTGTAGCCACCTTGGTTAATTGCCCATTTTTAAAGCCTGCAGAGAGCTGATGCCTAGAAGAGCTTTCTTCCCCAAAACAGTACACTGCTCTTAACAGTATAAGTTGTATAAGAAACAAATTAATTTCATGTTGGATTTGGGTCCCATCTCTAAGATACCTCATTAGGTACATCCAAATATTCCAAAATCCAAAATACATATATAGCCAAAACCAAAAACACTTCTGATCCCAAGCATTTCAGATAAGGGAGACTCAACCTGTATTTCCCAGGGGAAAGCAGACACATGATCAACTTGTGTAAAAATCTGCTTATAAGAAAAAGCGGTTGCCCGACTCAGTGGGCTGACCACTTTGCCGCTAGATGCAGCGAACGACTACAAGCCCCAGAGTGCTCTGGGGCTTGCCCCAGCTCCCTATTGGTGCGCGGGGCGAAAGGGAGGCCCTTCCGCCCCGCGATGCTCTGGGAGCTGGGCTCAGTGACCGGGAGTTCCGGTCCTCCAGGGCAGATGATTGGTTCAGCTGCCCTGGAGGAGGAGTCTCCTGGTCAGGTGGTACTGAGGGCGGGGCTTAGGCCTATATAGGCCGTGCTGCCAGCCCCGGCCCTCAGTCGGCGCTTGGCTCCGGATGGTTAGGAGCCAAGCAGGAAGGGAGGAGGAGCTGAGCCTTCTCCCACCCACCCACCGCTTGGGTTTGGGTTTTTTGTCACAACTTTGGGGCGGCAGCATAGGCCAGGATCTGCACGGTGTGGTACCAGGGCTATGGAGCTCTGGTTTGGGAGTCAGTCGGGACCTGGGGGCGAATAGGGCAGGCGTATGGCCATTGCGGGGGCCATAACGCGAGAGCGCCTCCCGGTGACTAGGAGCTTAGCGAATATGTGAACACATGGCAGAGATGCAGTCATACGGTGTTCCTTAGCCCCTAGGTCATCCCAATGCCTGGTGGGTGCCAGGTTGTGGTTAATCAGACAAATGTGGGGTTGTTTGATTTCACAGATCCTGACCTCATACTTTGTGCCAACCCTACCAATGGTTTGCTTAATAAAGTTGTGGCCTTTCCTCCAGCACGGTCTCCTGTGGTTATTCGGCAGCAGCATCTGAGGCAAAAGAGCTGGCCTGTACAGCTTGCATGTAGGCCACAAACATAGATAGATGTCCTAAATACAATCATCTGAGTAATGCAACAGGATTTAGATTAGGCTTGCCTATAGTTCTGTCTTCTAAACATAAACTTGAAATACTGTGCAAAGTAAACTTGAAAAATCGTATAACCTAATAGTGACATAAAGGAGAAGAAATCGCATTTAGTTAAAGCAGCATAACATTGCAAATCTGTCCCTTAGTTCATGTATATTCCAAGACAGGTTTAGTTTTTCCAACCAATTGTACACCTTCATATTAGGGGAAGAGCCTTCAAATGGGTATAATGTCACCCTCTTTGATTTATCATTCCTATCAGTCTAGTCCAGACTCTGATGCAATCTTATATTCGGCAGCTGTAGGTATCTTTCTTAAGCAATAATTCTTGCATTTCTTCACATGGGTCTTCTGTTCCAACTGTTTACTATTTAGAGGATATTGCTCTATTCATCCTTAGCTTCATAGCCTCTTTTATGTTTATCTACCACCACTGCCATCTTTCAAACTGTGCCACTTAAAGATAAGACATTCTGCATCTGATTACTACCCTACTATTTATTGCTGGCATCTCTTCTTCTTGTAATCTGGAAATATTTTGCATATTTGGTGACAGCTTTTACTACTCTATTGTACCAATCACTGTCAGAAAATTAAAAACAGGGAATGAATTGATGACTCTTGAAGCATAAGCATCCACCTGTAACCAATATTAGTTATCTACTAATATGTTCAGAATGAATAACAATGTCAGCTATAAAGAACAACTCCTGTTATCTAACACAGCTTGTTTGGAACTGCAACTGAATTTATTTGTTTTTTTCACAGTGTGGTGTTATTTTGAAGTTTCCTTAAAGTGAACATATCTCGCCAGATTCTCAAGTCAGGAGCAAGCAAATTCTCAGGTGGAGTGCACAGGATGTTGGTAATGCACTGGGGGTCACATCATCACTGCAGTTCTGGCTCTTACTTAAATTTGGACACTAACAAAATTTTCACTGTCACCAAAGTTGATGCTAAAATTTAGTAGCAACTGCCATGGCTTCTCTATGATTCAGGAAGGTACCATAACTACATGCATCAGGGTAATTTTGAATTCAAGTACAGTGGTACCCCGGGTTACGAAATTAATTCGTTCCGCCGCCGCTTTCGTAATCCGAAATACTTCGCAAGCCGAAAAACCCATAGGCGCTAATGGGGAAAAGCCGCGATTTCGTGTGAAATAGCGCCGAAAAGCACCAAAAATTTTTTCGTAACCCAAAAAAACCTTCGTAACCCGGAACAGTTTTTTTAAATGGATTTTTTTCGTAACCCGGAAATTTCGTAAGGCGGCGCATTCGTATCCCGGGGTACCACTGTATTTCATCTATTACAGAACAAGCTTTCCTATTTTTTGAGTTTTCCTTGGATGTTTATGGGGAATTCCTCAGGAGACAGCAGTAATGGTAAACTTATCTGAGAAAAATTAAATGCAAAGCCACTGAAAGCAGTGAATGTGTTCTGCAGCTGTGCTACATGAAATGGTAGTCCATGCACCAGTGACAGTACACAGGCCATTGTCTGGTAGTCCCTGGTGACTTTCCAAGAAAGAAAGAAACAATTATAGGCAATATACAAGAAAATGTACACTAGGGAAAATAATAGCTGGTTCTTCACATCAAACAGCTTGGGAAGCATTGTTCTAGCACATGCTGTGTTCTAGCAGTTTGTGTGTGACAACAGATATTGAAGAGCTTTGTGGGATAAGACAGAAATCTGTTTAGTCCAGTTTTCTGTTTTTATAAAAGTCAATCAAGTGTCCTAGGAAGCCCACAACAGGACATGAGGGCAATAGCTCCTCCTCGCACTTGCTCCCCATAATTGTTATTCAGATCTAAATAAATAAAAAAGACAACATTCTTCACAGACAGGTGCTCCAAATCCTACTGAACATTTTCACAGCCATTTTGTATAGCTTTTCCTACTCTAAAACATCTTTTTGAGATGCAGTGAGCAGAACTGTATGCAGTATTCCAAATGTGGTTATATGGTTTCTAAGAGAGACCAAATAATACTGGTGGTTTTATTTCCATTACTTTTTGAAGTGATCCCTAGAGTGGAATTTGTGAAATTTCCCTTTTTCACAGCTGGTCCAGCATTGTTGTTGAGCTACCAACTACAGTGCTGTTTTCAGACATGTCCAGGGGATATTCTGTATATATGAAATTAGGAATTTCTTTTCTAATGTACACCACTTTACAGTACAAACTTACATGGAACTACATATACAATATTGATCTTTTTGGAGCTCTTCATACCTGCCTAATGAATCAGGTAAATTGCCTTTGCATTCAAGAGCATGCAAGAAAAATCTCTTATTTATTTATTTAGTTAGTTAGTTAGTTAGTATATTTCTTTGTATCCCAACTTTTTCCTTGTCCAAGATTCAAGGTGGCTTACAAGAATTAAAAGAAACATACTGTAACTAAAAAAATTACACCAAACACAAAAGTTTAAAATATCTTTAAACTGGGTATCAATTAAAGTCAGTTTTAAAACAACAAATATTAAAAACAACAAGTAAACAAAGCACAGATAAACAGTACAACACAATTTTGCAAGACCTAATCCTCTTGAGCAATCAATCTACAAAGGCCTGCAAAACTTTTTAAAAGTCTTAAGTTCTCTGCAACACAGATTTCATGACATACGACATTTCATGATACACGTGCAGGGGTTCTTCAACTGATAAGCTAATGTAGAATGAGTTCCAAGATATAAAAACATGGAAAATCACTGTGTTCTACCCTGGACCTAGTCACTTGGTCCTCTATTAATATATATCCAGGACACTGGAACACTACAATGCCACCTGCATAAGCAATTTTCTTGAAAGCACTAAGTGCTAGAAGTTTTAAAGCCTGCTTCCTTCTTCTTCAGCAGAGATGTAAAGTAACAAATAACATTTCCAATAAGAAATATATAACTAAATTGCATTATGATTGCAAGTTCATAAGGAATTGCTTCATTCATTTTGAACTGCAGCTGTAACTTATGAGTTCCTTTTATAGTTTTACAGTTGTAACTGTTGAAGGGGACATATCATTTGGGTTAGGTACCAACTTGTGCATCTGTGCAGTGGCATTAAGATGTGTGAGTAACTATTTTAAAAAGAGAAAGCTCCACTCCTGCAACCACTATCAAATCCCATGGTGCTGTATTTCCATAGGCATTTTTTTTTCAACACTTTTTTTCCCATCAAGGATTAGGACTGGTCATGCTTAACAGTATAGGTTGTGACTAAATTTCAAGAGACCCTGTTTTAGCTTTTGAGAAATGAAAAAGCGAAGCATTCATGTGGTCTATATAAGTAATTGTAACAGTAACTAACTACTTTTGAGCTCTGGAATTATAGCTCTAATTTTTAAAAATAGGCTTCCGAACTCTATCTAAATAAAAGGAGTATCAGAGCTACTTAAGTGGAAATGGGAAGGGGCAGCTGAGTAACAGCAAAGTCATCTCAACATTCTTTTATTTGACCTCAACTCCAAGAGATGTCCAGAAGCTTTCTAAAATTCTCCTAAGAAAATTCAGTTGTTAACACCTCTACAGGAGACACTCATTTCTCTCTCTCTACAATATTTTAGCCAATTTCTCACTCCATATTCCAGCCAATCTTGTATATTTTCATTAGAATAATTTTTCCCCTCTCAATTAATCTTGCTGAACAAGTAGCTTTTCCCTCATCTCCAGGCTCTAGTGCCCATAATTTGGGATTCCTAATTCCAACATATCCATCCCATGTAAGTTGATTCTAAGCACTCTCATTACTCACATATTTGGATATGTCAAAGCAAGGCCACAAAAGAACCTCAGTACCTCTTAGAAATCTCTTTACTTTCACACCAGAGAAGCTAACCAGTGAAATGTGTCACATATAAGAAAACTGGTTTTTTGTTGTTGTTTTTTTGAAAGAGGAAAGCTCATCCAGAACAACTGGATAATTGAAAAGGACTACATTTCAACAGACACCTAGATGTTTAGATTCTTCACTGAAATGCACAGATGTGCACTATGAACCAAAAGCTGCATCTTCAACCAGAATTAATAGTCTATTAACGCCAATTAAATGCATTTTATCTTCTGCACATTTTAATCAGCACCTGTCTATTAAGTGTAAGTGACAGAGAATTCAGTCAACAAATCCTTTGGTCTGAGAAAACCCCACACCAAAGAAACTGAGTGTCACCAGTCAGGCACAGAACTCCTTTGTCCTTCCTCACATTTCCTACTGTATCCCTACAGCGTCTTTTTCAAAGCTGGAAGATAACCCAGAGTTTGTGACCAATTTTTCTGGTTTGCAGTTTTGTTTTGCTTTCCAGTTTCCTTCCTTTCTTTCCCCCTTGCCTTCCCTTATTGCCTCTCCATTGCTTTCTCTACTGTCTACTGTTTTGGATTACAACTTCCAAAATTCTGTGCCAAAAAGCCAAATTGGAAATAGCACTATACAACTGAAATGTGTGTACGTTTTTCTTTAGCAGAGACTCAGATTTCATATAGGCTTGAACATAGTTAGCAATCCTTAAGCTCTTATGTAAGCAAGCAGAGACTTACATTTTGCAGCCCATCCTTGGCCCTACTAGCATATCCCCATTCTTTAGCCTCTAAAGTTTAGAGGATTAGGATGGGGAACTCTACCTCCACTCACTAGAGATTTGAGACAAGAGCACAACCCCTCTTCATGTAGTTACCTCTACTTTCTAGAAAGCACAGCCATAAATTGATATGTGAGAGCTTGGGAGAAAGGCAGAATCTGAATGTTTTCCCTAGCGGGACGGATAAGACTAGTGCCCACCTGGGAAGCCAAGAGGGACAAATGTGTTTAAGCCCGAGGCTTCTATCTGCTATGTATACTTTTGCCTATGGTAAAAATGTCTACATCCATTAACCACTGCACAAATCTTCTTTTACCTAATGTATCTATCTCAACTTGATCATTCTTCAATTTGTTCTAATATGGTGACCATGATCTAGATTCTAATTCTGCCTGTTTGTCAACATTCATGAGAAGCCTACAGCTTTTGGCTACTCCATTCACAGTCACTAGTTCATAGTCCTGAAATCTCTCTGCCCTAAAGTTGGAGAGGAAAAGAGAAGGTGATTTTTACATTGATAGAAGCATGAGCTTCTCCTAAGAAAGAGGTGACATACAGAGGCTACACATGCTAACCGGGCAGTGGGCACTAATACTGCATGGGTTTATCCAGCATAACCCTGGGATTCATGCATTAGGTGTGTATGTCTGCAAGGGAAAAAACCACATGTGTGCATCAAGATTCCTGCTCCCAGAAAAGCCTAGGAGATTAAAGTGGCCATATGCACTTGAAGAGAGACCAGAGGGCAGGCCTCTGTTTAAATCTAGCCTTTGTTTGAAGTGCTATCTTATCCAAGAGTGATTTAAAGATAAAGTCTAAGAAAGAAGAGCAGCAGTCTTGATATTACTCACCAACAGTTAGCATCGGGTCAGAAGTATGAGTAAGCACAGAGGTCACCCAGACGCTACTGCAGTGAGATGTACTGTATTTTGGTTTATATTGTAGTAATTTGCCACACTGTATACACACACACACACACACACACACACAGAGAGAGAGAGTACACGCAACATTTATGTACATCTTTTTCAAGTTTTGTCTTCTTTTGGGTTGTTGCATTTCATTTTTTTATTTATTTTATTTTATTTTGGCATTGTGGAAGTGGTCTCTCTAACATATATCTGGGTGCCATTGCCACAGACTCTCCCTGTTGCAAATCTCACTACTAATGGCAACAGGCAGTTGCATTTACCTAGAAGGGCCATGTAAACTCAGGGGCAGGATCATCAAGTACATCCCACTGCCCTCTGACTACAAAGAAACCCCCCCCCCCTTTCATGTGTACAATGCATGAAGCAGGCTAGAGCATCCCTGCTGGAGATTTCTACCAAAACTTCACTCTTCCTTGAATTCCTTCCTTTTCCCCTTTTCCCCTTTTCCATGAGGTTCCTGCTTAACTGTACAATTGCAATGGCATGCCTTCATTTTCTTAGCTTCTTCCATCTTTCCCCCCTTTCCTTCTTTGCTTTCCCCTTCCAAATTATTCTGCAAAATTTTTCAAATTTATTCATTATAGTCTTCTGGAAACTTCTCCTCTCGCATTTTATTCTCACAATAGCCCTGAGGGAGGGGGGTAAGGGGCTGACAGATTGTGATGGGCTCACTGAAGCACTGAGTTGGGATGTGAACTCAGGTCCATCTTATGGCATGCACCTTATCCCATCTTTTCCCCAACAGGACATGTACATGTTTAACTGTCAAAGATGGATCTTACCTTGTTCTCCCATGGCTGCATATGCTCACCACAGAAGAATGCAGAAAGACACCCGGCTTTGACAGTTAAACGTGTGTGCATCCCACTGGGAAAAAGACAGGATAAGGTAAGTGCGATAAGACTTAAAGTCTGTCTGCTTATCTTCTACTTTCACTCTCACAGTGTTTCAGTTGTTTAATGCTGAATAAAAATAGTAGGTATATAGGGAATGGCCTAAAACCAATTGCTAGCCCAACTAGAATAAACTGACTGAAGCCATGCAATTTTTTATAAGTCTTGACTTGCAGTTCAGCAATTGCCTTGATGGGTCTGTTATAGTTGGGACAAGCATTTGGATTGAGGCTAATGGATGCCACAATACAACAGTGACAACAAACATAAGCTAGCTGGCACATCATGCCCCTCTTTCTGCCATCAGTAAGTAGCCAGCTACAAAGTTTTCCAGTAAAGTTTATGAAGTGTAGCTAATGGCTTTTGCAGGTGGTGCAGATCCCCCCATGACTGGACTGTTCCTTTGGTGAAATAATTTCCCTTATGCTATTTCTCTTTGGAATCTGTGTGTCAGTCATTGTTTTACAATCGCAAACAAAACAAAGCTCAAATAGTTTAGCTAGACTGGTAATAAACCTCAATGCACTAAGTCATTCATAAAGTGGCTTCTGAGGACTTAATATCAGACCATAATAATCATCCATAAAGTGTTATTGAATCAGGTTTTAAAACTTAATGCTGCATTCATTATACTTAAGAAGGAGAGGATTTTAGATTGGCAGGCATGGGGAAGAATAGCCAAGCCCCCATGGTTGATCTAAATCTGTTCATGTATTTAAAACCTTAATAATTCCTAGAAAGTTAGCCATCCAAAATGTTGTAATGTGAACTTCACTATAAACCCATGTCAAGAAACTTGATCTGTGAGCATTGAAATAAACGAGGGAATCAGTATCAATAAAAACCAACTCCCTGTTCTCACTGAAGATGACACTATTCAGATGAGGAAGTTTCCCATGCAATAACAAAAAAAGAAAGTTCAGTGGAACTAGAGATGTGTTGTCTCAGCATCATATGTGTCACCTGAGGTTGAAAATTTTCCAATGAAATAAATGGCAGGCATAATATACCCATATAGCACAGTCCTATTTATCTATCCATTCATAAGGCTATCCTGTTGTGGCTTGTTTCCATATAAGTGTACATATGATTGCAGCCTTTGAGTTCTCCTTGATCCAGTATCTTGCAAGGAGACCATTTTCAAATCAGACTTGCTCCCATGTAAATATATGTAAGATTGTCAACATAGGATTCTCGGGAGTTTCATAGTCTGATGCTTGGTCATACATTGGAAACATTTACATATGGCTATATTTAGGAGAAATATATCAAAAGTAAGAGGAGAAACAGCTCAAGATGAAATGGAGCATGGGATAAATATGGGTGTAAGTACAAGCAGTCATAGATACAGAAGAAATCTTTGGAAATAATAAGTAACTGCATGGTTGATATAAAGTTCTGGCAAACTACACAAGCATTTGCACTCAGCTTCCTGGCTTCATCAAAATAAATTCTGGGAAGGTGCCAGAAAACTTTGTGCCTCTTCTGACAACTGGCCACACTTTCCTTGGAAGACTTGCACCACACGATAAAAAGAAGAAAGGAAGGAGGTAAAAAAAGAAAAAGAAATGTAGCAGCACCTTGAAGACTAACTAGTTTTTATTTTCACATACTCTTTCAGGGATATAAGCCCACTTAGAATCATGGAACTGTAGAGTTGGAAGAGACCACCAGGGCCATCCAGTCCAACCCCTTCCCATGCAGGAAAGCACAATCAAAGCATCCCCAACAGATGGCAATCCAGCTTCTGTTTAAAGACCTCCAAGGAAAGAGACTCCACCATGCTCTGAGGGAGTGTGTTCCACTGTCAAACAGCTCTTACTGTCAGAAAGTTCCTCCTAACATTGAGGTGGGATTTCTGCTCCTGGAGCTTGTATCCATTGTTTCAGGTCCTATTCCCTGGAGCAGCAGAAAACAAGCTTGCTTCATCCTCAATGTGACACCCCTTCAAATACTGTATTTAAACAGGGCTATGATATCACCCCTTAACCGTCTCTTCTACAGGCTAAACATACCCAGCTCCCTAAGTCTTTCCTCATGATGCATGGTTTCCAGACCTTTCATCATTTTAGTCACTCTCCTCTGGACATGCTCCAGTTTGTCAACATCCTTTTTGATTTGTGGTGCCCAGAACTGGACATTCTGACCAAGGCAGAATGGAGTGGCACTTTTACTTCCTTTGATCTAGACACTATACTTCTATTGATGCAGCCTAGAATTGCATTGGCCTATTTTGCTGCCTTATCACACTGTTGACTCATGTTCAACTTGTCGTCTACTAGGATTCCTAGATCCCTTCCACATGTAGGCTCCTTAAGCCAGGTGTCCTCCATCCCATATCTATGCATTTCATGTTTATTTTTGCCCTAAGTGCAGGCAGTACTTTACCTTTTTCTATGTTGAATTTCATTTTGTTAGCTTTGGCCCAGCTTTCTAATCTATTAAGGTCATTTTGAATTTTGCTTCTGTCCTCTGGGGGTATTAGCTATTCCTCCTAATTTGGTGTCATCTGCAAATTTGATAAGCATGCCCTATGTTCTTTCATCTAAGTCACTGATAAAGATGTTGAATAGCACTGGATCCAGGACAGAACCCTGTGGGACCCCCACTGATCACTTCTCTCCAAGATGAAGAGGAGCCATTGCTGAGCACCCTTTGGGTTCGGCCAGTCAATCAATTACAAATCCATTTAACAATTACCTTGTCTAGCCTGCATTATACAAGCTTGTTTGCAAGAATATCATGGGGAACCTTGTCAAAGGCCTTACTAAAATCAAGATATACTATATCCACAGCATTCCCTTCATCTACAAAGCTGGTGATTTTAAGTTAAAAAAAAGAGATTAGATTAGTCTGGCATGACTTGTTTCTCAGAAACCCATGTTGACTTTTTGTGATTATGGCATTCCCTTTTAAATGTTCAGAGACTCTCTGTTTAATGATCTGCTCTAGAATCTTTCCTGGTATTGATGCTGTGACAGATGCTGTCACTGTTGTTGTTGTTGTTGTTAACTGCCACCATGTTGGCTTCAACCTATGGTGATCCTATGAATGAAAGACCTCCATGTCACCTACCCTGCTCAGGTCTTGCAGACTCATAGTTGTTGTTTCCTTGAATGAATCTATCCATCTGGCGTATGGCTTTCCTATTTTAATGCTTTCCACCTTTCCAAGCATTAATATCTTTTAAAGTGAGTCCCGTGTTCTTATGATATGGCCAGAGAATGACAGACTCAGTTTAGTCACCTTGGCGGGTTACACACCGCCATTAAAGTACGGGCGGAGCACGTACTAGGGTTAGGGAGGTGCGGTGCTTCCGCACCTCCCTAACCCTAATAAGCGCGCCGCGTGTAAAAAATGACTGCAGCCATTCCAGATGGCCGCCGCCATGAGGACATCACGGCCACGCCGCCTCTATACAGGGTGGCGCGGACGTGACGTCCTCGCTCCACGCCAGGGTGCCTAGTGCGCCCTTAGCGCGGAGCAGGAAGGAGCTCCATTTCGGAGCTCCTTCCTGGTTTGCGTCACCGCTTTGCGTCGCTGGGCGCAGCCTTCAGACAGCTGCGCCCAGCAAAGCAAGGGAGAAAGGGGCCTTTCTCCTCCTCCCCGCCGCCGCGGGGTGTCTTTGGGGCTTGAAGCCCCAAGGACACCCCTTTTCAGGCTGCAGGGAAGCGGCGTTTGCCGCTTCCCCGCAGCCTGAAAAGCGGCAGATCGGGGCCTCAGTGGCTGCCGTTCTGGCAGCTGAGGCCCCGATACACCGGGGAAAGGGGCGGGTACAGCCCGCCCCAAATGGGCGGTCTGTAACCCGCCAAAGGCTTCTAAGGCCTAATTTGTTTCAGAACCTATTTGTCTCCTTAACAGTCAATAGTATCTGCAGAACTCTTCTCCAGCATCACATTTCAAATGAGTTTATTTTCTTCCTATCAGCTTTCTTCACTGTCCAACTTTCACAACCATACATGGAAATGGGAAATACAATGGCTTGCACAAACCTTAGTATTCAATAATATATCTTGCATGATCTCGTCTAATTACTTCACTGCAATCCTTCCAAGTCCTAACTGTCTTCTGATTTCTTGGCTGCAGTCTCCATTCTGATTAGTGATAGAGCCAAGGTATAGATCACCTTGAACTATTTCAATGTCTTCATAATCTACTTTAGAGTTTTGCTACTGATTTGTGGTCTTTATTTTTCTTTTCTTAATATTAAGCTATAAACCTGCTTTTGCACTTTCTTCTTTGACATTCTTCAGTTATTGTTTCAAGTCTCTACTGTTTTCCGATAGTAGGATGTTGTTGTCTGCATATTTGCAGGTGAGTTTTAGCTATGTATTTATCTTTTGTATACAGTCCACCCGTGGTATTCATGGACTTGCCATCCACGGATTTTACCATCCATGGTCGGCAAGACCCATTGACTTAGTGCCAGCAGTGGAGGAAGAGGTGCCAGAGACAGGAGGAACAGGAGAAGGAACAGGCAGGAGGAGGAGGAAGGGCAACTATCAGCAGTGGCGACAGTCCCATGCTGCCAGCTGCCCACCCACCACTGGTGAGAGCCAGGAGGGAGGGAGAGGAGGTGGGAAGAAGAAGAGGGGGAGGATGAGGAAGAAGCAGCAGCAGCAGCAGCAGCAGCAGCAACAGTGCCTGCCCGCCACAGGTGTGGGAGGAAGGTAGGCATCCCTATGTGAGGGCCGGTGAAGTCCAATTGTCCCCAGTGGTGGCATGGCCATGTAGCCACACCACCACTGGAGACAATGGGACTTAAGCATCCATGGATTTTGGTATCCGTGGAGGATCCACAATGGATCCCCCGTGGATACCAAGGGCCCATGCTATTTTTATGTGATTTTATATTGTCTGTAGATGTTTTGAATTGTTTTGAATTTTACTAAGATTTTAAATGTTTTGTCTGTAAGCCGCCTTGGTTCCCTCTGGGGAAAAAGGCAGCATACAAATGAAATAAATAAATAAAATCTTAAATTGTTGGAGGAGTTTTCATGCCTCCTTCAACCAAGTCTAATCCTCCTTTACATATGATATGTTCAGCATACAATTCAAACAGAGAGAGTGTCAAAGTGAAGCCTTGCCTGTCTCCCTTGATAACTGGAAGATATTCCATTTCTTCATATTCTATCCTAACTGTAGCCTCTTATTCTGAGTACCAGTTATGGCATACCCATTTCTTTAATAGCAATCCATAGCTTTTCATGGTCTGCAATCAAAGTCTTTTTAAAAAGAATCTATGAAACTTAAAGTGATCTCTCTGAGAAGATTTCTTCTATTATATGTGTATGGTTAAACACTTATATTAATATATGTAGTGTGGAACCTTCTCAGAGAGAGTTTTGAACCCTGGAAAACTGACTTTTGGTAAGCAAATTTTTTGCTATCACACATCAACACTAGCTGACCAGTGTAAAGATCTGAAAGACTTGTATCACTTTATGCAGCACTTTGAAATTTTTGTGCAAAGGTTATGATTTGCTTCTTTCTGGATCCTATTACATTCCTTCTCAATCTTACTACTATGTAAATATGCTTTATACCTGAGCATTTATCACTCTGTACTGCATCCAAAGAAGTGGGTTTATATCCACAAAGGTTCATGTGAAAATGAAAACCACGCAGCCTTAGAGGAATCACTAGGATGTTTGGGGGATTCAGGTCACACCAGGTGACACCCTAAGAGGGGAGGGGTGACACCACTACTCCCCAAACATTTGCCTTCTGGGAGATATGGGCTGTGGCATTCACCTGCATTCATTTAAAATGCTGGAGATGGTGTGAGTGGGAGGGTGATCAGTGGGAGAAGAAAGGGGAGGCCTCAGGGGTGTTTTTTTAAGTAAAATGTAAATTTAAAATTTGTAAAAAAAATATTTTTAAAAATATTTTTAACATTTATTTAAGAACATCACATCTTACCAAAATTTCACTTTAACCACATGAAACTATGTACCTGTAAATGCATTTAGACTGTGCATATGATATTGTAATTTAAAGATATAATTTTAATTTTGCTAGATGTTTATGTCAGGACTATTGCCATTACATTCAGCGATATATGGGCATTATGATTTCTGAGTAACATTAGTACAAAAAACATAACTAAGGATTCTGTATGGTGTGATATGGGAGAGGTCAGTGGGGAAGGTGATACCACCAGTTATTGTATTGGGTAATGCCAACCCTAGTGATGCTGCAAATTAGCCTTAAAAGTTTTGCCACATTTCTATTTCTTTTTCTTTCCCCTTCCTTTTTATGCTACAAGAGACTGTCATGGCTACTTCTTTGAAAGCTACCTACTTTAAGAATCTTTGGATTTGCCTCCTCTAGTTCTGCAGTTAGCTGTGAACAGAAATATTTCTGCCAACTGGTGGCACTGTGTCTTGTAGGACAACTAAATAATTGACTTGCTTATTATTCTGTAGCTGGGATGTCTGCAGGATGAGACATTTTAAAAACTGAGAAAAAAGAGAATTGAGGTTTATGAAGAGCTGTTGCTGTTGTAGACAGTATTTAAATGAAATATTTTTGAAGGTCTGTCTGCAAGTATTCTATTTTCCCCAAAGGAGTCTATGAACATCTGGAGATTTTGTAGGATAACATTTTATGCAGGCTGTTTAAGATACTTGTTTATTTGGTTATGCTAATAGCTATTTAATTTGAACACCTGAGTCAACAGTTCAGAGAAAAATATGGCTTTTCTAAAGGTAGCAAACTTCAGAGCCTTTCCTAAATGTTGCAGAAATACATTATATATGCCACAGACCTAAAGAAATACAAACTTGTTCCACTGACACATTTAGGTCTGCTAAGTAAGAAAGGCACAAGAAAAGGAAGCTGACTGAAGTGGAGAGCAACCTCTTCTCTCTTGGGGCGTAATTCAATCTGCAAGCAGTTTCCATTTTACTGGAGGAAGAACATGATTGCATACAGACCTGTATTTTTAAAACTAATGAAGACTCCCTATCTGAAAGAATGTATCGAGCATATGTCAAGAACAGAGTACTAGATCAGCACTAGGGTAGCAATTTTTTCATTAGTTTTTATTCACACTGTATTGTACGAATAGCAAATACAACAACCTCTCAACTACTGCCCAAAATGTAGTAAAATATAACAGCCTGGGAGTTGAATCATAATAATGCTGTAGGCACCAATACTGTTTGTTATGAGTAGCTATTCTGGAAATGTGGGATACACATATTGATTTACTACCTTATTTTATCATTTAAAGTTTGCTTATTTATCTCAAAGCATAATTACCATCAGAAACAGGCAAAAGAATTTACTAGCTAACAGTCAATGGCTCACTCCATCCTAATGCAACGCAATCATGTTCATGAAATTAGTGAACCTGGCTGCTGCTGCATGCCTTCAGGTGTTTCTGACTTATGGCAACTCTAAGGAAAATTATAATAGGGTTTTCTTGGCATCATTGGTTCAAAGGAGGTTTATCATTACCTTCCTGTGAGAAAGAGAGAGTATGACATGTCTAAGACCACCCAATAGATTTCCATGGTTGAGTGTAGATTTATGGTGCTATACACACACACACACACACACACACACACACACACACACAAATAATAATAATAATGGGGATTTGAACTTTGGATCTCCTAGAATCCTAGTCCAACATTCAAACCAGAACACCATGTTGTCTCTCTAAACCATGCTGCCCTACATCTTGCCAATGGCTCTCTTACATTAATCCACAGCTACAAATCAGAAAGCAAGTGTGCCATAGTGGTTTGAGTGCTGGGCTGCATTTCTGAAGACCAGGGTTCAATTCCCAGCATGGCCAATGTACCCATTGGGTGACCTTGGGCAAGTCAAATGCTCTCTCTCAGCCTCAAAGGAAGGTAAACCTCCTCTGAACAAATCTTGCCAAGATAGCCCCATGACAGGGTCACCATAAGTCAGGAACAACTTAAAGGCACACAACAACAACAACAACAACAACAACAACAACAACAACCCAATCACGTATATCATTTTGACTGAAAGATAACAATAGAACATTTATTTTTTTAAAAAATCTCAAAGTTAGGATATTATTGATATTTTGAACAATGAATTCAATGTGCAATACTTGGCTACCCTCCTCCCCAACAGAACAAGCATCTGTGTGGGATAATGACCCAGAGTCACCCAACAAGCTTCATGACTCACTGCAGCTTTGAACGCAATCTCTCAAACACCAATACAATACTCGAACTAACTCACCATATTGGATCTTAGGGATGCAATCTTTTAGATAAGGCTATCAATGCATTTTTATAAATTTTGCACTTGCATCAAGGAGTTTTTATAAATTTTGCACTTTTCAAAATTGAAAGGTGTATGAAGAAGACTGAAAGGAAACATTTGGAGAGCAGACTACTTTGCATTCACTCTATGTAGATAAAGCACCACATTTCTTTTCTTAAACATTTTATTAACCTTCTGCTGATGTAAAGTGATTGCTGATCAAGCGATACATGGGGTCAATGCTGCAATTATATTTTGAATTCTCTTCAAACAAATCTCACCCAGCAATGAAAGAGGGAAGCAAAAGTTGATAAAATGAGTTGTTCCTGAAATGGAGTGTTTTAGAAGAATAATTAACCTATAATATCTGTTTTGGCCTGCTCTTAAGCCTTGAAAAGTAATCCTTCCTCATTAGTTTCAAGTTTAATTAGCTCTAATAATGAGGATTTGCTTCTGAAATAATCATAAGGCCATACTGCCTTAATCTACAAAGGCTAATAATACCAATTAGAGGACTGACCATTTTGATTTAACCAAGTGTCCCAGGTTAGCCAACAACCATAAGCAAAGGGAAATTGTATTTCTGGACATCTCATTGGTTTGAACTAGTTATGAATGATATGGGGCTATGCCAAATTCAAGTAAGTGCTGTTGAACTGAAAAATAGGCTATCCTAGGAGGTGATGGAGTCTCCTTCATTGAATGTCTTTAAACACAGGTTGGATTGCCACTTCTCAGGAATAATAATAATAATAATAATAATAATAATTATTATTATTATTATTATTATTATTATTATTATTATTATTATTACTACTACTACTTATACCCTGCTCTTCAGCCAAAAGGCTATCAGAGCGGCTTACAAATTGTTAATTGGACATTTCCCTGCCCTTAGGCTTACAATCTAAAGATGCTTTAGCCATGGGTTCCTATACTGACAGAGGGGTTGGATTAGATGGTCCTTGGGGTACCTTCCAGCTCTATGATTCTACGATTTTACATGCCAGACTTTACTGCACATCTTTCATCTTTTCTTCATAAAATCTGCTTCTCTACTAATGCTCAGTAATGGGGGAAACTGCTAGATATTACAATTGCCAACAGCAGGGCTGCAGTATCTCTGCCCAACCTTACTGCAGTTCTTCTCAGATCAACATCAACATCATCATCATCACCCCACAGGATTTAAAGAGAAGTTAACTGGAAAAGTGTGAGCCCGGAAATAACAACAACAATAATAACAACACAGTTAAGATTATTAAAACAGACGAGACAGGGTAGTCAGTGGGAGGCGACTGAGATGCTAATCCGGGAAAGAATTTGTAATTTCTAATGTAATAATCTAAATGAACAGATTTACAGTACACAATCCCACACATTTTTATCAGAAACAAGGCCTACTGTATTCAATAGTGCTTGCTCTCAGAAAACATGCATGTGATTGCACTTTTAAAACAGTTGATATGCCAGAGTGGCATAGTGGTTTGAGTGTTGGGCTATGACTCTGGAGACCAGGGTTCGAATCTGAGCTAGACCATGAAACTTGCTGGATGACCTTGGGCACGTCACATGCTCTTAGCCTCTGAGAAAGGCAATGACAAACCTTCTCAGAATAAATCTTGCCAAGAAAACTCCATGACAGGTTTGCCTTAGGGTCACCATAAGTCAGAAATGACTTGAAAGCACACAACACAGAGACACAATAATTTAATGGACAAGATAATAATTTTATATGTTCCAAATTTCATAATTGTGTGCACTTTCTCAGAGCAAATGTAACATGAAATGGATCCTGCTAGGATGGAGAATACCTGGCTGGTACTGGTGCTCTGGAAATAAAGGATTATGAAAGCAAATTACAGTAATTAATAAGATTACACTCCTTCAGACTATACCCAGAGGGATAGCTTATTTCTACTTTGCATGTTGAAGAATATGTGTTGGAAATGTTCAACATTACAGTCTTTAGTTCAGTAAAAGATATAATTGAATTTACTCTAAATATCACTGTCTGTGGAATACAAAAGTACTGTACTACTAATATTTGGTAAAAGGTTTGCATAGGTACTAAATGAAAGGAGCCAGAACTTTAAGTATACGGTCCAATTATTTTCAAAGGCTTGAAGAACTGTATTGACAAGCAGTCATCTGTGGAGCTATTGGAGCCAGTAGACTGAGTGTGAATTCTGCTGCCTTCCAGATGTGTCGGACTGCAACACCCAACGTTCTTCATGGTTGGCTTTTCTCATTGGGGCTAGTAAAAGTTGTAGTCCAACAGTATCTACAAGGCTGTACAGTTCCAGCCCGTGTAAACAAAATATCTAGTAGGAATTTTTCCTGCTAGCCTACCTCCCAAACCATTGATGATACATGAGACAGGAACCATAAAGTATCTACTACAATAAAAGGCAAGGAATAATAATTATAAAGAATCACTTACTGGCCTGAATAGCAATCTTGTCCCAAATAAAGTAGATCCAATTAATTAATGGCACTTACACCTGGTTTAAGTTACAGAACCACAACTGATTCAATGGATCTATTCTGGGTGGCACCAACAATAAAATTCAAGTCACTCTTTTTTTAAAAAAAGGTAAGTAGATACCTTTGCAAAAATCGAATACATACACTGGGATGGGCAGGATGTAGCCCATGGGGCACTTGTGACCTTTGGCTGTTCTGCAGCCCTTGGATTTCAGCAGCCAGCTGAAATTTAAATGAAACACATTTTTATACCCAAAATAAAGTGCATGGGGATTGTGTGTTTTATTTCAGAGAAATGTGACTGAGTGAAAAATCCACTGTCCAAGAAGCTGGAATTGGAAAAAATTCACTTCATGTTTATGCTGTTTTGATTAATTTTGAAGTTGCTCAACAGCAATAGGGATATGATCCATGGCAGGATCTGGGGACTAGTACTGGCCCATAAAATCCCACAAAGTTGTCCACCCCTGATGTATAAAAACTACAAAAAGGGTTTACACACAACAGACTATTCCATTTCAGATATCTTATGGACATCGAGTTTAAGGCCCTTATTTCAATGGGAAAGTATGTCTGTAGATAAATTCAAGGACTATTTAAAAGCCATCCTCTACTCCTTTCCATATCACAAATTGCTTTTGAATTTTCTCATAAATTTTAAAACCACTGTTATAAATTATAATATGATACCAATGCCAGACCAACAGGGCAGAGATCATTTTTTTTTAAAGTGTTAAATCCCTAATAGGCACATCAAATTGGTTGTATTGGTCTGTGAATAGTTAACCACCACTGGAACAAGAAAGTGAACAAGCAAGTAAGAGAAAGTGACTTGGCCCCTCTTTAATGCTTCACATCAGAGAGGAATGAGTGGGGAAGCTGCCTGTGGCACAAAGATATTTAAACACAACTTTGACATGCTGCACTGGATAGGTACGAAAACAACTTGTATTTTTTTAAAAAATATTAAAAGGTGCCAAGGTTAGTTTTTTATCAGTGCCAAGCCAGGGTATGGCATTTTATGAAACCCTTGGTGTTTAATTTACTTGTCATGTACATGTACATGGGTTTTAAATTACCTAACTTTTTAAAATGTTTTAAATGTTTTGTTGGATTAAATATTTTTTATCCTGCTTTAGCTATTTTAATTTGTTTTAATTTGAAATGGTTTATAATTGTTTAGTGTTTCATCTGTACATTACTCTCAAATCCCACAATAATAGGTAGGATAGAAGTATTAACAGCATAGATATTTATATGGAAATAAGGCCTCCCCCCCCCCCCCCGGCACAAGGCACAAGATTACAGCCTTTTAAAGATTTGGCCCTAGTATAGACTCATGTTGTGCATTTTGCCAATAGAAAGATCAGATTATCATACACCACCACAACTGTCCCATTTTGGTGGGAGCAGTACTGAATATTTGTCTGTCAGCCCATTTATTTCCAACTACCTTTAAACATTCCAGTTTGTTTCTCCTGTTCCCATATTACCCTTTTGTTCTCAGCATATTTCAGTTGCTACAAACTAGATTCAAAGTGAAAAAGTGGTTTGCTCTCAACTCAGCAGGGTGGGGAGGCGAGAGGACAATATGGAGGAGAGGAGAATATTGCCGTTCTCAGGAGGCTCAAAGAAAAGAAAGCTACTTTACTCTTTCCTGGCTTGACTGTTCTTCTTCGTTAACAACTTTTGCAATCTTTTGCTTGGCCACACACATCCCAGTTTTTATCTGTGAAATGCTGGTGAGTATATATTATACTTTATACATACAGTTATGCACCTCTGTGTAATATTTTCTTTTACAAACTAAAAGCAATCTCCAAAGAATTGCATTTAAGAAGAAAAATCTTTTTCTTTCTTCCATTCATTATCTTTAGGCATATACTGCACTGCTCTCTTTCCTGTGTTCCACAGGAAAACAAATATTGTGAGCAAAACCTTTCCACCAAAAAGGTAGAAAGCAAGGAGAGGTTGGACAATTGTAGTAGAATATGGTTGGAAAAGGAAGCGTGTAACTAGTTCTTGCTGGTGCTTTGTAGCTTCTACTGCAGGTGTAGAGGGAAAAAATTGTTTTGACCTACAGACCTCCTTGGCCACATCCAAGGTCATCAATGATAAGAGACTGTGGGAACTACAGACCAAAAGATTTGGAGTACCAGATGTTTCCCACTTTTGTTCTAGAGGCTGCTTTCAGTTAAAAGATGAACATCAGAGAAACGATACAGGATTGTGTGTTACATGTAGCTTGAGCACAAGATGTTGACGATAAACACTATAATCTGACACCAGCATTCTGTAAATATAAATTAAATTTTATGAGATCATGTCTATATAAAAATTTGCAGGATTAGGGCCTATCTCTATGTTTGTGCATACTAGTGCCATCTTCTGGAAATAGTCAGAACTACTTAATTAAAAGAACAGAATACATTTATACAATTGATCAGACTGTTTTATTCAGCATTGTTTTATTCTAATTTAGACAATAATTTCTCTTTAAATATCTCAGTTCTTCATTAAGTATTCATAACACAGGTTTAATAATAAAAGAAAATAAAGTCCATAGATCATGTTATTTTGCTGTTCAGATATGTTGACAGATATGCCAATCTATATATTGATTTTAATTGATCTCCTTTCCTCTTTGCCCAAGTACACTATTCATACTTGTTTGAATACAGAATTCCACAGAACTGAACTCTGCAAACTAGATCATTATGAGTAGGAAAGAAGCAAGAATTAAAACAAATCACCTCTTCATCTGTCTTTCTCAAGTGAGAATGTTCCATTTTATTCCAGTTAACTACCGTGAAAGAATCCTTTCTATTTCCAGTAGGGCAACACTTGATCTAACCTATTGTCCTTCCTAAAAAGATAAACTAATAAATGCCAAGTAAATGAAATAACACCCATGCATACAGATGTAAGTATGCATAAAAAGATGCACAGTCTTGAAACATTCTTATTCCATAAGGAAATGAGCTGTGTAAGGTCAGAAACATACACATAATTGTCAAAAATTGTAGCAAAAACAATGATTGGGTTGAAATGTTCAAAATTAACATTTATTTATAAAAGGGTGGGTAAGAACACTTTGAAATTAAAGCATAAGGCATGGGATGAATATATCTACATGGCAAAGTCCCAATATGCAGGGAGATGGTACACTTTGCTGGAGCCTAAGGGTCTAGAGGGGTCCTGAAGTTCACAAGATTGCAATCCCCATCATTATAAAGGAAATAAAATCAAGATAAACTGTTGATCCTGCCTAAGGATATTTATCTAGGCATGTAATAGTCAGATTTTGTGAAATATGCAGTGTTTGAGCAATCTCAAGGAACACTGCTGGTGCATTAGCTAGGGCAGTGCATGACTGCGAGACAGATTTGATTCCGCCTATTTAATGTGGTCTATCATATCAAGAACTGCAGATGCCTAAGTTCCTTAGGACTAAACCAGAAGGAGGACTCCTGTTGGGACGGGCAAAGAAAAGACTATAAAGAGTGGGACCAGCTACTATTCCTTCTTACAGTAGGATCAAGGACTGACTGCATAAGATCTAATCATTTAGTCACACTTTCAGTAAAAATTTGGACAGCGCCATCTGTGCTTTGAAGCAAATAACATTTGTCTTATGTTTCATTCAGTCCTAAAATACAATTTTATTCAAGCAGGCTTTGAATACATACTTGTGTTCCGGAGGCTTTTATAAGGGATGTGTACTTCAGGATTCTTTTTAAAAAATCTTTTGAATGTTTTAGGTCATTTTATACTGTTTTTAGATAGATTATTTTAATTGTTCCTAATTTTCTATTGTAAAAATTCTTAAACAATTTTATCTTTGAGCTGGTTTGGGTATCTTTCTGAGACAAAGGTGGCATAAAAATGAAATGAGATGAAATAAATAAAATAAATAAAGTATGTGTCATTAGAACCAGGACTGTTGGAAGACATCTCTAAAAGTCTGCTTCACAGGTATTCCACAAGTCTTGCCGATATTTTTTCTTGTACAATGTGACACTGGGGTGGGAAAAATGGTGCTTACTTTATTAAATGAGATTTAGAAGAAACAAGTAGAAAAAAATCGGTGAAATGCACATATCAGAGAGCCAGTAATTCTGGAAAAAGCTGACAGAAGCTTAATCAATTGACAGTCCTAAAAAGGACAGGCATTCTACAGTGAGGCAAGAACGGTTAAGCCATTTAGCTGCCTTATCTATTGAGGATGAACTTGCAAGGCAAATTGACTTTACAAGGGATTCATTCTTAAATTTGCAATGAAAAGGGAAAGAAGAATAAAGCTATAACATTAATTGGTCTAACATTTGTAGCTACTGTATGTTATTCTATTAGAATGTCAAAAAAATCAAGACATTAATAGGATAATCACTTCACTGATGACCAAAAATTCACAAAATATTTAGTAAGCTTGTAGGACACCCAGGATGGGTGTTATTCTTCAAGAAAAATAGCAGAAGTGGGCATGTTTCAGAAACATGGAATATCTGGCTGTAATTTCAGGATTAAAACCATTTTTAATGGCTGATGGGATTATATGTATGGGTTGTAGACTGTCGTGCCAGGTTGGGGGGGGAGGTCCATGTTACAATTTTGTATGATAGCGAAAGAAGTGAGACTTGACTCCTGCCAAACAGTACAAACCTAACTGAAACATGCACCATCTGTTGGGAGTTAATATTAGGCACTCGCCTCTTCTACTGGCAGAGCCACACAGCTAGATAAATTCTGCTGGTAGAAGAGCCAAGAGCAAAAGGGAAGGATGTGAATATTCATCTCAATTGAGCATGAAAAGATTCCACAATTTCCTCTCTGATCTAAACAAAAAGTATACTGTATTCCTGCATACATCCTGAAGTGTTTCATGAAGTTAGTCTGCGCAGAAATGCATGTAAAGTTTTGGCACCACCATGGTATTTTTCCTGACCAGGTTTCCTGAACTGTCAGGTAATTCTTTTAGCTAGGAAATGAACACTGGCAAATATTCTTTCCATCCCTCGTAGGATACAGAAGAAATCAATTTATGCCAGATCCAAGACTCTGCCAGCCAAAGAATACAGCCACACTGCTGGCACAAAGGCTGAGAAGGTTTGTTATTCAGTGCAGCTTCATTTGGCCTACAGTCAATTCAGTTAGCCTTTAGTTTTCTTTGCCAGTTAAAACTACACTTAAAATGAGGAGCACTGTAACACTTTTCTTTAAACTAATTCCCAGAAAGTTACTGCAGCTCTAATGAGATACTAACTTTCAAGTAACTAGGAACTGGAGTACTAATTAGTGACAAGAAATGAGGCGGTGACTACACTAGCTCTCAGTGCTATTTTCTGTGAGAAATCATTTTTTTAAAGTTAAGTATAGCAGATATAGCTCTTTAAACCACTTTGAAAATCATAGAGCCCAGCAGCATGCAATTTCCTAACACAGATAAGTTGATCCCTTTGAATTAATAAAGGGTCTTTGTCACCTCTAGGAACAGTTTTCTTTTTTTTAAATCCTCTATTTTTTAGTATGGATGCATATTTTCTTATAATAGCTTGTTGTTTTATACCTAATGATGAATGAAAATGAAATAAAATGGTAGACATATAATAAAACCCACTACTATATGTGGACATCCCAAATTTTATACAACCAAAAGAAACAAAAGTGCTACCTGCCTATGATTGCATCACCATGGAAAAAAATGTCAGCTGTTCTATTAATATTAATTAACAGGACTGAAATAATGGAGGCTTAAAATGAGAGGAAGAAAGTGAGTATGTGCATATTTTACAGCAGGGGCTATTTGGAGGCTTTCCGCAACAGACCTTGTGCAATCAGTTAATGCAAGTAATTTACTACAAATGGGTAGGAAATATATGACTTTCCAAATGTTATTGGACTGCAGCTCTCATCAACCTGACCCGGCATAGTCCCAGGTGAGGGATGATGAGAACTGCAGTCCAACAACAGCTAGAAGGCTACATTCTTCAACCTTTACAAAAAGTCAAGCTTCTAAGAGTCTTGCCTTTGGTATTACTGCAAAACCCTTTGCAGTCATGCTTTTCAACATAAAAACAATTTTTGAGGGTTTCGTGGGATTTTCGGGCTATGTGATTCCTGATGTTTTGCCAGCATCTGTGGCTGGCATCTTCAGAGAATGCTGGCATGGAAGAGAGTTGGGTGTATGCATATATGTGTGTGACCCTGGGTAGGGAGGGGTGATCTGCATGTTAATCTGTGTATTGTTCTGTTTTTGATGGCCAAGCCTCAGGGTGGGAGGATATGCAAAGAGGAATAGTGTCTGCTTAATTAGTGATCATTGTCTGCTGGGAAAGCCCCTGACCCTGGGTGGTTTTCCATTTGCGTTTGCTGAGTCCTGATTTTACTGTTTTTCACGACTGGTAGTCAAACTTTGTTCACTTCAAGGGTTTCTTCTTTCCGGTTGAAATTATCCAGATGATTACATATTTCTATGGCTTCCCTGTGCATTCTGACCCGATAGTTGTTGGCATGGTCTAGAATTTCAGTGTTTTCAAACAGCATTTTATGCCATGGATGGTTTACAACATGTTCTGCAATTGTTGAGTTTCTTTGAGCAAGGCAACTATAAAAATGACTTCACTGTGAGCACAAGATGAGGCGTCCCCACTTCTCATTTGCAAGTTCTTCTCCCTTGCCTAATGCCCCCATCATGGAGGAGACACCATGGAGGCAGAAACAGGGCTGTGCCACTGAGCCTGTCCTTGTTTCACACTGTGCACATGTGAGGAGGAAAAGCCTAGGCCCAGAAGTAGATGATAGGTCTTCCCTCCATCCCTCTTGCTACTATCCTAGCCTTGGAGGGAACAGGAAAAACACTGGTAGTATCTCCTGGATTTAATCCTCCCCCCCCCCACTGCCACCATTCCCTTTACCTTTTGTTTCATGTCTTATTTGGACTGTAAGCCCGAAGGCAGGGAGCTGTCAAATTAACTTGTGCTTCTCACTGCTTTTTGGTTACTTTGGGACTGTGGATCTTAGAAATGCTATCACAATGGCATAACTTCAAAAGTTCCTGTCAGCATTTTGAAATATAATCCATGCACATACTCAAACAAACATACAAACAAACAAAAATCACCTCATTATTTGTTCCTTCTAAGTTGTGAACATGGCCTCATCTCCCCCTAATCATTTTGAACAGTCTTTCTGAGCAAAGAAATAGCACTAAGGCCCCATTCCCACTACATAATAAACTGGTTTTGGAAACTGTTTTGAAATGGCTTAAATGGCCCTTGTTCATACTTACACCAAATCCCTGGCGCGGTTCGTCAAGGGGGCTGGCACTAGATCAATTTAAAGCTCTTCTTCCAGATCCACTAAATTCCTTGTGTCTTTTGAGTTAAATCAATTAATTGCTAGTGTGAATGGGCTGGCATTCAGAATCAGTTTCTGTGGTGCACCCCTATGACGCAACTCTATGTTAAATCGATCCATCGCTGAATGTGAATGCAAAGTGGATTAAACTGAAACTGGCAGGTAAAGCAAAGGCTCAAATAGTGTGAAAATCTATTCAGTGCGAAATCGCGTCATTCATTTGACTCCAAAAATGATTTAATTTGTAGTGGGAATGAGACCTAGGAATATCTAAGGCATGGGACAGACCGCCCCAAAAGGGTGCCCAGCCAGTGGCCTTTTTCCCTCTGGAGGGACACTGCAGCCACTGGGGTCCATCTGGAAGAATAAGAACCCAGAAAAACCAGTTCTTTTTGTGCTGCTGGGCAGACTTAACGAGTGCGCCAATGGCATCTGCACATTGCTGCACGTCGCTTACATCACAATGGTGGTGCCCATATGGATGGGACACTGCCATTATAGCACCACCGTGTCGTGCTAGGATTAGGAACTGTGCAGTTGGTGCACGGTCCCTAACCCTAAAATCGGCGCCAGCATGGTGCATTTGGGCCGTCTGTTTCGGCCCTAATTTTCAGGAGTATCTAAGGCCCAGCAGAGAAAAAAATTAATTCTGCCTGGCTATGATAAGTGCTATTTTCTGAATGCACATGATGCAACAACACTACTGAAGCTCAGCTGTGGGTCTAATCCAGAATGGGAGCCTCCTATATAGACTGTCTTGAGATATACTGATTGGAAGAAAAACAGAATAGAAATGCAACAATGCCCTGCAATTATGGTAACAGTTTGCTGTCTTCAAAATACACCATCAGTCAACAGACTGTAACAGTGTATCCACATGAGGCAGAGATGTATACAGCAGCCAGGGTACAGAAATACAGCTCTCGAGAACAGGTAAACTCCATGCCATCATACATTGGTAAAGAATATGAGAAGCATGAATGGGCAAATATAAAGGCTTCATCAGGATCCACCTTTGTGGCTGTGTGTTGTCCACATTTGCTTTTTGGAAATTCGGATTTAACCCTGCTTCCCATAGCACTTTTCCCATTTCACCTTTTCTAACAGCTAGTCACTCAAATTCCAGTGGTACAGCACTTGAACTCACTTTTCTTATACCTTATTGCATTTTCCTTTCCTAATGACCTATGAGCCAGTTCATATCATTGTCTGTTGTGACCTTGCTGTTATAGTGTGCATTCTTCATCTGCATTCTTTCTTTTCTCCATTGCAATCACTCATACTTAAACAAAAGACTTCAGCTAATGAAAATAACTAGAACAAATTGCTGAAACAATATGTAACACAGTAAACATGTGTGTAAAAATAGTATCTCAATATAATCATATCAAAAATACAGAAATATACAAATACCAATATAGCAAAATAGAAATTGCACTAATAATATGAGTAATAAGCCTGTAAATAATGATTAAGCAAACAATTGAGAACATCTCCAAGCAAACAATGAGTTCAACAACATCAAGTAAACAATTCACATGGATAATAAGTAAATAATGGTTCTCAATCACAAAAATGTAAGCCTTAATAGAATAGCAACTAGCAATAATATAGACTGAAGGAACACATTGTAAACTATTAAACCTACTCATAATATAGACTGTGAAAGCACATAATAAACTCAAACATATTTTCAAAAATTCAGTCTCTGAATGCTGGCAAAAATCCCAAACTGTGCATTTGTCTAATAGATGCCCAACAAACACACTGTATGGGATTATATGCACACTTCAAATATAGCATATAGCCTGTTTAGAGAGCTCTAGAGTCTGTTGGTGTGTGTAAATGTGTGGGTGGATACCGGCAGGAGTTCATGTGCAAGCCTTGGAAGGTAAGCAGGGTCAACTCTAGTTACTACTTGCATGGGAAAACACCAATGGACGGGCTAGAAGCTATGGCCTGTTACAGACTGCCAAAATAAAGCTGCTTTGGGTCTCTTTGGAGGTATGCTGTTTAAATGATGCATGTATCCTAAGAATCCAGAAGCTGCACCAAAGCTGCACTCCAGTGCTTAGGAATGGAGTGTGGCTTTGGCGCGACCTCCGGGCTCTTAGGACCCATGCATCATTTAAATAGCATACCTCTCTTTGGAGACCTGAAGCAGCTTTATTTTGGCAGTCTGTAACAGGCCTATATTTCACCTCAGAGTATTCTTTGACTGAAAAATCCCCATGAAATCCATGGGGTTGCCATAAGTCAACAGGCAACTTGAAGACACATCTATACACAACAATGCTGACTGTGTGAATGTAATCAAATTCAGGTCCCTTTCTGAGGAGAGCTCTGGAGTTTGTGGTTGCATGCATTAACTGCTGGACTGGAGGCCTCTGGGAAGAAAGGAACTATGGGTTCTTGGCCATATGGTATGCATTTTATGCATAGGAAGAGATGAAAGCTAAGATCCATAATGTCATCATGATACATCTACTGTTAATTGTCTGTTGCCTTTCGTGCATGAGTACTATGTCTCATTCTCAATATGTAATATTATAACCACTTAATACTGGTGCAATTCATTTGTCACTGATATTGTGGATGTGTCAATATTATTACTGTTATTGTTTTGGCTTCTAATTTTCCATCAGGAGTACATACAATTGATATTTTGGGATTCTGGTGTAGCCATAGTGTTATGGGTGCCGATACATATCAGGACCATGAGAATGGCATGTTAGTTTCAGAATGTATTTCTTGCCTAAACATTTAAACACATAAATAACCTCCAGCTATTCCACCTTGTCATTTTAAGCTTTCTGACATTTATTGTTCTAAAGAGAAGAAAGGTCAAACTTATCAAATCTGCATTTATGGTTCCATGACATTTTTCTCCAACCAAATTTTTCTGAATTACAGAGGCAAGACAAATGTAGCTCATTTCAGAAAAGACCTTTTTCATCTATGCATGGCCGCCTATGCCTTAGCCCCCATTTCTGAATATTCTTTGTACAAAGGAAAAGCCATAATTCAATAGGTTCAAGAGAAATTTGAGAAACTATATTGAGAGATGGAGTTTGGTTCCAATCCTGTCACTTCTCTATTAACAATGCATTTCTAGATATGTCAATTCAGAAATAAGCCTTATAGAGTTGAGAAGGATTTACTCCCAGGTAAGCTTGTATATCATAACTTCAGGCTTGCAAACCAGAACTCAGTACCACACACTTTCCAGGCTGCATAATAAAACTGATTTCATTACAAAACTTTCTGTGGGTGTAAGCCATTCTCCAGAGCTCATTTTCTGACCTTTAAATAGCCTCTTATCTCCAATCACTAATGGATTTTAAATAGCCTCTTATTTCCAGTCACATAGAGATAACTACAAAAGAATCTGATGGCTGAATGAGGTATTCCTCATCCTTGGTTTATAGGACTGCACCCCAAATAACCTGGACTAAAAAACTTAGGTCTCACTTTCCAAATACAGTTAATAACTTACAGTGTCTTCTTTACACATAAACAAATATAAAGCAATTTGAATCCAGCTTTTGTTCCTCTGAGCAGTAAGTCTGCATGCAAATTTGTTATCATCTGTTGATTTTTAGCTATAATTATATTTCTGCCAAATATTTACATAAAGCAAAATCCCTTGAGGGACAGCCAGTTTCCAGAAACAGATGTACGAAATAGCCCCAGCTAAAGTAATCACTTTTAAAGAAACCCTGTATTAATTTTCTTATATCAAACACAATTCTTCTCGCTGATATATTGCACAAAGCATTATTGTCTATCAATATTTTAGTAGACTGTGTTACTGTTAGGAATTCTTTTGAAAGCCAACAGAATTTCAAGCAAGTGTAAATTGTATATTTCAAGAAAGCAAACTTCAGATTTCATTGACGCAAGTCTAAGTGTGAGACCCAGAGAGGAATAATAAATACATATCCTTACATTCAAAGAGCAGCTTGAACTTTGAATATCAAATGTACACAGTGACCTTCGCATAAACAAGTTATAGACCAAGAAACATTTGCTGAAATTATGTGGCAAATAATTCCGACAAGTCAGAGACATCCATAAGCAGATAAGCTGTTTGCAAACAGGGAACGAGGCTACAGTTTGTCAGATAAATTATTTTTCATGAAAACTGCTAAGGAAAAGGAGGAGGAAAGTAACTCATAGCATGTAGAAGATATATTTTATTGGGTAGATCAGAGAAAATGCAGACATTCTGGCTGCTGATGCACTCATCCTTCTAACTAAACATATTTAAGGCGTGGCTCTTGTTCTTGTGAACAAGAACCATTTAAATGAATTAGCATTCCTGACACCAGTTTTAGTACCAAAAGTGTACAATCCTGAAGGACATCTAGGGATGGCCATGTTGGCCACATAGCAAATCCAGTAACATCCAAATAATGATACCTTTATTGGACTAACCAAAACGCACAATTACATGTTGCAAGTTTTCGAAGTCACATTGGCGTCTTCATCATGCAAACAGGAGAAAGAAATAGAAGATGTTAGTCATAGGCCTACATTTTCTGATTCTGGTCTTAGTTCAGATGGTAGGAAAGGCTATCTGCAAGCTGGCACCTCCCCCCTTTGGTCATGTGGTCACTGGTAAAGTTTAAAAGTCAAGGAGATTTAATGTCCATTTGCAATTCAAAGAAGATGTTTTCTTCAGGGGCTAGGACTCTAACTGGGACTGGTGACAGTTCAACAAACTGAAATGCAATGTGCAACATACTAACAGCATTGCATGTTATATACATTGAAATGTGGCCACTGTATCCCACTTGAGAAATGCGGTGAATATTCATCCTCTAGTAAAACTCTGTCCCTTTCTGTGCCAGGGTTAGAATCACAGAGTCATAGGAATGGTAGAGACCACAAGGGCCAGCCAATCCAACCCCCTACCATGCAGGAATACACAATCAAAGCACCCCTGACACATGGCCATCCAGCCTCTGTTTAAAAACCTCCAAACAAGAACACTCCCTCACACTCCAAGTTCTCCATTGTAAATGAGAATAATTGCATTTTTGTCATACAGATATGTGCCTTGTACTAATATTTCAGTACACTGATAGCTTGCATGTGTGACTGTCAACAAGAAACACTGCTAGGCTGAGCAAGTCAATTCAGTACTGGGGGAGGGTATCCTCCCTCTGCCCCCCCTCTGAAGTTTATTGCATGGGGTAGGATCAGGTTTGCTTTGTGAGGGAAGAGGGGAAGGAGGTTGAGTGGATTGAGAGGAAGAACTATGTCCTCCTAAAAGGTGAAACAACAATCTGGGCAGGAAGCAGTGGCAGCATGAAATCTATATCAGTTGGGCAGTGAATCACCTCCCGGTTTTAATATCCTAAAGGCACCAAATCTCAGATGATCTTGGAAACTAAGCCCTGATTAGTACTTGGATAATAGACCACAAATGAATTCCAGACACTGTAGGCTATATTTCAGAGGAGGGAACTGGCAGAGCCACCTCTGAGAATTATCTGCCTTTAAAAGCATGTGAAATTCATGGGATTACCTTGTTGACAAGTGGCTTTAGAGAACATACACATATCCAAGTCACCTAACCTTTTTCCAAGGATGGGCTTCAGCACCTTGGATACCTCCCTTAAAATTTGGACTAAACCCCATACTGTATTAAGACACTAGGCATCATTGGCCAGAAATACTCCTTTAGTCCCTTCTATGTTTGCTACATCTTGAATGGGAGGGGAAGAGAAATATGCCTCTTCCTGCCTTGTATTGAGCTCATTGTAGGGCTTATTAACCTGTGCTTCTAATGTTGTTGTTGTTTTCAATGTCTGCTGCTACATTTGTGTTGGAATTTGTGGGAGGACACTACAAGTCCTCACCTCATGGAGAGAAACTTGATAAACTGCAGAATAGAATAAAGGAAACAGACATCCTTCCACTTCCTCTCCACTTCCGCCACCTCTTTTCCCTTCTCTTTCTGAGCTCTCTCTGTCTGCTTCTCACTACCTAGTCTTTGCTCCATCCTTCTCCTTCACTGATCCCTACCTATTCATTCTTTACTTACTTTTCTTCTTAATCTCTTTGCTTTTCCTTCCTCCACTTCATCTGCCCCATCAATTTCCAGCTCTCCCAACAACCAAACTACCTTTCTGATTTTCCATCAAATAACCATTTGGAATTGTGCATTAGTATTTTTATTTTATTTTGAATTCAGTTTTTTGCGGCAATGGTGATGTATAGAAAGAACGAACAGTGAAAGGATTTCTAAAATGACAGCACAGTATCTATATTGGTATTGAAAAATTCATTGTAGTTGACCTCAAGATGTGCCCTGTCTTACTTCTTTTTAATTATCTCTCAATTACATTGTTGGGGTACAAGTGCTGGGGAGATGGGGATACCAGCTCCCTTTTGTGCATTATTTTCACATTATATCTGAAGAAGAACTACTGGTCTGAGATGATCTGGGATGAGATGCAAAAGAAATGAAATATTTATTTCATCTAAAGTGATTTGGACAAATAATTAATTGGTCGCCTTTTAATACTGTAAAATGTATATGAATGCTAACAATTATTCCAATATTTACAGGTATACGTGCAAATTAGCAGCATGCAAATTATATGCAGATTTGTGTCTAAGAGTCTGAGCTCAAAATCTTTCAAGTGCCTAGCAACAATAACTGTGTCCAAGTAGAGTTGTGTGGAAGGATCCTTTCAGTGAAACTTAGGTCATGCAGAAAAACCTCTTCATATATACTTCAGCTGCAGTTAAATTGTTCTTTGAATGCCATTTCCAAACAGTACATTGAGAACAAGTGGGATTCAGTGGATTGAAGGGTTGTTGGTGTTTGTTTTTGTTTTTGTTTTAATGTCAAGGTAGGGTTCTAATTCAAGAGAAACATGGCTGTGGACAAGTTATAATCTCCCTGCTTAATTTCCTCATTTATAAACAAGGAGTTGCAATCACTACAGCAGCTAGTGTAGAACAGGAACAAAAAAAATGGATGTAGAACACACAGAGAGACACACAGAAGCATTTATATACACTAAAGTTCCATGAAAGTCAATAGGATTTAGGAAGGCATAAAAGCCTTAATTTCAAAAGTCCTTTGCACATCAAATGCACATTCAATTAATGATCAAATCAAATCAAGATTTTCATGCTTAAAATATCAAACATGCTTCTAAATTTGATTGACATCAATGAATATCAATGAGGATGATGTTCCTTTTGGATGGTAGCAAAGTTATATCAGACATTGTACTGCATCTGAAATTAAATCCCAGTCAAAGGATACAAATACCATTAATTTAAGTATAAGCAAAATAGTTGCAGGACGATGAGTGAAAAAACAAGGCAAACATCAGAATAATGTAACTATTTATATTAACTTTCACACAAAAACCCTAGTTTAATTATTTACTCTAACTCACTTTTTGTTGTTATTAGGATTATTAGCAAGCGAACCAAAATCACAACCTAAAATTCATATTCCACAGGGACCACTGAATATTGTGCTCTAAGCCTAAATGTATATTGACATGGCAGATGAAAACTGATATAACTGAAGAATTCCAATTGTTCTTATAAAACTGTAGTTTCTAAGATTCCTGAGAAAAGCTATGCCAGATATATGGGTATAAAAAGACTGAAATTGATAGTTTTTTATATATATACACTGTAAGTGCCTGTGAGTTTGTGTACACATTTTTGGTGGGATTATATTATGGGAGTTGTTAGCAGACCATCAAAATGTGCTAAAGCTAGGCTAAATTTACTTCCTAACAGACTGTCACACAGCCCTAGTGAGCTACTTCTAGACACTACATGGAGCCTAAGAACTTGGAAGTTTAAAAGAAAAAAGGTTCATCCCCATCCCTTGTTATAGTGTATACAGATATGTTCAGGGAGTGTTACTTGCTACATTACATTTGCTTTTCATTACTGTTCCATTGCTTTTTCTGGAGGGAGAGATCTTAAATTTAATATCACAATTTCATGAAATAAAAAAAGATTTACTGAAAACTTCTCTAATATGTACCAACAGACTCAGGAAAAGAAACTAGAAACTTTAGCACTACAGCCTGCTTTCCTGCCACAATTACACTAGTTTAAAAATGGAAGCATACTTGGTTTGCATAATTTCTTGTCACACTTTCCCCTACAATAGCACTTTACTGATACACAGTTGTGGGATCTCTTTTCCACACTGCCAAATCCAGGAGGAAGGGGAGAATGAGTGATCCTGGTTGTCAACCGCCTCCCAAAGCCAGCTGCTCTGTGAATGTACACAGAGCAGCCAGCTTTGGGAAGGTGTTGGCAACCATGTTCACTGTGAAGGGAGAGTGGGAGAGGAACAAAATCACTCTTACTCACACCACATGACTGCCTGAAAAGCAGAACTGCAGCTGATGAGACCTAATGCATGAAGGCAGTAATGTAACAGCAGCAAGACTGAAAGCCTATTGATGGGTTTTGCCTGTCCGTTTAAAAGGTGCACTACAGTAACAAATAGGATGTAAGGCAGAAGCAGAATGAACATGACATTGTGCAATAAGTGCAGGCCAAAAATACTTTTACCCTGTTAAAATTCCTCTTTTCCCACCAGTGTGATAAAAGTCCTAGATAAATGTGACTTTTTACACTCTCCTCCTTTAATGCCATTTTCACTAATTAACATTACTATTAAAACAAGTAGGCTTGCAACCACACAAAAGAAAATTAAGCAGTCACAGCAATGTACTTCCATAATACATTTAACATTTACTACAAGGATGTAATCAAAAACAACTCATGGAATGTAATATCTGTCCCGGCCAGTAGAGCAGTTTACCACATGGGTCTCTATAATCAATCTGGTGAGTACCAGAAATGCATATCAGGGCATGGAGATTCACCACATGATGGGAGAGATTCATGTCCTAAGTAATTCTAGTAATTCTCCATTCCATGGCACAAATGCTTCCACTTGTAATGTAAAATCATTTTGGCAGTTTCTCTATAGTGATTATCATGTGTGTTGTACCATGGAAAAGTAATACCGAGTATAACGTTCATCGGCTATACAGTTTTCAAAGCAATTAAATAGAGATTCTCAGTCACATAACTGAAGAAGTGTGGGGGGTGAGGACCACACTGGGTGACACTAGGAAGAGGAATGATAACTGGTTGGGCCTTTCTCCCCCTTTGGGGCAAGAGGGGTGCATGTGTGTCCTTGCGAACTGATCCAGTCCCAGGATTCTTCCCAGGGAGAAAGCCTGGGACTGGAGAAGCAGGAAGGGTGTACATCAAGCTGAAGCCTGGTGGGACAGCATGCCCTTTTGGCCACCACCACCCACCCAACAGACCCCACCCTGCACTGGGTGATACCCAGCATGGGGACACCACTGGAGATTCTTAAACAGCTTCCCCTAACACAAGTTGTCACTCTCTCAATGATATTGAACTACTGTTCCCATCAATCCTAATCAGCATAGCCTATGGTGAATGGTGGTGGGAACTGCAACTCTGCAATAGCTACTTACACAATCACCATCCCTGTTGCAATATAAATCAATTGAAACCAACAGTCAAATTCCACAATATCACCTATACCTAGAAAGTCACAGAGGAGGGCACTCCACATATACAGTATATGGAGAGGCACTCATTCAAGTGTTGAGATTCCAAGCCATTTAAGGCTTTAAATGTCACTACAAGTACCCTGAATTCAGTCCAGAAGTATACTGGCAATCAGTGCAATACCTTTAAAACCAGCGTTATGTGGGTTTTGTATGGTATTCTGGTCAGAGGTTTAGCTGTTACATTTTGCACTAGTTGCAGTTTCTGAGTCATCTTCAAGGGCAGGCCCACACACAACATATTGCAGAAGCTTAAGTGGGCAGTTACATGGACTACTGTAGTTAACCTATCACTGTCCAGGCAAATCTGTAGCTGGTGCACCAGTTGAAACTGGGCCCAAGCATGCTGAGCCATGGATTCTAGACATCTCCAATGCACAGTAAATCTTACCTTGCAGGCTTTTTTTCCTGAATCAAAAGCCCACCAAAATGCAGTAGAGTTCATGTACAGTTCCAAAAACCATTCTATACTTCAGTTCACAGCTTGCGCTATACCAGTGGTCTAAATTTGTTTGTTATTCCCAAAGATCCATAAAATTAGTGGAACTTACATAGGTGCTTACTTACCAATTCTTCTCTGATTAGATGAGTCTTCTCTTACAAGAACTAATAATTGGATTTAGGTCAATTGGATTTATGTGGTCCTCCAGATAGTGTTGAACTGTAACTTCCAGGAGCATTAACAAGTTTAAGTGAGGAATGTTCAGGGTTGCAGTCCAACAACATCTGGAGGGCTATATGATTCCTACCTCAATTTAAGCAAACCCCCCCCCCCCGTACATGCCTTTTTGACACTGACATATGTGTCTCCTTTATTCTCTTATTTTCAATTGTAAATGGTCAGAGTTTAGGCTACTTAAAACTTGAAGCAGCTTTGGTTTGTAAGGAGTACAAATGAAAATCAGAAGCTAGACTGATAGAGTCCTTCAGAGCAACATTCCAGAGGCTTTTAAAGCGTGAGCTGGCAATAACTCTAACAAGAATGCAATTACAAGCTGATGCCACCTGAACAGCTTCAGACATAACCCCCCAGGCTAAATTATTATTGGTCCACATGTATGCTATAGATTAGGTATAAATGCATCCTCACATCTCAAATGGGTATGTTATACATTGCTATTAGAAACTCTGTTCAACCTATCAATCTCGCTCATGCATCAAGGCGTCATGACTTTCGGAATCATCACCAGACTATGCGACACTGTCTGTGTGTGTTTTTATATACAGCCTCAGATACGCTCCTTTGGATAGGTAGCTAATAATATGTAGGTAACCAATTCATAACCACATGAAATTAAATTCTTCTTATCCATCCATTACTGAAATATCCCAACACACAATTGCTTAAAGTAGCAAATGAAAACTACTTCCCAGGAGATTTCCTTGTAGCTGAAGTGCATGACCCTACTCATACTTTCACTGGAGTTTTCTTTGCAAAGGAAAATCTTTCTTGCTGTTCCATTTTGTCCCTGCAAAGCAGAGCAGATCATTGCTTTGCCATCATCACACAGATTGCATCTCTTTCTCATGTGAGTGGAACATGCTATTCGTACAAATGACCTACCACACACAAAGGTATGAGTCTTCCCTCTAAAAAAAAAAGGTACCTGAGTGGAGGGGAGATTGTGTGAACTTGGCATTAATGTGAGCAGATGGATGTATGGAACATGAGGTTCACACAAGATTATTTGTGTGGTTAATAATATGGAACTGGTTTGCTTCTCCACGATGCAAAAATGACATTGTCACAAGTAAATGTAGAAACTGAAACTTTATTGAAGCAGATGTTTCAGCCTGAGGTATTTCATCACACTTCAAAAATTGCAGCATTTACCACAATAAAACTTATGGGTCAAAATCCCGCTATTAGCCCCACAGAATCATCAGAAACTTAATATATCAACATTTATATTTTCCATTAGTTCAGTGAGTCTACTCTAGTTGGAACTAACAACTGGATTTAGCTCTTGCCTTTCTCAAATTGTGAATTTTATGGCAAGCTTTGAAGATCTTTCAAAAAAGTTGCAGTATCAAAGGTTAGGAATGGCACACTAGACTCCCCTTGCCTCCCACTGAGTAGGCATTTCATCTAAGTGTTTTTATTGCCACTTTCTAAAGAAAGATCCTCAAAGCATCTGCACCCATCCTTTTAGATTACTTTTCTTATGTCTTTTTCTGTCTGCTTAAATACAGTCTGTGAAACTAAGGGTCATTCTTTATAAGAAGAAGAATTTGTTAAATAAGGAAATGGTGAACTTCAGCTAAACATTTTTCAATGTGCGTATGTGTGTGTGACAATTAAGATGATTAGGACATTTACTGGAACTTCTTGCTTATTTGAAAACAAGGCAGAGTTCAGCTGCATTTCCCAAACCATCAATATTTTAATGGTAGTTGACATGAAGAACAACTTTGCAAGCCAACAACACAAAAAATGACAAATTAATTATGTATCTCCACTTGTGCCAGTTGTGAACTACCCACTAGAAATGGAATGAGGAAAAACCTACTGTTTATCAAATAGAGTGTAAAGGCTTTGCATTGTTGACTTTAGGGCTGCATTGTCTGCAACATGTTTGCAATTAACATGAGCACTGGAACAACTGCTTAGTTGTCTTTGGGGGATGATCTCAACTCTGGCATTTCTGCAGCAGCTTGGCTGATATTAACAAAGTTGAAAGTGCTTGTGAAGATGAGATGCTGCCTATGAATGGCATTATCAACAAAACATTGATTAGACGTGCCTTAAAAACTGAGTGGATGGATATGCTTAACAACATAGCAGATCTTACCATTAAGGCAGTAGTTCTGAATTAACAGCCAAAAGATCTTAAAATATACATATCACACATGCAAACACACACACATTTAAGCAAACTTGAGTCATTAAATCATTCATTTAATGGGAGTAGGTGACACATAGACAGAATCTTATTCACAACCAATTCAAGTAGTAAAAAGAACTCCACTTCCCCACAAATCACATTCTTGATTCTGGAAGAGAGCAAAGCTACAAGTGTTCTTTTTAGCTGGACACCTCTTGTTAGGGTTTTAAAAACCTTAATATGGGATACATGCCCTTCTTTTGTTAGACAGCTTTCAATCTATATTGTAGCCACTGAAGAAATTCCAGAAATTCAAAACTTTTAGGCCCATGGATTAAAATATAAAACAGAAGCTGGATACTTCAGATTTCATTTTCAAATCGATTGGAGGACCTATATATCTTGAAAGATTTATTTATAGCCACTCTTCAGGCCATTATGTATGGGGTTACTGATGTTTTATTGATCAGGGTACTGCTTAATAACCACCAGCCTATGCCCTTATGGCATATTAGAAAAGATATGATGTTAACTAGAAATTATTTAAAATTTACAACAACAACAACAGATCCAGTTGAGATGATATCTGTGCTGGAAAGAAAGAATAACATCTTAATTAGGAAGTTCACATGGTGGAGGGATAGAACAAAGACACAGGAGATGCAGTGATCACTTATAGTAATCATACTAAACCAGGAGTGGGCTGTAAATGGCCCACCAAGGCTGTTTTTGCAGCTCTCAGAGCCATCAGGCTTCTCTGGACTATCCTTTTTTTCTGGCAAAAAGGTGCACTGCATATCCTAGAAGCATCTAGGAGTAGCAATTAGCTTTTTAAATAGAGTGCAGGGCTCCTCTGTGCTGTTTAAAATTTTAAAAGTAGCTATTTTTTTCAAAACCCAGTTGAACTTTGAGCCATTACCATTTTCTCTGGGTTTTTTTTTGGGGGGGGGGCATTTTTGATATCCTGTGCAGACCCTGGATAGTTTTGAGAGCAGAAAAGAGACTCTCTCTGACCTGTTGAAGTTGTCTGCACTTGTACAAGTGGCATTGGGACCCCATCCATGTAGCTGACCATTGAGTTAATGACTTAGAACAGCCTTAAGCGAGCAGCTTCATTGAGGAAGGACAGACATTTCCTGGTCAAGGACTAATCTTCAGCAGTCATTGTTGCCCAGAGCACCACTCATCCATGGAAGGTTCCCATTCCCTCCCTTAGGTAAAAGATTTTGAGAGATGTGCTTCCCAGAATAAAACAGAAGGGCACTTCAAGCTCCAGAGCAAAAGTCCCATATGACAGCCTTTCACATTACTTCCATCCTGGCATAAGAAATAAGACAAGCCTGGAAGAATCAGGGCATAGGCCAGATACAGCTTTCAGGCTGCCAGTTGGCCATAGCTGCCTTAAAATATGGAAGCAGAGCCCTTAGGATAGAAAAAATGCACTGAAAAGCATGATGCTAAAGAATTTCCCTGTCTATACACGTTTCTCTCTTTTCAGACAGTATCCATTTTTTCTATGCAGGCTGATTCTATGCAATACATTTTGAGATTTTCAGTATGCTATCCAGTTTGTATATGTATAACATACCGTGCAGTACTTTCTGTGAAACGTTTACTCTAAAAAAGCCAAAAGGAAGCCAGAACTACCATGGAACCAGTAGACTAAGGGCTGGAATCTGATACTCTGCCTCATTAAACCTCAACACTTGTATGTTTCTGCATTTTAGCTTTACATTAATAAGACAACATGAATGTAAATTTTAATGCTTCCTATTAGGAACATTAAGGAGCTGGCTGTATCCCACTTTATCTTTCTATATGTGAGTTGCTGTCCAAATTGTAACATCTGCATCTGAGCAGAGTAAACTATAAGGACAAATTATTAACTGTTTCATACAATTAAGGTATCATACATTTACAACATGGAGTTTTAATTGTGTGTGTGTCTTCAAGTCACCTGTTGATTTATGGCAACCCAATGAATTTCATAGGGTTTTCTAAGGCAAAGAATACTTCCTTCCTCTGAAATATATCCTACAGCACCTGCTATTTGTTGGCAGTCTCTCAATTACACTATTTCTTTTGGGACCTTTTTGAAAACATGCTGATACAGTCAATGGAAATCTCTTGATTCAGGCATATGTTAAATGCACCTGCACCAAAACTCTGAAAAATGGTTACTCAACAGTTAACTTAATGGAAGAAAATGTGATATTAAAAGTAAAAGTGGTAACTGGTTAGTCATTAATAGGTTGACAGATTTAGAAGTTGTAAATTTACATGGGACCTCAGAGAGGGAGCTTCTGGATCCCAGCTAAGAACATGCCATGTTTACAAATCAACAGCTTTATGAAGTTGTTTCTAAAGGGGTAACTCAAAAGCACAAACAATTTTTTACAACCATGGTTGTTCCAATAAAACTTTCTTCATGTCTAGTTTTACAGAAACAACAGACTCAAACCTTACTGTTCTATTCAGTATTCCTTTAAATGTGACATTTCTTTTTATCACACATATATTTATTGGAAAAAATCCCAATGAACTCAGTGGGACTTCTTCCTGGGAAGGCAAAGATAGGACTGAACTTTTAGTCAGCCATCTAACAATTCAGCCCTCCAGATGTTATGGGACTGCAAGTCATAGCTTTCCTATTCAGCACAGTCAGTGGGGAGAGATCATGGGAGTAGCAGTTGAACAACATCTGGAAGGCCACACACTTCTTACCCTGTTCTAGAAAGGCAACAGACTCATATTTGCATTTCCATAGATAAAATTAACCAAGCTCTGCAACCAGAGCAGCCCACAGCTTAGCTACTCCATAGTATAGGATGCTCATCCAGGTCCGCTGGATTTCTTCCTTGCAGCTATAATGAGCTTGCCTTTTATTATTTTCTAGAGGAAAAGGCAATTTCCTTGATCAAATCATCCTTTGCTCGACCTTCTGCTACTACAACAGGCCCAAAGGTCCTGGACAGCCTCTTGCCGGTAAGCCTGCAGTATATTATTTTGCGATGGGCACCTCAAGGGAAAAGGATTGGAGGAGAAGTGGAAATTTTGACAAACACCACTAGAAGAGGCAAGTCGATTTCAGTTGACTCTTTCAATTCTGTTCCAAGACACACACACTTTTCTACAGGGCCTCCTTCTAAGCTTTTGTGTGACTTTACAGAGTATTTTAAAAATTCTTCCAGGGGGGATCTCTCTGCATACTGATTCTACAGACTAACACAGCTATATCTCTGAATTCTTCCTCTTGGTAAGTTTCACAAACTTTCTCCCAGACCAGACTCTGCTTTTATTTCATTTTATTTCCAAGCAGGCAACCCACTGATCTTCTCTGAACAAGGAAACAGTATGTGGCCCCTTTGAGACTAACTGAAAGATATTGACTTCCTTAGATGCATTTGGAGGAGGTATATTTCAGGAAGTGCCTCCAGGAAGTAGACTGAAGTCTAGGAAAGCTCATGCTGCCAACTTCTTTCTTTAGTCGCTCTCAAAGGAGCTACAAGATCTCTCTACATACTGAAATAAAGAAGTTGGCAACATGAGCTTTCATAGTCTAAAGTCTACTTCCTCAGGTGCATACATAAAGGATTTTGAATTTGAATTGACATTCTCACATATCAATGGCATATATAAGTCAGTCCCTGGCTTCCTGTCCACCAAATGCATCTGAGGAAGTAGACTTAAGTGTATGAAAGCTCATGCTGCCAACTTCTTTCTTTAGTCGCTCTCAAAGGGGCTACAAGATCTCTCTACATTAATATTATTATATCCAAATGCATCTGGGGAAGTAGACTGAAGCCTAGGAAAGCTCCTGCCGCCAACTTCTTTCTTTTCTCGGACTCAAAGGTGCTACAAGAGCTCTCTCCATAACTGAAAGAAAGAAGCTGGTAGCACGAGCTTTCCTATACTTCAGTCTACTTCCTCAGATGCATTTGGATATAATAATAATAATAATAATAATAATAATAATAATAATAATAAGGTAGAGAGACCTTGTAGTCTCTTTGAAACTAACGGAAAGGAAGCAGTTGGGGGCCTGAGCTTCCTTGCTGGCCCCTCCGCTTTGCCGGAGCTGCTACTCACCCGGGGCGGCCACTTGGAAGGCGAGGCGGGGCTGGGAGGCCCTGATGGCGGCGGAGAGGCGCCCTTCCCTGCCTTGGAAGGAGGCCTTCCTCTCGGGCATGAGCCGGATCCTGAGGCGCCCTTCTCCGGAGCGGAGCCACCAGCTGAACTCCTCGGAGAGGCCGAACTCCAGCTGGGCCCCTGGCTCCCCTTGGCAGCCCTGCCGGAGCTTGCCTTCGCCCACTTCCAGGACCAGCTGCTTGGCGCGGCGGAGCTTGCGGGCGGCGGGGCCTTTCAGCACCTTGGACGGCGCCCGGGCCGCCCCTCCTCCTCCGCCTCCTCCTTTCCCCGACGGCTCCGCGGCGCTGGGGCTCCTGGGCAGCCAAGGGCCGGCGGCAAGAAGAAGCGGAGGGCAGTCCAGCACCAGCCGGCACCGCGCCTTGAAGGGAGCCGCCGAGGGCTCCAGCAGCAGCTCCCGCAAGTAGGTGCGGAAGAGGGAAGGCACGATGAAATCCAGGGCCAGGCTCTTGCGCTGCAGCCGGGAGAAGCTGGGGGCGGAGGCGGCGGCGGTGCGGGAGCCCTGGAGGCCGGCCCCAGCCCCCGAAGCAGCCAGGAGCAAGAAGGCCAGGAGGAGGCCGGCGGGAAGAGCCCACGCCGCCCTCATCCTCATCTGGGGCTGGCTGGCTTTCGGGGGATCTCCGGACTCAGTCCTTTCGCTTTCCTTTCTCAGCCCGACTTTGGCTCCTCTCCTTCCGACCGCATCGCCAGCCTCTCAAGGAAGGTCCTGGGTGCCAGCCACCGAGGAGGAGGAGGAGGAGGAGGAGCGTGGGTTTCCCCTCTGGATCTCTGGCTCTGGAGACCCTATTGGCGGCCAGTTCCCCTCGGAAGCCCCGTCCCAAGATAGCCTCCTCCTCCTCCTGGGAAACAGACCGCCTCTTCCACTCGTGGAGGGAGATTCCTGGAGGCCACGCAGGGAAAGAGGCGTCCTCCTCCAGCCGCTTTGCAAAGTCCGCCTCGCTGCCTCCGAAGAGGGGAAGGGACGCCCGCCCCAGACCCGGCTTTCCCGCTAGAGCTTGGCAGGGAGAGCTCTTCTCCCGAAGCCCTTGCTCTCTTCAGGAAGAGTGCCTTTTCCCCTCTCTGTCAGTCTCTCTCCTTCCCCCGTTCACACGACGGCTGGCCCCCGACCCGGCTTTCCCGCTGGAGCTTCCCTTCCCTCCACGCTCTTTCTTCTTCGGGAGTCCTTTCTCTAGTCTGGAGCAGCTCTCTGGGAGCCTCTCTCTCTCTCTCTCAGCTCCCTCCTTCCCTCGTTCACACGGCGTCTTCCTCCAACCCGGGTTTGCCGCTAGAGCTTGGCAGGGAGAGCCATTCCCTTCCCTTCAGGCTCTTCTTCGGAAGTCCTTGTTCTCTTCCGGGAGGAATTCTCCTGGAGCCTTTCTCTCTTTCCCTTCCTCTCTCTCTCTCTTTCTCCTTCCCTTGTTCACACGACGGATTCCTCCGACCCGAATTCCCAGCTAGAGCTTCCCTTCTCTCCAGGCTCTTCTTCGGGAGTCCTTTCTCCCTTCGGGAGGAGCTCCCTTGGAGCCTTTCTTCCTCTCTCCCTCTTGCCTCGAAATTAGGAGGGGGACCCCCCCCCCTTTTCCCTCCCTTCCTTTTTGGCGGGAAGGGCGTCCTCCCTTCCAATTCCTTCAGGAGTCTCGCCTTACAGGGGGCGAATCCCCCAGCCTTTGCCGAGTGAGGAGTTTTATTCCCTGCCAGTTAAGTCGCCCTCCTCCTTTCCAAGTGGAGGGAAAAAGGAAGCCGAGGAGGAGGAGGAGGAGAAGTAACAGCAGTAGAGGCGGCTGCTGCTGCTAATACTACAGCTGCTGCTGCCCTTCCGCTCCTTCTGCTGCTGCTGGCGCTGCTCTCCTTGGCTCCGCTCTCCTCCTCCTCCTCCTCCTCTTCTTCGTCTTCGTAGCGGCGGAGCTTTCTGACGGGCTCCAACTACCCGCCACAAGCCAGGCTTTGCCCGGGCAGCGCTGACATCACGCGCGAGCGCGGCTCCCGCCAGCCAATGGGCGCCTCACAAGGACTCATTATGCAAATGAGCCCTTGGCGCTGGGAGGCTCTCGCTGGAGAAGGGAGACCATTCAGAAAAGCCACCGGCGGGGCTGCCTCCAGACTGGAGAAATAACCCGGTTTGGCACCGCTTTGACTCTTTGTCTGGCTCTTTGCTATGCAATTCTGGGAGTTGGAGTTTGTTAGGGCACCAAAGCAAAGTAAAGCTATGGAATTCTGGGAATTGTATCTATGGAATTCTAGGAATAGTAGTTTGTTGGGGCACTAGAGCAAAGCAAAGCTATGGAATCCTAGGAGTTGTTGCTATGGAATACTGGGAATTGTAGTTTGATGGGGCACCAGAGCAAAGCAAAACAATGGAATTATGGGAATTGTATCTATGGAATTCTGGGAATAGTAGTTTGCCCCCCCAATAAACTACAATAACCAGAATTCCATAGCATGGAGTCGTGGCAGTGACAGTGGTGTCAAACCAGAATATTTCTGCTGTGTGGATGCAGCTTTACTAATCTCTCTGTCTCTGTTTCTCTTTCCATATCATCTTTGGGGCAAATGAGGGCACCCTCTAAGGTGGATTTGCAGTCATGCACTTTCCCTACTAATGCATTGCAAGATGAAGCAGATCGAGCAAAAGGAGTTATCTTTTTTAAAGAGCAAGAAAGAGAAAACACAACTGTGGGTGAAATAGTCCAAGATGGGTACCTAGGAAGCCTTTAATTCACCATCTCGGTTATTGCCTGTAAGGAAGTATCAGTCACCATCAAAAAGAGAGTGTGGGAGGGGAAGGAGAAAAAACTCTGACACCGCAAAGGTGGAGGGATAAAGCAAGGCTGCGAGGGCTTCTGGGCATTAGGATTGCGATGAAATGTTTCAGAAAGCAGAAGTGTTCCTACAGAGACCTTCTGGCAAGGGTTTGAAATGGGCCTGACTGTTGCAGATCTGGGTCTGGGATTGTTTTTATTGCCTCTTAATGAATCATAGAGTTGGAAGAGACCACAAGAGCCATCTAGTCCAATCTTGCCATGCCGAAACTCACAATCAAAGCATCCCCAACAGATGGCCATCCAGCCTCTGTTTTTAAAACCTCCAAAGGAGGAGACTCCACCATTCTTCAAGGGAGTGTGTTCCACTGTCCAACAGCCCTTTCTGTCAGGAAGTTCCTCCTAAGGTTGAGCTGGAATCTCTTTTCCAGGAGCTTGCATCCATTGTTCCATGTTCTAGTTTCTGGAGCAGCAAAAAACAAGCTTGTTCCATCCTCAATGTGACACCCCTTCAAATACTTAAACAGGGCTATCATATCACCTCTTAACTGTCTCTTTGGGACTAATTGAAAGAAAGAAATTGGTAGCATGTCAGTTGAACAAGCTTCAAGGAAGTAGTAATGCCTACGCTGTCCTTAGAATCTGATACTTCTTTGTTCCCTCTCAGCAGGTCTCTGTGCCCTCTTCAATATCCCTTCTAACCGAACCAACTTGGTCTCAAATGAGCAATCAAGGGCAATCATGTAAGCATGCCTTTTGTAATGTCCATGGCCCTTGAGTGTCCATTTGAGACTAAGTTAATTCAACCAAACTCCACATTACAAAGTTATATTACAACTGACAGACATCACAGCAATATAATGGTGCTAGAAGAGCATTTTTGTTTGACCAACCATATTTGTTCCTTGCAGGATAAGAGCAAAGACTCAGCCAGAAGAACCAACTGAAATAGGAGGCAGACTTCCCTTGCTACTTTCCTGTGTGAACAGAAAAAGCAGAAAAGAATCATAGAATCATAGAATTGTCGAGTTGGAAGAGACCACAGGGGCCATCCAGTCCAACCCTCTGCCATGCAGGAAATCCCAATCAAAGCATACCCCACAGATGGCCATCCAGCCTCTGCTTAAAGACTTCGAAAGAAGGAGACTCCTCCACACTCCAAGGGAGTGTGTGCCACTGTCGAACAGCCTTTACTGTCAGGAAGTTCCTCCTAATGTTGAGCTGGAATATCATTTCCTGCAGCTTGGATCCATTGTTCCTGGTCCTGTTCTCTGGAGCAACAGAAAACAAGCTTGTTCCCTCCTCAATGTGACACCTCTTCAAATATTTAAAGAGGGCTATCATATCACCTCTTAACCTTCTTTTCTCCAGGCTAAACATCCCCAGCTCCCTGAGTCGTTCCTCATAGGGCATGGTTTCCAGACCCTTCACCATTTTAGCCACCCTCCTTTGGACACACTCCAGTTTCTCAATGTCCTTTTTGAATTGTGGTGTCCAGAACTGGACACAATATTCCACATGGGGCCTGACCAAAGCAGAATACAGTGACACCATTACTTTTCTTGATCTAGACACTATACTTTTATTGATGCAGCCTAAAATTGCATTGGCCTTTTTAGCTGCCGCATCGCACTGTTGACTCATGTTCAACTTGTGGTCTACTTGGACTCCCAGATCCCTTTTACATGTAGTTTCATTCAGCCAGGTGCCCCTCATCCTATATCTGTGCATTTTATTTTTCTGCCCTAAGTGCAGTACCTTACATTTCTCCATGTTGAATTTCATTTTGTTAGCTTTGGCCCAGATTTCAAGTCTGTTCAGGTCATTTTGAATTTTGATCCTGTCCTCTGAAGTATTAGCTATTCCTCCTAATTTGGTGTCATCTGCAAATTTGATAAGTATGCTCCCAATTCTGTCATCCAGGTCATTGATAAAGATGTTGAATAACAGAATAATAAGAGAGTTGAGCCCTTCAATAAAAGAAGCAATGACACAAGCATCTTAACATTCAAGTTGAGAGATATAATATCAAATGAATGAATAAATGAATTCAGTAAACACTTTACAGATACACATTAACGATCTTTATGACAACAAACCCCACACAGCTACCTAGAACTAAAAGCAGACCACTTAATGCATTTCTAAGGTAAATGAACAAGAAAATGCTGATATATAACAAACACCAAACACATCCAGTAATATACTGCTCTTTTTAGTGGTCTAATATATCAGAGTTTGTGACTTATGCAGGTTGTGTGTATAAAAAGCAGTGTGAAGATCATCTTTGCATATTTTCCTGAAAAAACAACTGTTTTTCATTGACCTTTTCCTAAGTCTTAGGGCATGTGTACATGGGTCAAATAAAGTGATTTCACCGTATTGTCACAGTGAGAAGTCCAGATTATGTATGTGATGCCTTGATCCAAATCTGAGTCTTTCCAGCACATCAGGGCTTTAATCTGCAGGGGGGAAAGGTGGGAGTTTGTTCCAGATTTGAGTGAAAATCTGGATATGTGTGTGTCCTTGTGGACTGAGCTCTATAGTGATGTTGATGTGGCCTGAAGGTGGTGAGGAGTTTTTGATGGAGTAGGAACTGGCCGTGTCTGTCAAGCCTGGTGTGTGCCATCATGTTTTTCTATTTCAGTGTACAGTGGGCTATATACACATATAAATATAATGACAGCACCAGCAACCAGAATTTCCATTCTTGTGCATCTTCTGGAGTCACAGGAGCCTGTCAAAGGGCAGGAAGTGGGAGACATCTAGGCAAACTTGATCACTGAATCACTTGTCAGAATTTATGTCAAGTGAAATCTCTTTCCCTTTCTCTCCAAAATCTCCATTGTTTCAATTTAAAAATAAACTCATTTAAAGATCAGCAACTCACTGAGTAGTTGTTAAGTGTCTTCAAGATGAATCCAAGTTACGGTAACCCTAAGAGAGGGTTTCCATTGCAGGATTTATTCAGAAGAGGTGTGCCATTGTCTCCCTCTGAGGCTGATAGTTGGTGACTTGTCAAAGGTCACCCAATAGGTTTTCCTGGCTGAATGGAGATTCAGACCTCTGCTTCATAGTTTGCCTTTGGGTTGCCATAAGTCAAAAATGTCTTGGGGGCACATGATAACTACTCCAACATACAAGCCACTATACTATGGTGGTTCTTGTTAAACGTGGAGGCTGCCTTTGAACATATATGTTTATGTATTTAAAAAAATCCTATCTTGATTTAAAATAGCCGGTTTTGTTTACAGTGTATATTAAAAACAATTACAGTTAGAACTGTTGCATAGAACACACAGCAGCAAACTAATAAAAGCAGCAGAAACCAAACTAAACAAATAAAATAAGTGGAAGCACCATTGAGTTCTTAATTAAGCAGTCTGCACAACCCAAAAACTCTCTGGAAAAGAATTGTCTTATGACTGAAAGCCAACAAGAAAATATGCCGAGTGCTCTTCTTTTTGAACCACTGCCATAATCGGCACCCATCACTCAAAAAAAAAGGGGGGGGGTTTTTCAGATCAGAAGATGTCTTCTGGGCAGGCTTGGATCTCCACAACTTTAAAACACAAAACCAAATGAATTAGAGAGGTGGACAATGGCACCAATCACCAGATGATTGAAAGAGGTGAGTTGGATGGCTGAGATTCAAACAGAGATCGTGAGTCTCTAACCTGGCTAGAAATAAAATTGATGTATTGGCTTGCATTGTACCTCCTACACTGCTTTACAAATAAAAGCCACCTTTTTATTATTTATAACAGCAAGGGAATTAAATACATGTTAGTGTGAAAGTCACCCCAGCACAGAAGCTATTAATCTTCACTGGGCAGGAAAAGCTACACACATGTGACCTTCCATGAAACCTTCTGCCAAAGGTAGACGAAAATTACACTTCAGCATCCCAACAGATCTAGACAGAACTTTTTTGTTCAGACTATAATACCCAAGAGATTCCTAGTGGTCTCAGATGTGTGTGTATAGGCATTTGATTTGGTATACCAATCTTGGCAATAAGAAAATGAAGTTTTTAAAATAGTGACTGGTTTTGCAACTGGGAACAGCTTCAAACAGATTTTAGAGAGACAATCAATTACTTTTCACTGATGGGAAATCATTAGTTGATGTTTTCTTTAAAAAACCAACCCTTGCATTTTTTGGCTCAGAAACATGTTCTGAGTATCTGTAATGCTTGCCTCAAATTTTAATTTGAGTGAAAAGAAATATGCCAAAACTATCCTTCTTTTGTAGTTTTTTGTGGGGGGTGGTGGTGGTTGTGCTGGGTGGCCATGTTCTAGAAGTTTTCCTGATGTTTCACCAGCATCTGTGGCTGGCATCTTCAGAGAATGCTGGCATGGAAGTGAGTGGGATATAGATACACTGTGTGAACTTTGGTTGGAAGGAATGATTTACGTGTTGATCTGTGTATTGGACTATGTTGAATGGCAAAGCCTCAGGGTGTCTGTTTAATTAGTGATCCGTTGTCTGCTGGGAAATCCCCTGACTCTGGGTTCATTTGCATGTTTTGAGTTTTGATTTTGATGTTTTTGAGGACTGGTAGCCAAACCTAGTTTACTTTGAAGTTCTTCTTTCCTGTTGAAGTTGTCCAGGTGTTTGTGGACTTCAATGGCTGCCCTATGCATCCTTACCTGATCTGAACATGTTCTTCTACTGCTGATTTTTCTGGCTGGCTCAGTCTGCAATGACTCTCATGTTCCTTGATTCGTGTTTATACACTGCATTTGGTAGTCCTTATGTAGACTTGTTCACAGCTGCACAGTATGCAGTAAACTGCATCCATAAAGGTGACCAAAGCTGTCTCTGTTCTATAACCAGGCCTGGAAATAGTTTGAAGTGGATCTAGAAAATTCATTTCATCCAGGAAGCCCAGGAGCTGTAAGAGAATCACGCACATATCTTGTCCAAGAATGGCACATTAGACACTGGCCTACAATTATCCATTATAGAGAGATTTAGGGATGGCTTTTTGATGAAAGCCTCACAGCTGCCTCCTTTAGGCAGGCTGAAACTCTGCCTTGTTGTAAAGAGGCATTACTAACTCCCTTGACCCACTGAGCCATTCTTCCTCTGGCCTGTTTACTGAGCCAGGAAGGGCAAGGGTTTAGTACACATGTGGTTCTCCAAGGATCCTATCCAGATCCTCAGGCAGCATAAACTGAAATGTATCCAATAAAGAATGTATCCAACTGAAATGTATCAAAGCGTGGCTCACGCTTTGATCTACTGGAACACTATCAACAGCATCCAACTATGTTGGTTTCTTTCTGGCACCAGGTTAAGACATGATGTTTTGTTAAAGCCTTTGTGAGTTAATTCACTTTTAAGTGTACATATACATATTTTTTTATTGTTGAAGCCATTTAAGTTGTTTTAACTTGTCTTTATTTAAAGTACTTTACTGTTTTAATCTGCAGTTGTTTCAAATCGTTTATTGTTTTATCTGCGCACTGACCTCACATCCCATCATAAAGGGTTGAATATAAATATTTTAATAATTAAAAAAAATCATTACAAACAATGATCTGTTCGCAATTACTTTTTTTCCAGTAAAAATAATACAACATTATGCTACAACTGTAACTTAAGGATAACTTCAAATTTGGTTCAAGTGCTTGCTGATGTTGTGCTTTAGTCTTTTATTTTATGTTCTTTTGTGGTGCTGGGATGATAATGTGGTAGGTGAAAGGGGTGTGTGTGTTTTGTGCCATGGTTGAATGCATGCTCTGTTTAGGAGTGTGTGTGTGTGTGTGTGTGTGTGTGTGTGTGTTTAAAAGGAAATGAAAAGAACTAATTTAGTTAAAGTACCTTAGAAAAATGGAAAAGTAAAATATTCATTAAAAAAATTGTAAATTTGTAACAAACTGCTTTTGAGGTTATGAAACTATAACAGTAACTAAATACTGTTCCTTTTTAAAGTAATTTTCCAAGCCCTGCTACAAGTACAGCCATGCTTGTATGGCCCTCCATTCTGTCCACACATGCATCTTGCTCTGCCGCCCAGCATGGCTGACATTGCTATGTGTCTCTCACTCTGAGGTAAGGACGGGCTTTGTTCACATGGTTGGGGCCTTATTCCGATCTCAGAGCAAGCAGAGTGTAGCAGCAGTGGCCACACCAGGCAGAACAGAATGCATTTTAAATAGCTACCCAACATCTTGAAGCGCTCGCTCCTGATCTTCCAGGAAGATCTGGAGCAAACAGGGAGGTTCTTTTATTCCCTTTTAGAGGGGTATATTGATGATGAACAAGCCAAACATTGTCCAGACTATTTTGTGCGAGACTCAGATTGCTCCCTGCATCATCCAGACACCCCACCATGAGGATGGAGTGAGAGGAAGGCTGGTTTATTTGGCCCATGAAGACAGGGTCATAGTGCATAACACTACTATGTCATTTTAAAAGAAGATCTGAGCATTGGTTCCATGTTATTTTACTCTTTGCTATATAGACTAAGAATTCTGTCAACAGTATATCATCCCATGTAATACTGTTGACATCAAACTGACTCCAGATTTCCTTGGGCAGACCTGAGAAACTAGCCTGTAGGCCCACCCTATAAATGTCCCTTAGGTACCAAGTCTGCATTTGAGCTTAATCTTTTGTACTAAATTCTTGAGCATCACATGGCATTAGACTATGTTGTAAATCAGTCTTTTGGGAGGGGAATTAGCATAAATCAAATAGTTAAGGAATCACAAACCTGACAAAATCTGTTCAGAGTTGAGTATAACAAACCAGGTGGAAGTATGTGCTTGGCCACACACATCCCAGTTTTCATCTGGGAAATGTTGGAGGGTATGGTTGTATACCTCTGTGCTGAATCAACTTACAGCGCTTTATAAATAAAGGTTAATAATAATAATAATAAATGTACATACTTGTGGCTTTGGCTGTGTCTGCTACCCCATTAGAGGGAGATATAACAACCAACTGTGAGCAGGTACCACCTACACAACCACTCAGGACAGCTGACCAGTCCTTGGCCTCCCATGTACCCACTATCTGAATAAAATGTCTCCTCACCAAGGAAGCCTGTTCTGTCTCTATGTTAGTGGAACACAGTATAATAAAGTGTTCCTGTGTTATTACTTACAGTTTATAGGCCTCATTTCCCTGTTCCTAGTGTTTAGTGAGGCACTTCCCAGTTGCAATAAATATTATTAGAAAAATGTGCTATAAAAATTCTTACAGATTCTAACTACAAGACTAAAAGTTTATCCAAAAGAAATCTGAAATCTTGCCCATACTGAGCAAATGTGATCACCAGTATGAACAGAATTCCTTCCTTCCCTCACAACCCAAAAGAAAAGAGCAGACAGCAAATACCTTAGGTAAGGGGTTCATGAATGAGTCCTGGCTCGGCTACGAAAACCCACTGGGTGACCGTGGGCAAATCACACTCTCTCAGCCTCAGAGGATGGCAGTGGCAAACCCCTCTGAAGAAACATGCCAAGAAAATCCTGTGATAGGTTCTCCTTCCTTAGGGTCCACATAAGTTGGAAATGACTTGAAGGCACTCAACACGCAATGATTATTTATGGTCAAGTAAAAATGGAAGGCAGGAGGCAAAGGGCAAAGCCTTTTATAACTTAGCCCCAAGTCTCTTTCTCACAAGAGGGATAAAATTCTGACCCTCGTGACATTTCTCCTTTCTGATTGTCTCACAGCTTCTGGCTACCTTCAGATGGCCTAAGAGAGTATGCAGTACACTGCATTTCTTAGGTTCCAAAAACATCTCTACTTCCTGATGACAAGTGTCCTTCATAATATAGGTGACCTGTGAATTCTTCTGTTTGTGTAATTCCAGTGAGGTCACTGGGACTATACAGTACTTCTATATGGGTGAATAAATTGTTCCCTAAAGGGCTGTCACTACATTAACTGAAGACAATGACACCGTTGCCATTAACTTTAATGGTTCCGAATCAGGATAAGCTTAAACATTACAATTACACTGTAGATGAGGAGTAATCACCTCTTGTGGCAGCCGCTGATGACTGAAATCAATTAATGCCCCTTAGTGTGTGTAGTTCCTGTGTATATTTTTACAGCTCAGGTATGCTAGCTACATAGTAATTCCAGTAGTATTATTCTGTTGTGTACATTGCCATTTTGTTACAGGAAATTATCCATAATTGCAAGTATACAAACACAAATCAGCATGTGTTTTTCTTCCACTACATGTTAATTACACAGACTATACAGGATAATTACAGCCAGTGTGTTAGGATGTATATCAGAGTTTTTAATATCCACATGATATAAAGCTAAGGATTCCAATATCACCATGACACCTAATTTAACATTAAATGCATTGTTTGGGCAAGATTAAAAAAAATTAATACAGGAAAAGCCTTTTGTGCCTTTAATAGTGAGTAGTGTATATATTTGGTGCATTTTTATTATAGATTTACCTTGAGCTCTGCTTTTCCCCCCTTTTGTATAGAGATTGTTGAAAAGTACAGCACAACAACCCCAGAAGAATTATATCTCCCAAACAATGCCCCAAATAGCAAACATACAGATCTTTTACATAGTAACAACATTTGACCTAGGTAAAATTATGAAAACAAAATTTTAACCCAAGGAAAACCTTTTATAATTAGGTCCATAATTAGTTTACTCAGGGACTCTACAGATCCCCCTTTTTCGCACTGGATTGAGGCCACAGCATCATGCCACAGCCCTGATCTGGCCTTCTGAATGTGCAAAAAGGAGCAGCAAAAAGCAGCTCCTCTTTGCACCCTCCAAAGGGTGCCATAGCCATGGCAGTGCAGCTATATGGTGCCCCTTCGCATCTGGATGCAGCGCTGTTAGCATGACTACATTTTTATACAATTTTGGAGTGTGGAGTTCACTTTGACCTCAAACTGATCTCCTAGTGGACCCGCCACTTCTCCGAAGCAAGGACACCAGGTAGGCAACTTGCAAGGGAAGAGGCAGGATCCCTAGAAACAATACACACAGAAATTCCCCAAAGGCAGCTTGAGAGTTGCCAATGAGGGAGCCATCACCTCCAAAACTAACACAATGCTGACTGGTTGTTCTTAGTCTCACACTTGATGGGCTGGTGATCAAGTCAACGACCCACCTATCTACCTGTTTCTCTCCCCCCCCCCCCCCCGATTGTTCCCGACCCAACTGCATTGACCAGGCCACCCTACACCTTGGCTTAACAAAGCCCAGGCAATCAAGAACCTTTGTCCAGGCTTCGGCCAAATAATTAAGCTTATTGCCAGAGGCTAGATTTGGCCTATAAGAACCCTTGGATTTGCCCACTCAGGTGTGCTACTTTCAGAATGCAGCTTGGCTCCACGCCAGATTGGACTCTGATTTTAGCTCCCTCAGCCACAACCCCCCATTTCAGCAGCCATGTCACATCCATCATTTCCAACCTTCTGCATTGGATTCCCAGAGAAGCCTTCAGAAATGAGTATCACCTGTAGTTCTGCCTCACAATCTTTTCCATTTTCCCCTCCTTTACTTCCATTGAGTCTCTAGTGTGTCTGTGTGTGTCTATGGCTGTATGTGTGGTCCCCTTTTAAATAAATATTTGAACTTTAATTGGAGAAGCCTGTCTCCGCATCATCTCCTAAGGGATTATTTGGTCTTTTGGTATACACTAAGGGACACGGTCTCACGAGGGCATTGTTACCCCTCTCTCTTGGCAATTTTAGCTAACTACAAAGTCCCCTAATTAGAAACTTCCTAACAGCGCATCATCTGGAGTGGCACACAGCATCAGGGCACCATGGGAGACAAAGTCAGGCACGCATCGTCAGGACCCTGCGCCTGACTCTCCCCCAGGCTCTCAGTCACAGTACACTGGTTGTTGAGTTCTCAACCCTAAAAAAGCCACACACATATACACACACAATATTGAAGCAAAGTGGTGTCTACTTTGCTGGGGATCCCGAGTTTATGCCCACATTTTCTCTCTTGTATCAGATTCATTTGGTTTACCCTTTTGCTCAGCATTATCCCTTTTACAAAACCTCCTAGAGCTATGACATTTATTGCAGAAAATAAAATGGTGGGAACTTCAAGAAATTATTTTGAGAAATCTCTTTGAGGAATTGATTACACGATACTTGGCTGCAAACTGAAATCAGATTTCCATCTATTTAAGATACCACTGTGGAGCTTCAACGAGTTACACTAATCTGTGCTTCTAGATGTTGATGTAATATCCAATATATTACATACAGAACATCTCAGCTCTGTTTGAGTAATGGATGACAAGTATGCTGTAAGGAGAGAAGTAGGAGAACAGGAATCCAAGCTTACATTGCTGTTTGATGGCTCATGGCTGCAAAGAGTAGGAAAAACTGAGAGAGATTGCTTTGTTAGACCTTTATGTCTTTTATCATGCAGCCACTTTATCCTGCGATAGGTTTACTTTTTGTGAACAGTGCCACAGCACTGGTTGATGGTTGCCTTTACTGCTGATGCTGATGCACATTTGTCTCAAATATTTTGAAGTGATTCATTGTGCTGCATTGGAAGATGAAATGATACAACAATATGAGTTTTTCAGGAAGAAGTAGCAAGCTAACCTAATGTATGACAATAATTGCACTGTACCAACATTTGTATACCAAAGTGTCTTCTTGATGTAAAGCTGCTCTGTGTGTGTGTGTGTGTGAGAGAGAGAGAGAGAGAGAGAGAGAGAGAGTCTTCCAAACAGACAAGCAAACTTTCCATTATACCTTTCATGTGTCTTTTTTCATCTTTTCAGGGCTCCTACCTGTTGGATCATGAGCACCTTAAAAATAAAAAACAAGCTTTGAGGTGTCTTCATCATATGATCCCAGCCAGTCTGGGATCATATAGTAGATCTGGTAATGTCACTGTACCATATGGCCAAAAGATTAGTGTGTGCAATGACATCTCTGAAGAAAGATAACACACAGAGAAAGACACACAGATAAACTATGTCTTACAGCATGAGAGGTTTCTTTTTTCTTCTTCTGTGACATAATGGATGGTCACATATGGAGAAATATTATTTTTATGTGGGAAGGGATACTTCCATAACCATCATTTTGCTACTATTAAATCTCAGAAACATAAATAAACATAAGTGTTATTTAATTATTTATTTAGAAAAGAAGTATATCAAAATAAGTATTGTTTTGTTTTACACATAGTTATGATCACAGCTGTGTTGGACAAGTGACACTGGCTAACACTGGGAACTATATATTGTGATGTGACATGTTTTGTGAATACCAGGAAGCTGAAAGAACATGTACAAAGGGTAACAGCTGTGTCATCCTTTCTAACTGGATTTCATAGTTAAGATGTAATCTCCAAGATCAGAAAAGTCACAAGAAAAGGCACTTGGGACAGTAGCCAAATCAAAGACATATACCGTATTTCTCAGTAAGGCTTGAAAGGAATATCAGGGATTTAATGTACTATGAGAAACAAAGATAGTAGAGGAAAAACTAGGCCCATTAATAAAAAAGGAGTGAGGAAAAATTCAAATCTCCCAGTGGCTGAACTGCTGAATTATTTCTTTGGTTGTTTTAGTGGTTATTAGTAAGAGAATGACAAATGATAATAAGTGATATGGACATTTAGAAACTTGTTACACCACCTTCTAAAAAAGTGAAAGATACAAAGCAAATATTTAGGGACCTAGATGATAGATCTGAATTTACATGATCCCATATGTATTAATTAGATAATGAACAGATTGTGTCAGTGAGAATAAAAAAAGCCAAGGAAACCATAACTCTCCAAGGATGCAAAGAAAAGCTGGATGGGCCTTTTTGAAGAAAACAGATGTGGATTCTTAATAATTCTACACGTTAGCCGTAGTAAAATAATGAGAGAGCGTGTCACAAATTACAGTCTGGGTATAATAAACTGCAGGCTATTTCAGTCTATTAAAAAGAAATCACCTATATGCAAAGAAGGTAGGGAAAGAGAGAACAGCACTCCAAAGAGTACAGCTTTAAAATTTGTGCCAGATGTCAATGACTGGTCTAACTAGGCAATCAAGTTGGAAGACAGAATGCAGTGCAGTGCGAATGAATTAAATCCTTCAGATCTAATAGTTTGATGGAAAGAATGAGTTAGTGTTACTTTGGTCTCAGAGAATGAATGGTACAAAATAAGTATTTTGATATCTTTAATTGGATCAACTTCCTTGGGTGAATGAGATTGTAACCACTGATGGTTAATAGAAATCTTGTACAAGCAGAAGGGAAAGGTAACCTGAAAACAGGCTCTTGTCACTAGAGGTCTTGCTCATGATGAGTTCATTTTTGTTTTATTTTAGCTTGTCTAATTTAGATTATATTTAGCTTGAATCACTGCTTCCTTGCAGCTGAATGGTCACTGGGGAGCTTACATTCTGGGTCCAGATCAGGACTAAGAATACCATTACAAACCTCTAAAGTGAAGTCAGTGATGATGCATTCAGCCATAATTTGAGGGCTTGCAGCAGAGCTCTCATTCCAGTTAATTTTTTTTGAGAATCAAGCAAATAAACAGTCCAGCATATGAATAAAGAATGTGTAACCATCGTCCCTGATTGTTAACTGCATGCAGAGAAAGTTCATTTACTAATGCAAACAGTTTAGCCATAAAGGGATCAAAAATGACCAAATCACAGGAGACCCAGCACAGCTAAAGTAAGCAGTAATGGCATTTAAGCTAGTCACAATTAAATAGGATTTTTGTTCCACAGGATTTTAGTCATGACAAATTTTAGCTAGCTCAGGGCCAAAATGCTTTCTCCTCTAATGGTAATTTACCCTTCCATGCTCTTCCTATTTAACAGAACTGTGCAATTTAAAAATCTGTTGAAGATGAAACAATACCCATGTTGCCATGTTAATCTATTGCAGCAAAAACATCAAAGAGTTTTGTGGCCCCTGAAAAACTAGGATATTTATTATGCCATAAGGTTTTATGGCTAAGTTCCACATCAGCAGATGATACATGCCCAGCTTGCAGGCTATTTTCTTTATTCATATAATCATAGAGTTTGGAGGAGCCTCGTGGGCCATTGAGTCCAGCCCCCATCTCAATGCAGGATCTCCAGCTAAAGCATCCTCAGCAGGTAACTGTCCAGCCTCTTTTTGAAGACATCCCAAGAAAGATATCCGCTGACTCTCTAGGCAATTGGTTCTGTTGCCAAAGCACTCTTAATGTCTAGAAGTTCCTTTTAATGTTCAGTCAAAATCTACCCTCCTGTAACTTAAAACCATTAGACCTTGTCCTACCCTCCAGGGCAGCAGAGAACAAACCTGTCCCTCTTCTCTGTGACAGCCCTAGATGGGCAATCATTTCCTAGAGAAATCCCTGTTGTAATAATTGGAAGAGGTTGACAATGGAGAGGTGAAAAACACAGTTCCATGGAAGATGCACAGTGGATTGGCATGCTGTTCTCCCTATACTTTGAAGTGAAGCCTGGACAACCCTGTGTCAAAACCAAAGGTCAGATTTTGCACTCACTCAAATCCTTCGCAGTTGTTATTTATTTACAGGCATCGGGGGGAGGCACATTAGTCTCATCCCTCCAGTTTTGTTACTGGAGGGTGCCTTGTTGAAGGGAAAGAGCCTCTACCATCTTCAGAGGGTTCCATGTAAGCTAGAACCATGATTTCCATATACAGGAGGTTCTCCCCTTAGGACTCATCACTTTCCTTGCAGAGAAGGTTACAACAGAGAGGTGGGGCTAACATCCTGCTCTCCTCACATGTTGAGTATATTTATGTTATTTACTTTATTTCTAATGTGCCTATCTCTCAATATGGGACCCAAAGCATCCCAGAAAATAAGTTAATATAAAACAATGGATAGTGCAAAAGTTAAGAACAAATGCAGGTTGAGTTTCCCTTATCTAGAATTCCACAATCCAAAGTATTCTGAAAACCAAAACTTTTCTCAGGGTGGCTGAGATAGTGCTTTGCTTTGTGATGGGTCAATGTGCACAAGCTTTGTTTCATGCACAAGACTCTTTAAAATGTTGTATTAAATCACCTTCAGGCTATGTAAGGTGTATATGAAAGAAAAATGAATTTAATATTTAGACTAGGGTCCCACCTCTAAGATATCTCATTACGTATGTATATGAAAATACAGGTATTCTAAAATCCAAAAATATCAGAAATCCAAAACACTTCTGGTCCCAAGAATTTCAGATAAGGGAGACCTGTAAACAATCATATCAAAACATTAATTTTAAGCAGTTGAAAGGGGAGTTCAAATGTAATGACACTGATTAAAAGTAGAGTATAACCAAATTAAGATACTTTTGACAATGGCCAGTTGAAACTCAAAGACCTGAATAAACAAAAAGGTATTTGTCTGCTGGTGGAAAGAAAGCAAAGAAGGGACCAAACCAGCCTCTGAAAGGAGGGAATTCCTCAGCCTGGCAACAGTGGCCCAGAAGCCTCTCTCCTATGTCCTCATCAAATGTGCCTGTGATGGTGAATGAAAGAAACACATCTTCTGAGGGTCTTAAAACTTATGTAGACTCATATCAGGAGATACTGTCTTTCAGATAGTTTGGACCCAAGCCATATTAGTTTTTATAGGTCATAACCAGCCCTTTAAGTACAAGTGCTTAAATAACTACTGACATATTTACTGAAGTAAATAACTACTGAAGTGAAGCGCTCGAGTGTTTCCAGCCGCAAAACTTTGATTTTCCCTTTAAGAATTAATGGCACTTTTCCTAAATGTCTAATGTCATCAAAAACTGGGCAACTAACAATTCTAGTGCATGTTAATACAGCAATGTGATCAACCAATTACTTTGTTTTCTAGCCAGGTTAATTTTCCACTTTTCAGCAAGTGACTTTCTTCTGCATCCTTTTCCATTGCAGTGTAAAGATTAAATCTGGCTGTTGAACAAGATGACCACTCTGATGCATGGCCAGCTATAATGCACATCAGACTCAAAATGCTGCCAGTGTTGCTTCTCAGCCATGAAATTTGGCCTAGATACCCACATAACCCACAGAAAAGTAACAAAACACTTTGTCATAGTCACTCATTGTGACAGGCATCTTGCTTTCTCTTTGGACACTGCACATTTTGTATAATGCTCCCTCTTATTAACCTGGGGTTTGTTGTTTCTTTTATTCATTCATCACATCATGGTAATTAATGTTTTTGCATTTTGAACAGTGATCCTGCCTAATCGCAATCTGGACGCTAATGTGACAATTAGTCTCTCATTCTGTTGGACCAATTATGGATGCTAATGTTACAATTTGACAATGTTTATGTCCTAATTAAGAGCATGGCAGCAAATAAGGCATACCCAGATCAGGCCAAGTTCTTGATCCTTTGTTTGGCATTCACACACCTTACTCCCCACTTTTCTTTATATTGCTGGCATTGTACTAGGAGAATAAAAATAGATGGGTCATTTCTGGCTTGCTGTCATGCAAATTCATCTCCTCCAGCCCTAAATAGCCATTGCAATTTTTAAGGTCACTTGTTCATCAAGGTCAGAGAACACAAGGGATGAAACAGGATAAACCCTCTGACTACTTAATTTTAATACCCAAACCTTCCAGTCATAGTAGCAAAACACTCATGGTTCAAAAACTGTTCTACAGAAGTGAACACCAATATGATAGACTCGGAGCATTGTTGCTGGGGGGGGGGGACTACACCAGTCCACAGGTGGACACTAGACCAGAAGAGGAAGACTGTGATTTAGGACACACATGCAGACATATAGCTGGTGATTAGACTAAGACTATTTTTATTCATTAAAACTGGCAATTCTCCAACTGTATTCCAGACCTTTAGCCATGCTGAGTGGGCCTGATGGGGTTTGAAGTCCAAAGCTTCAACCCTGAAAGGCAGGGGTAGGCAACCTGCGGCCTGCGGGCCAGATGCGGCCCAGCGAGGCCTTGGGACCAGCCCCAGCCTGGTCCTGCCACTGATTGCCGCCGGGGCCTTTGGCCTCTCGCGTGCAGGGGCAAGGGGGGCAATTGTCTATAGAAGCCTCAGAAACATGCATATATATTAACATTTTTGAAAAAACCAGCAAATTTTTTCACGTGACCACTTTTTTTTTTTTTTTTAAAGTGTCCACAATTTGAAAATTTTGTCCTACATTTGTCCAGGTTTATTTATTTATTTATTTAATTTTTAAATTATTTATTTTTTGGCTTCGGCCCCCCAGTTGTCTGAGGGACAGCAACCCGGCCCCCGGCTCAAAAAGGTTGCCTACCCCTGCTGAAGGGCATTCAGCTGAGAAGGCTGCTGTAAATGTTCCACAAATACCACAGTACTACCATTTCCACAAATGTGACAATTTATTTGACTGGCTTTTTATTCCTCACCTTCAAGGTACAGTACATACTACAGTGATGCACAATACTAGAGGTGCACAATGGATCAACATTCTGCTCTCCCTGTACATTGAAGTAAAGACTAGCCTATGTCAAAATTAAAGGAAAGATTTTGCCATACTTTACTGGAGGAATAAACCCATACTTCAGCATAGTAGACATTATTAAAGACATTACAATATTGTATATCATTTGGATCTAATTTAGAATTCCTTTGAAAATTATGAAGGGTCACTTGATTAGAATATGTCCATCGGCCTGTATGTATGGACCAAAAGGCCTGTGTTCACCCCAGCTTGGTGTTGTCCTGTCCAAACAAGAGAAGCCAATAGCTGTGGACTTGGACTGATTAATCCAGATATCAGTCCTATAGTCCTGGAATGATCCTGGCCCACAGGAGCCTTACACTGGTCCATAAAGGCTGGCTGTTTGCCACAAGGAAATGCAACAGTTACAGCTAACAGATCAGACTTTCCTGCATACTTCTTACCTGCCACCAGTGTTGCATCCATCCTGAAGGCCCTTGCTGTGGCCTCTGACATTGACAATGGGTGTCTAACCATGTGAATGTAGCCCTTTTATGCCCTTACAGGCTGCACTGGGGGGCCTTCGGAACAGACATGATGATGGCAGCAGGTAAGAGAAACAGAGCAACAGTGGGTCCATGGTGCAGTAGTGGTAAGACATGTAAACACCCACCCACTGCCACACCAGTTAGGGGACTGACCCAGGTCAGAACCAGGGACTTGGTCTGTCGTATCCTGCCCATTTGCTCAGGCTCCAAGAGACTTTGTAAACTCCCATCTTGAATGGTCTTCACATGTAATATGCAGACATGGAAGCACAACTGTATATTAAAGTTTTTAGACGTGGTTTACATGTGGCAGTTCAGAGGGGAAAGTCCATCATTAGCAGCAGAATACAGACCCTGTGTGGCAAAGAGATGTTGGAATGTTGCTGCCCTATCATGTGAAAAAAATACTGAGCCAAGTGGACCAATAGTCTGATTTATCAGAGGACAGAGTCCTACACACAGACACACACAGAGAGAGAGAGAGTTATTTCAGGCATATAAATATGCCTATGTGGAAGGCAGAGCCATGTCCATTAGTTTTCCATGATGATGTGGAATATACAACCTTTGTGCAATAAGCATGAAGGTCTGGAGGAAAATTCTAAGCATGTTCACTTGAAGAATCTCAGAAGCAACCCCACCACCACCATCACCACCACTACACCCAGTCTGGAAACCTGCCTTATCATAATTAGAAGCTACATTGATTAGAAGCTTTCCAGTGATGTCTGACTTATATTTCAAAATGAGCAAAGTCCAGGACTGAAACATGTGTGGAAACATTATGAGGATAGATCTGAGATTGCACTTCTTTTTTCTCCCTGTTTATCCCCCATGTTTGTTTGTTTTCACAAAATTCCTGAGTGGGACAAAAATCTAAGTGGTACAAATGTGCATGACAGAATTCTCTGCAGTGTACCAGGCATAGTTCTGCAGAAATCCTCAGCCAGTCCTACAAGATCTGAGGTATTTGGCTTCGCTGTCAGTCAAGGCATGGCCAGATTAGTACCAAATACAAATTTGAGCCAGATTGAGAAGCTTTTGATTCATGGAATTCCCTAGGAACATTCTAAAAGCTGTCACTTCTGTTCAAAAGCTGGAAATGGTTCAGAAAATAATGTACATATTGACTGACCATAGTCAAAAATGGCTGCACATATACTTTTAGACAGAAGGGTCATTGTATGTGTGTCTGGCAGAATCTTAAGATCAACAGTGGAGGACTTTCTCTCAGTACCACTACCATCATATGCTCATTTGGTGAGAACAGGGGAGAGAGTTTTCTCAGTGGCTGCTCAGATCTTCTGCACTGCCCTTCCTCAGGGGTCTGGACTGGTCCTTTCCCTACTTTCCTTTCAGCAGCAGGCAAAGACAAGAAGGCTTTTAACATGCAGTTGCTTACAGGGAGCCTTATAGGGAGGTGTGTTTTATTTTTAACATCTGTATGCTTTTTAATGATGTTACACTGTTTATAAGTTATCATTTTAATGTGATGATTTCTAATTGTGTTTAAAATGTTATTGTTACCTTATACTTTTTGTGAACCACCTTGGGGACCACTCCAGGACTTTAAATAAATGAAATAAATAGAAAACCTGTCAAATAGATGCTCCATATAGTTAGCTATGAGTGACACCACTTATTACACATCTATCCTTGATTTGAGAGTGATGAAAGAGAAAGGAGATGTGGGTTAATTTCCCCATCATCCTACACATGCACTATCCAAGCTTAGGGTATGTGTCCATTTGCTGGGCATTTTGAATGCAAACCAAATCAAGCTGCAGTGGTTTTAAAATCTGTGCTGCACAAACTCTTCTGCTATAAGCACCTTGCCACACAACCAGATCTTGGAAAGTTCTTATTTTTTGGAGGGGACTATAGTTCCAGCATGCTGGAGCATTCGACTACAACTGTAGAGATCAGGGTTTGAATCTCTGCTCGGCCATGGAAACCCACTGGGTGACCTTGAGCAAGTCACATACTCTTAGGCTGCATCTGTACTGCAGAAATAATGCAGGCTGGCAATGCTTTAACTGCCATAGTTCCATCCTATGGAATTCTGTGATTTATGTTTGCTGTAGCACCAAAGCTCTCTGACACAGAAGGCTAAATATCTCACAAAGCTACAAATCCCAGAATTCCATAGCATTGAGCTGTGGCAGTTAAAGTGGTTTCAAACTGAATTATTTCTGCAGTGCAGATGCAGCCATAGCCTCAGAGGAAAACAAGGGCAAACTCCCTTTGAACAAATCTTGCCAAGAAAGCCCCATTACAGGGTTGCCTTAATGTTGCCATAAGTCAGAAACAACTTGATGAAGACACGCAACAACTTCAGCAACAGCTCCCAGAAACCATTCATAGACTTCACAAGAAACATTGTAAGAGCTGTTACTTCTTCAAAAGCTGGAAATGGTTCAGCTGATAACATGCATACTCTTAGACAGAAGGTTCTTTGTATGTGTACCTTTCAAATAGATGCTCCATGTGGTTAGCTGTGACTCTGACTGCATCTATTACCTCTTTAGGACTGTAAACTGGAAACTATACACTGTAAACTCAACCTGTGGACTCGAGTGATCTCATCAGCATTCATATCACCCAGGAAAAGATGTGTGTCTTCAACTTTGATAGTACATATTTAGTATGGAAGAAGAATAAAGCTAGAGCATCTTTTGCTTTCCCCACTCCCAAATTTGTGATAGGCACTATCAGAGGTAACCACACTGGCAGATATACATACAAAGACCTTTTTTTGTCCAAGAGTATATGTGCAGCAATCTTTTGATAATAACCAATAAATGTGCATGCTACTCTCTGAACCATTACCAGCTTTTGAACAGAAACAATAGCTCTAATAATGTTCCTAGGGAACTCAGTGGGTCATAAGCTTTCCACAATGGCTCATATTTGTATTTGGCACTAATCTGGCTATACCATGAATGCCAGTGGAGCCATAGTACCATATTTATGTTTCTTGCAGGTTTTCAGCATAATTCTTCCATAATTCCCCTTTCCACGCAGAGGGGGGTTGTCTGTGCAGTCATCACACTTCTGTTATTACAATGATGTATTCAGTAGCACCAGCATATGTACTTGAAAAATCAGACAAAGCACTAGAAAATAATATGAGAGGACTTGATTCTCCTGTTTCATCTCATCACATGCTATGTTTGTGGCCATCTTAAGAGCACAGGTATGAAAGGCAGATTGACTTAACAGTACCAAACTTCCCTTCATGTGAAATAAAATACCATTTGCTAAAATAGACAGGTATGCCATGAGTGTTGTGACACCTGCTGATTGTAATGACAGCTTCTGCCTCTTGTTCATTTGGACCTGTGTAGAGTGAGTTCAGCAGTTTTTCCCACTGTTCATTCTAAGAGGTATAAGAGGGCAGATCCTTGAGAAACCAAGACAGAGCATTCATGTGCATTGCTGATAACAGTGAGCTATTTTCTTGCATAGATTCATCTGGGTATTACACACTGAACTTCTATGCTTGTGTCCAGATGCTCACGTTATAACTTTAAAGCTCATCAATTTCAATGACAGCATGGGGGGTACATAAGGATATTTTTAAATCAATGCTCCTTAAAGAAAGGGTAGAGAAAATGTGGCCTATAGGTTGCAGTCAGTCTGTCTGTCTGTCAATATATCTATCTATCTATCTCAGGTGAAAATTAGCTAGAAATAAGCAAACTAACATGAAAACACCAAAATGCTGCAGTTTGGTTTTATTTGTCACTCACAACCCTCCCCCAAATCCTTAAAAAGTGGAGGGGGGGAATAATAAAATTAGTCAAAAATACAGATACAACAAAATCAGACATGACTTCTAGTCTCTCTTACATCACTCAGAATGCATTAGCAGGTCTGATGGGTGAAAATTAATATCTGTCCATGGCAGATACCCATCTCTACCTTAAAGTACTATGGCTTATTTAAGCTGGAAGGTAAATAAAATTGAAAGAGCTTCATCCTTGCTCTACCCCCTCAAATTACTGTCTCTATGTTCACTTTCATTAACATTCAGTAAATTCCGTGAGTGTCAGGTGCATGGATCCTTTACAAATTGGCCCATTTTCCCCCACAGTATCACAGCCTTAGCATACTATAATGGAATTTAAGAATATGAAGCCTTTTATCCCCAATGTGTTCCACAGATTTATCTCTACTATGCAGACTAGGGGAGAAACTTCAGAAAAATGGTCATCTAGCTAGAAAAGTGGACATCTAGCTCCTATGGTCATCACCAACAGTCAGTCCACAAAAGGCCCAAAGAAGTAGCTGTCGACTTTGTTTCATTCAGTATGCTTATTCCACTATTCTTCTCTGAGAACAATCCTGGGGATCATTTACTCATGGTGATTATTTTTAAGTATGTTCCTCAGTCAAATCTGGTGCTAATCCCAGGTTCTTAGGGCCAGATCTCTCCATATTCTCCAACAGTCCCAGTTTTGCAGTTCCAATTAATCCTTTCTTATCCTACTTTTTCAACTGTTTTAAAATGTCCCAGTTTCCTTCTCCTCCTTCCCCCCTTTGTTCTCAACTTACTTCCGTTGCTGCAAACTGAATTCAAAGTGCAAAATTTTAATTTAATTTGTGTTAACTTAAGTCAGTGATTAAGAAAGGAGAAGGCTGAATATTGCCCTTCTGGGTAGGTTCACACAAAAATGAAAGAAAGAAAGAAAGCTGATGCAGACTCTTCTAACTTGTCTGTTCTTCCTTCTTAATAGCTTTTGCCATCCTGACCATACTCTGGATGTTGCTTGGCACATGTCCCAGTTATCTGGGAAATGCTGGAGAGTGTTTTCCCAGGTTTATTCCTTACCCCACCTTGCTTCCTTGTACAGTAAGAGACAACCATTTGCCTTGAATACTCAGAGAGAGGCCATATCCTTTGCTAAAGAACAGCATTCCATATGTGGCATAAATCTGCCCACCAGTGCCCTGCATTCATTTTTGAACCTTGTACAATCTTGTGTTCAGTGTATAAGTTTCTGCCTTTCATCTAATATTGTTCATGTTTTTAGTGGCCAGTCAAGGAAAACATTGTGGAATTGCCTTTTAATGATTTTTCAGTCAGATGTCATATTTTCTTTCTAATCTTCACTGGAGCCTCTAAAACTTTCTTCTGTAAGGAAAAGTCCCATTGACAAGATTCTTCTTCCACATCTATTTGAATTGAATTGCTTTTGCTCCAGGGTCTCTAATAATGGCTTAGCCTCCTTTCAGTCTCCCCATCATTGCCACAACTGGATTATCAAGAAACTGATATTGGGTTATCAAGAGTCCAGTCAGCTATTTGGCTGTCTCTCCATCACCTGATACTTCATAGTGCCTACAGTCCCTTGAGGCTAAACACCCCATTTCTGAATTGGAATTCAAATTAACACATTAGCCTGTGCCTGCAGCATTTTGCTAACTTTGGGCAATGGATCTGGAAGGCACATCCCTGAGGCCGCATCTCTCTGAGATAAGATAGGTATCTAAGATGGCAAGCCTTTATTTTTATTTTTTTGTCCTTCCTCTTACATCTATACATTTCTGCCCCTGGGATACACCCTTTCTCTGTAAGCATGCTCCTTTAGGCCTCCAATCACTCCACACTACTTTTTTTTCCTGCTATCTCCATTCTTTGTGCAGCAAATACTACATGCCCAAAATCTGCATCTTTTCTATCTGGAGCCAGGTATACTAACAAAGCAATTTCTGTTGGGTGTGTGTGCTGAAAGGCCAAGCACTACTGAATAGTGGTACCTCGGGTTACGAAATTAATTCGTTCCGCGGCTAATTTCGTAACCCGAAAAACCTTCGTAACCTGAATTGCCATAGGCGCTAATGGAAAAAAAGCCGCGGCTCCGCCGCGGCTCCATTGAAAATAGCGCCGAGGTTTTTTCGTAACCCGAAAAAACCTTCGTAAGCCGAAACAATAAATCCCTATGGGATTTTTTCGTATCCCGAAAAATTCGTAAGCTGGGTAATTCGTATCCCGGGGTACCACTTGTATTGAAAAGTGAGTGTGTTTGAGTTAAATTCCCTGAGTTAGAAATACCTAATACCTACTTGCAAAAACAAGGGTAAGAGTCTTGACTGGAGAGACTATACATCTGGTAAATGTTCCATCTTTGTTCCATGTTCCATGGCAATACTGAACCCATGGGGAAAGGTGGCTTTTTAATAGTCATCTTGTCCTGACCTTGTAACTTTCAGTCTTGCTGAAAGTTGAGTCCTATGTGTAATAGTGTATGATTGGCAATCTAGATCAATATTTGACTGCTTGATTCCCATTGGATATTCATTTATTTGTGTGTCACAATCAACAATAAAACTTAAAAGTTTCATTATCATCTCAGTAGAGCAAGGAGGGTTCATCAATGACCCCACTGTTTCAGAAGACAGAGTCACAGCTTTTGATCTGAAAAATGTCCCACAGCTTCCTTCCACTGCATTTCCCCTCTACTAAACCACTGCTGCCAAGCATGGAAGCAAAGATTTAAAGGAAAGATAATTTCATTCATTTTCTGCCAGCTACAGTACAGTTCCTAGTTTTATTTCTTGCCACACACTGGTTTTACAAATTTTATCACAATGTTATATAAACTAAGCAACCAAACTTCTCTGGATCATGTGGAGTTAATGTTCCTCCTTTAGGCTTTGAAATAGAAAAACTGGAATAGAAGCAACTTACAGTATTGAAACAGACTCTTTGCTCCCGCTCCTAAACTAAAATGCTATGAATTAATCTGGTTTTATTAGTGTACTGGTAGTTCTTTTTTTTTTTTCAGATTTTTGGCTCATGCAATATTTTTGAGCTGATTTATAACCCTTTGCAATATTTCCATCTTTTGGGCCTATGGATCATTTGTGGATGGCAGGTGAAGATGTCTGTACTGGATTATCAGTCCCTTTGTAAAACATGCATCTGAGAAAGTAGGCTCAAGTCTATGGAGATCATCACATTGGGAAAAGGACGTCCTTGTCCCGTCCTTTTCCTGTCCTTATCATGCAATTGTGAAAAGATTTTCAGATGACATCATTCATCCTGTCATTGTCCCATCAATGAAGTGGAATTGTCCTGTCATTTTGTATTAATGGGAGTTTGTGTTAATACAATTCCACTTGAATGATGGGACAAAGCGTGACATTTCTGAAACACTTTTGCCCAATTGTGATAAGGATGGGATAAGGACGGGAGAGTGATCTGCTTCACTCCCAACACTGTCCCATCCCCATGTGATAATCTCCTTTGAAAGTTTATGTTACCAGCTTTTCTCTTTCAGTTAATTTCAAAGATGCTACTACAAATTCCCTTTTTCATACAGTCCTTTTGTTAGGATTCTTAAATCTGTATCCAGTCTAGACTAGAATAATGATCTAAGTATGTTAGCACGTGTGTGGATGTTTTATCAGGATGGAAGGACAGTCCAGTTGCCAAATCTCCGGTGTCTGTGCTATTTCAGAAGGAGTCAATTTACCTCCTGCCTTGATGACCTTTCCCTATTCTCCACGTCTTTCCTTTCCTTGATACAATGAGAGGATTCCAGTTCCAGGAACAATACTTTCCAATGTTCATTTCACGGATGGCTTCAGTAATATTGTTAGAGGCTATCCTTGTTTAACATAACATTCTTCAGCATTCTTGGGCTCTCCCATTGTCCTGGTGTCAACAGCCATTTAAACACACTGTAAGCTCTCAATATCTCTCTTAACTCTGTGTAAGCAAATATTGATTGTGACTGGGGTAGTAATTGCACTCATTCATGATAATAGATGGCCCATTGGCTGCAACCATTAGAGCTCGTTTAATCGGAGAAAAACAACTTTAATTGCCTTTCTGGAGAGACAAGTGGCAGTGAATGGGATTATATTAATAGTAATGCAGTCCCAGTGTTTTCTGTGTTAAGATGAGACTGTATCAGAAATGAAAAGGTGAGACACAACAGTTGGATTAATTAGGGCCATGTTTGTTATTTACATAAGAGATTTGCAGCAACAAAAGCTAGCAGTGATAAGGCTCTGAAGGAAACATGTGGCTGGACCCATGCAAAATACACAGGTGAGTATGCTCTACCCTGATCTGGAACCATCACATTGCCTGAACCTTTGAATACAGAGGGAGGCTTCCCAGTAGGCTCAGGCAAAAGCAAACTGTGCAGCTTCTCCTAGCTTTGAAAAAATATTCTGTGCTGTGTGACTCCATCTTGCTTCTTGAAGTAAACAAAAGCAAGGGAAGAGGAGAACCGTACATGTTCACAGGGGCTGTCCTTGAGGAGACCCCATTTGATTTATAGCACCACTGGAATTATGCACATATGTCCTGATTTTCACCTGTGAAATGTCAGAAGGTATAGTTTTGTTGGATTTTTCTCCGTCCCAGACACATTTTCTTCCCCTCCTCATTTTTGCATCAGGTTGTGAGACTAGGATTGGGGGTTTGTATGGAAATTTTCCTGTTTCTATGTATTCACTTTTTCTGTATTTTCTTAAAACATGCATTATTGTATGCATTTCCCCCATGGAGTGAAGTATGTGTGTGCACTTTTCATGTGTGTGTGGGTGGGTGGGTGTTATGTATTATTTGTATATTCATGGGAGAAGCTGCCACTTACATTTTCTTCCCAATAATTAGAAACTGAAAGATATGTTGACAGTTTTGCTAATAATCTCACACAGCATAAATTGACTAGATATTTTTTTAAATAAAAGTTTCTAGCGATTCTTTTACCTCCCCTGTTTCTCCAGTCACAAGTATCCTAAGTCCCTACAAAATATAGTAAGCAGAAGAACTGAGTAACAATAAGCAAATGAGATGAGATTCCCTGGTTAAAAAAATCTGGACAAGACGTCACAACTGCAAAGAGAGATAAGCTACCCAAAAATGTAGGACATTACAAAATAAAAGCTAAAACACTTATAGAAATGTAAATTAATGCTTATTAGAGGTAAAGGTAACCCCTTGACATGAATGTCTAGTTGTAACCAACTTGGGGGGGGGGGTTGCTCATGTCCCTTTCTAAGTCAAAGAGCCAGCGTTATCTGAGGACTGCTCTGGTGGTCATGTGGCCAGCAGGACAGCACCAAACGCTATTACCTTCCCACTGAGAAGTGGTACCTATTTATCTACTTGCATTTGCATACCGTCGAACTGCTAAGTTGGCAGAAGCTTGGACTAGTGACAGGCACTCAGCCCTTCACGCAGAACTCAGGGATTGAACTGCCAACCTTCTGATCTTCCGATCTTCAGAATTGGCCATGCTCTAAATGGAGCACATTTTGGAATGCCTTCTGGACAGAAGGCTGATGTGTAGGACATGTTCTGGAAAAGGAGAATGGCTGGTCACCATGCTGGCATTACATATTATAGTTGTATTAATTCCTCCCTCCCCTCTGTTTCTTTCTCTCTAATGAAAAAAAAAAAAGCAGACAGTGCTGAACCATAATTTCAACAAAAGAGGCTGGAGCTAGGCTGTATCTGGCTTATAAAGCCACCAACCCCTCCTGTCACATGTAGATGTGACAGGTGTCTACACATTATGTCATACTGCTTTTCTTCTGGAACAAACATGCACATACACACAGTGCCCACTCCTTGTCTCCATTTCTCCATTAGGATGTGTGTTAAGGAAAGCAGTAAGAACATTTTTTTTAAAAAAAAAAGTGTTACTGGAAGCAGGTGCCAAAAAAAAAAAAAGTCAGAAATCAGAAAGTAGCCATCTTGTGGCCAATTCACACTACCTAGGACATTTCACTGAGCCAGTGTGATATTATAGACAATGTGTTCATTGGATTTGGACCATGGACAGCAGCTGCATTCAAATCGGCATTCAGCCATAAAACTGTCTGTGTGACCTTGCTGCTGTTCTTTAGCCCAACTCTCTTTCCAGGGTAGTTTAAAGGCTTAAATGGTGGTGCAGGGTGAAAAGCAGTCATCTGGGTACCACTGGGGAAAAAGTAGGACTTTAAGTCTGCTCACAACTATCCAGTGTCTCCTGGTGTATCCCCATTGTATCATTATAGTGAAGGAAACTATTTTCATTGTCATGGCTGTATTTTAACAGATTCTGAGACTTGTAGTTTGGTATAAATTACAATTCTCTGCTAGATACCTCTAGTGCTTTAATTATAGGGAAGGAAACAGAGATCTCTAGCAGATAAGCTGACATTGGCATGGTACAAACCGCCAACAAGTAGCGTACCAGTGCCGGCATTAGGGTTAGGGAGTGTGCACCATGTATACGCTCCCTAACCCTAATACATCATGGCGATGTAACAAGCATGGCGCCCTATATACATAACCAGTGCACCAGTGGCGCACTTGTTACATTGCTTCTGCGGTGTAAAATGAACCCGCTTTTTGTGGGTTCTTTTTCCACCGGTGGGAAACTGCACGGTTTGGTGGCTGCGGCTTCCCTCTGGCGGAAAAACCACCACCACCAGCCCGGACCTTCAAGAAGGTATGTACTGGGCCACTAACTACCAATTCCAGGATTCCATAGGCTAAGCCATGACAGTTAAAGTGGAATGATAGTGCACTGTGGATACAGTGGCTGAATAGACCACCCTTAAGGGGTGGCCTGTAGCCACCTCTTTCAGCACCGGAATGGGACCGCAGCAACTACATGCCACAGCTCCGATCTGGCCTTTCCATGGTGTTTATCACACTATACTCTTATAGTGCTACTATTCCACTTTAACTGCTCTAGCTGCCTCCTGTTGCATTCTGGGATTTGCAGTTTTAAGGAGGGGTATTTAGAATGCTTGAGAATTCTAAATACCCCTCCTTAAAACTGCAAATCCCAGAATGCAACAGGAGGCAGCTAGAGCAGTTAAAGTGGAATAGTAGCACTATAAGAGTATAGTGTGATAAACACCCATGACACAAAAAGGAGCTGCAAAAAACAGCTCCTTTTTGTACTGTGGAAAGGGCACCATAGCCACTGGCTCCATGGTTTTTCAGCACGGCTATGATGCTGTGTCATCTGGACGCATTGCCAAAGAAGTGCCGTGACACTGCTCACCATGTGCTGGGGCGCACGGCATCACGCTGGCATGGAGGCAGAGCCACACCCCCAGTCTGTCCCGATGCTGGCCTTTGATGCCGGTCTGTGGAGGCTCACACTCTTAGACCAAGGACTATATCACATGAAATGAGCAGAGGAATTTCAGCAGCATGAAAGCAGCTTTGGATGGTACTTATCACATGAAGTCATATCTCTCCTGTTGCTGCTATGCATTTAAATAACTGATGGAGCACATATTTTCATTGACAGGGAAAACCTGTCAACGCCTCTCTCTATCACTGATATTCCATTAGTCCTTGGGTGAAATTGGTCCCTTGAACTGCAGCAATGATTATAGCAGTCACATGGCATGAGGAAGTTTCATTCTCCTCCTCTCTCCCTCACTATTTCCAAGCAAGCCAAGGTTGTTTTTTCCTCCATGCTTTTCAGTTTTTAAAAAACTTATTTTTGCTGTGATTACATAATTACAGCTAAATGATTAAATAAAAAATATTTTTATTGTTTTCTCATAATTATGAATCACAGCAAAACTACCAATAAAATTATCAAAAGGCACACATGTACTGAATAGGGCATTTATAGGTCGGAAGGCAGATTTATGGATTTAGTACAGAAAGGATTATGAATTGCCAAAGCAGCACACTCGCAGCACACTTGTGCGATTGTGGAGATTGTGATGACACTTTTCAAACAGGATGATCCCATTTGCTTCACTAATGCAATTGTTGCAAAACAAAAGCAAAAACAAAACAAAACAAAACAATCCAGGTCATGTGATAAAGTCCCAAGGCTTCATTCCCAGCCTTGCTTTAGCATGCCAAGGATTGAATCTGGGACTATTGGCCTACAAAGCTTGTGCTCTGCCACTGAACCACAGTCCTTCCTTATGAATAAACAGGACGAGTACAACTGGACTCAAACAGCTCAAGCACTGATATGTTCAATATGCAATTTTACCCAGTCAGTTTTAAACAAGGAATTTTAAATCAGGATATTTTGATTTTATGCCAGATGATTTTAATGTATTCTGTGTCTATATGTTTTAACTTATTTTATGTGTTTTAACCTATGTTGTACCTTGCCTCAAGCCTTGGGAAGAAGTGCATAAGAAAAAATAAGTGCATAAAAAATAACAAGATGCTTTCAAACTTCAAGTAATGGCAGCATTTAAGTCACCTTTCTCTCTGTGTTCCAAACTTGCTGTTTCTCTCGCTTACTGTTCCCAGACTTGCTTATTCCCACATATTTGTCAGCTTCACCTTATCCTAGAATGAATTGGAAAGAGGAAAATGTCTCAGCCCAAAGATCTCTCCCATAGAGATAGCATGAAGGGGATTTTTGACCCGTCAGCATGCTTTGCCAAATACAAGGGATGTCATGTTGAGGAGGGAGCAAGCTTGTTTTCTGCTGCTCCAGAAAACAGGACCCGAAACAATGGATGCAAGCTCCAGGAAAAGAGATTCCACCTCAACATTAGGAAGAACTTCCTGACAGTAAGGGCTGTTCGACAGTGGAACAAACTCCCTCGGAGTGTAGTGGAGTCTCCTTCCTTGGAGGTCTTTAAGCAGAGGCTGGATGGCCATCCGTCGGGAATGCTTTGATTTGGATTTCCTGCATGGCAGGGGGTTGGACTGGATGGTCCTTGTGGTCTCTTCCAATCCTATGAGTCTATGGCAGGTTACAGACTGCCCGTTTGGGGCAGCCTTTAACCAGCCCTTTCCCAGCTGTATTGGGGCCTCAGCTGCCACAATGGCAGCCCCTGAGGCCCCAATCCGCTGCTTTCCAGGCCGTGGGGAAGCGGCAAAAGGCCGCTTCCCCGTGGCCTGGAAAGGGGAGGAGGAGAAACCTTGCGTTGCTGGCACAGCTGTCTAAAGGCTGTGCCAACGATGCAAAATGCAAACTGCTCTAGGTGCCCTCACGCAGCACGGCAACGTCACAACCGCGCCGCCTCGTTTGGAGGTGGTGTGGTGGTGTCGTAGTCATGTCGGTGCCCATCTGTATAGGGCGCCGCCATTTTGTACGGACTGGGTCCGTACTAGGGTTAGGGGCGTCAAGAAGTGACACCCCTTTCTAACCCTAGTACGCGCTCGTCGCGTACTAGGGTGCCCGTTTGTAACAGGCCTACGATTCTATGACTGCAAATTATTGCCTTCTTTGAATCACTGAATATTCTTAGTCATTAGTATTAAGTCAGCCCATCTATGTCCCAGATTTCACTGTGGCAAATGCAATCAGTCAGTATTAGACACCTGATGGTCAGGGACTCCATTTTTTAAATAGTTTTGCTTAAACCCAGACCATTTAAAATATATTATATCTGCTCATCAGGTCCCACAATGTGTCTGTGCTCAATTCAAAAGCATCAGTGATGAGCAGATATAATATATTTTAAATGGTTGCAGGCCACTGAGGAAGACTGATGTCGAAACGCGTCTGGCCTTTAGTGTTTTATATCATTTTATGATTTTATTTTTTGCATTTGTACAATTCTTAGTGGGGTATTGTTACCCTTTTAGAAATTTTACTGGCTTTTCTGCTCCAGGGTTCGATTACTCTGGATTGGAGTTTGTATCTTTGCTCATTTTTCAGTGGGGTACTTATACCCTTTTAGAAATTTTACTGGCTTCTCTACTCCAGGGTTTATTTAATCCCTTATTGCTTCACAGTAGTGTCTTTTGGTAATTGGAAGTGGGATATAATTTATTTAGTTATATTTTACACACATAGATTTTCTTTGGCAGAACCCTTTAGTTTTGTTAAGGTGCATTAACATGACATTAACCTGGCAAGAAAGAAAAATGTGATTCTTTTTACTTCCAGAAACTTCTCAAAAGTAAAAAGAATTGCGTTTTATCGACTTTCTAGTTGGTTTAATGTTTCATTAATCCTGATGTGTCTGAAAATCAATCGGGGTTTTGCGTTTCTTCTTAGTTTTTGTTCTGGTTTTAAATCCCATTTCTGCATGGGATGCCTCCTGTGTGGTAAACTCCATTGAGAGTTTCTGTCACATTCTAGAGTGATATTTTTCAGAAAAGTATCTGATTTTATTATTTATTTACACTGGTTTGAACTGATGCATTGCAAAGTTTATTATTTGTTTGTCTTTATCTAGCACACATTTTGTGTGACACTTATGGTAAGAGTAAAAACTTTCAGTCCCTCTAGAGTGCAATTTTGGGGTGCTCAGGAAGCTGCAGTAGGAAGGAGAGACTGCCTCTCTCCATTCGTGCTATGTTTTGCTGTTTGATCGATGTCAAGCACTGGATTTAGCCATTTATTTTATTTTATTTTTTAAAAAGGCTTTTCCTTTCCTTCAGTTTGGCCCGGTTTCTCCCTCTCCTTCTCTCCACCTAGTGCCAGCCATCTAGAACTGAAAAGCTTCTAAATAAATAATTGTGCAAGTGGATTTGATGTGGTTAAACAACTTAAAATAACATGGATAGGATCAAAATTATATAACAGAAACTATTACAGTCTGAGAGGCTTATGGACTCAATCTTACTTCAATACACACACTGTCTGAATTGCCTGGTTTTAATGGAGAAAATTGCTTGACCTCCACTAAAGAAGTTAATGAAATAAAATTATGAATAAATAGCCAGTCACTTTTCAGTGTAAAACCAGTCAAGAGAAGTAAAATGACATGCCACTCCTGGTGAAATGCACTGGAAGGAATGCTGCCATTGACAGAAAGGAACCAGTATGGTATCCACATTACTGCTAAATCCTTTGATTGTGTTGTCCTTCAGTGTGAATTCAGAATACATACACCCAACTGAGATTTAGAATCCTTTTCAGAAATCCTGGAGGCTAAGCTAGGCACTTTCACTATTGATGCCCATGTTTCTCTTTGCTGAAAGAAAATCTATCAGAATTTACAGAGACCAATTCATTCCATAAGCACCTGTGAACCTGATTTTCTTAGGTAGCATTCCAAAATCTATAGTAGAGCAGTATTTGTATTAGGACAAGCAAAAGGTACCAAAATCTGTACACGCTTTTTGGATGGCTGAATAAAAAGGCATTATATAAATATGGATTTTGTTTTTGTTTTTCTTGCATGTGCTACTGCTTTTATTTTATGTTTTCATGTTTAAATATTTCATGTTTGCCTTTATTTTAGATGGCATTGGTATTCTAGTTGAATATTCAGTTAATAAACAGGTTTTAAAATATACTGAAGATTTCAAGTGTGATGTGTCTTCTTTATCAGTGGCTTTACATTTTCCAAGAGTAAGCAATAAGCAGGCATATTTCATTCTAAGGACTAATTACATGTACAAAGTAAAAACATGAGCACTAGCATAGTCACTTCATACAATATAAGCCTTGTTTACATAGGTGTTTTTCCCCAAGTTATCCCAGGGCTCACTGCATCCTGCTTACACAATGCAGGGCTAAAACTGTGAATAGAGTCTGGACTGTCTTCACAATGTCCACAGACAATTTGGGGTTTCCTCCCCATAACCCACATTTTAAAAACTCATCTTTTGTTGTGAGTTTTTGGTGGTTCTTCACTGATGATGGGAGGCTGTTTTTTCACCTGCAGTCTCAGTTCATCTCCCGGTGTCACCACTGCAGGTGTCAGTCATTCTGAGGTCAAATGAGACACCCAGCATTGATAGCATGGCTGGGCACCTTGTTCTGACCTCAGCAGGGGTGCTGGATGATGAACACGGGGCCACATGGGAAGGCTGTCGCTTGCCATTGCTGGGGGAAGAGAGCAAGGTAAGGGGCAAATTCAGGGCAAATTTGGGAATTGGAATATACCCACGGCAGCCCAGCATATTCTGGCAAGTATAGATGAGCCCATAGATAAATACCCCAGTATGTGAGGTATGAGTGTAACTAACGTGGACAGCAGTCATACATGTGTCTGCTCAGATGTTGAATGGGACTTGTCTCCAGGTCAGTAAGTATGGGCCCAAACAGACAGGTCAAAATAAAGCTGCTTTGGGCGACTTTGGAAGTGTGCTGCTTAAATGACGCATGCATCCTAAGAGGCCAGATGCCGCACCAAAGCCACGCTCCAGTCCTAAGGACTGGAGTGCAGCTTTGGTGCAGCTTCTGGCCTCTTAAGATGCATGTGTCATTTAAACAGCATACCTTCAAAGTGACCCGAAGCAGCTTTATTTTGGCCTTTCTGTTCAGGCCCTGTATCTACTCTATGTTTAATAGTACAGTATCGATAGTATGCAAAGGGATCTGTAGCACCTCAGATGCATCTGAGGAAGCAGACTTAAGTTTATAAATGTTTGTGCTGCTAACTTCTTTCTTTCTCTCGGATATTCTCAAATGTGTTGCAAGATCCCTTTGTATACAGATCCAGACTAACGCAGTTATGTCATTGAATCCTACCAGTACAGGTTTTTATTGTTAAATACTGTTAACTCAACTTTGACTTATGGGGACCCTATTAATAAGAGACCTCCAAGTCACTCTCTTACCAACAGCCCTGCCAGGTCTTGCAGAGAGGGCCATGGCTTCCTTGAGTGAGTCAATCCACCTTTACTGCAGTCTCCTTTTTTCTACTGTCTTCTGCTTTACCATTCTAATGGTCATGTCTTCTCATGATATATCCAAATTATGACTGTCTCAGTTTAGCAATCTTGGCTTCTAGGGAGAGTTCAAGGTTGATTCGCTCTAAGACTCATTTTTTTGTCTTTTTGGAAGTCCATGAGATCCATATAACCCTTCTCCAGTGTGTGTGTGTGTGTGTGTGCATCTGCATGCCTTCAAGTCAACTGTCAATGTATATTGAGCCCATGAATCCTTCAGTACCACATTTCAAATTGATTATTCTCCTATTAGCTTTCTTCACTGTCCAACTTTCACAACCATACATAGCAACTAGAATTATGATGGCATGGACAATCTTGACTTTAGTATTCAATAGTACATCTTTATACTTCAGGATCTTGTCTAGTTCATTCATAGCTGCTTTTCCTAGTCATCATTTGATTTCTTGATGGCTTTTAAGTTATGTAAGTCATTTTCAGACATTATTTTTGTTTTGTTAATGTTCAGCTATAACCCTGCTTTCGTACTTCCTTACTTGCCTTGCTTCAGCTCATTGAGACAATTAGTTGGAATGGACTTTCAAATTATAAGAAAGAAGATCTGCTTTATTTATTTATTTATTAAATAATATTCTGCCTTTTCCTAATATGGGATCCAAAGCAGTTTAGCATGGACTAAACATTAGGAAAAACTTCCTGTCAGTAAGATTTCTTTGACAGTAGAGATCACTACTATGATAGGCGGAGGACTCTCCTTTGTTGAGAAGTTTTTTTAAAGAGATGTTGGATAGCCACCTTCCATGGATGCTTTAGCTTTGGCTTTCTTGCACTGAAAAGGGGTTAAAATAGATGGCCCTTGGTGTTCTTTCCAGCTCTGTATGATATTCTATAGTTCAAAACGATATACCAGTTTCTCCCCTATCAGCACGGCTTTCTGAGACCACAAGGAAACAGAAGAACTGCATGGTACTTCGGAGATCATAAGTGACTATGGCAAAATCGATACAATATTTTGGAGCACTGCCATGTCATAAAGCAAGTGCTACCTTAAGCATTTATTCTATCATTAGTCAATAATATTCAAGGCAAATGAAAACAGACTTTAATCAGAAAAAAGCATTAATGCATATTTCATTCTAAGTGTAAAGAACTTTGAATCTGAAAAGACACAGTATGCATATTTAATAGATATAGTCATTTTTATTCTCAAAAACAAAATTTAGGTGCTCCCCAATCTATAATATCATAATATCAAACTAATTATAATTAGTTATAATACCAAACCAATTGCCATATTCATGGTAGTTTGTACCAATCTGAAGTGTGATTAAAAACACAAGGAATTAATAGCTGTATTTTATGTAGTTATTGAAGGGTTTAGCCACATCACAATTAAAGCAGCTTGACACCATTATAACTGCCATGATTCTAACCTACAGATTCCTGGAATTTGTAGTTTGGTGAAGCATTCAGCCTGGTCTGTGAGAAAGCTCGGGTGTATCCCTAAACTACAAATCACAGGATTCTGTAGTATATACTCGTGACAGTTAAAATGGTGTCAAACTGTTTCAATTTTGCAGTGTGGCTACACTCTAAGACATCTCTGAATTCACACAATGCAATAAAAGCCATATGATTTAGTTTACTTTACTTTTGTCTGAAAGCTATCCCACCGGAGCATGTAGGAGAGCTCAAAACAGTTTTATTGGATCCCTAAGGAAGAATTTAAATATAATTCACACAGTTTTCTCTCTAGAATACTTCTTGTGGTGTAGTATAAAAATTTTGTTCCAGTCACCTGGCCTAATGTGTGCACTTCCAACATAGGAGCTGAAGAATCAATTGTCAGAATCCAGTTTGGAAGGCTGTAACAGGTCATAAAAATCTGTCCCAAGCAAAAATAATAAAAATTCACTTTTGGGGTTTTTCTTTGGCCTAAACATCCGGGGGGGGGGCATGTTAAAATCACACACCCCACCCAAGCCCCCAGAAGAGATAATGGGCATTTTGTGGTAATTTTAAAAAAAATTAAAATGAGATGAAGAGTCCAATAAGGAGTTTTCTTGTCTATTGATAACAGTACTGCTTGTTCAAAGTATAAAACTATGTTTGAATGGGGAAGGATTGCTTCTGCAATTCTGTGAAGTAATCCTTAACCTTCATGGTAAGGACTTCTGTTTTAAAATGTCCTTCTGCTGAAGTGGTATCTATTTCAGCTCTTCTTTTTCTCTACTGAGCTGTCCAATCCATTGATTCATATGTGAAAGCAATTTCTGCAAATTAACTAATTAAAAGGATTTTTCTGCCTTTCTAAATTCTAGCAGTATAAAGTGAGGTCTACCTTGAGTTTAGAAGAGACCAGAAAGTGACAGGACCTATATGGATCAAGAACTCCTTTCTTTTCACTCTTTCCTAACTGTAGCCCTTCCCTAATTCGCAGAGGTCAGTAAATCGAGCCTTGGAAAAGCAACCTTGTAGAGCCCTCCCCCATGTTGAGGTTTTTCATTGATCTTGATCAGAAGTCAAAATCAATATTCAGCTCAGAACAAAATGGATCAAACAGATCTTTGCTTACACTTATAGACCCCAGTGATGCTGTTTGCAAAGAAACAGCAAAATAGTCATTTTGCTAGTCCATTATTTATTCTAAACTCAATAATGTTGTATTGTCAGCTTAGTCAATATTCAAGTCCCAGTGGTCAGTCCCAGTGCTCAGCAAAGGTCTGTATAGTACTTCATGTCGCTTCACAATTGCTATGTTATTACTAGCATTATTGTTGCTCTTGTTATTATTTCAGATTACCTTTAACTGACATCTATAAGAGATATATAAAATTAATTTTCCAGGAAAATACAGAGAAAACAGATTGACATATTAAAATGTGAAGCCATGTGATTCCTTTTGGCTGAAAGCATCAAATCCTTCCTGGACACATAGTATGGCTAGCACAGTTTTGGGGATCCTTCAGGGCCAGAAAGAAAGAAAGAAAGAAAGAAAGAAAGCCTGAAAAGAGATAAAAAGAAGGGCTACACTAATTGTCAGGGATGCGGTGGCTTAGTGGTAAAAATGCCAAACCTGCTGATTGGAAGATCGGAAGGTTGGCAATTTGAGGCCCGAGTGCTGCATGATGGTGTGACCTCCCATCATTAGTCCCCCCTTCTGTCAATATAGCAGTTTGAAAGCATGCAAATGCAAGTAGATAAATAGGTACCACTTTTGAATGGGAAGGTAACAGCATTTGGTGCAGTCATGCTGGCCACATGACCACCAGAGCAGACCTTGGACAATGCTGGCTCTTCAGCTTAGAAATGGAGATGAGCACCACCCCTTACAGTTGGACACAACTAAACATTCATTTCAAGGGACTACCTTTACCTTTTTATACTCATTCTCAAACAAATTACTGACATCCTTTTAATGGCATATACCAACATAATGTAAGAGTGTGTCTTTCACTGATCACTGAAAAAGGAGGAATTCAAAATGTCCCTCATGCAATGTTCTCTGAGGGTGAGAGCATATGTCTTGCTCAAGGTCATCCAGTGGGTTTCATAGCGAAGCTGTAAATTGAACTCTGGTCTCCATGGTCATAGTCCAACACTCAAACCACTACACAGTTTAGGAAGGGGAATTTAGAATACTCAGCCAGAGAGTTCTAGCACCTCACCAAACTGCAAATCCCAGAATTCCATAGGATGGGACCACGATTGTTAAAGTGGAATAATAGTGCTATAACTATGCAGTGTGAATGTGCCACATTTTCGTCCAAGTGTTGTCACCTGTACATTCACTTCAAAGTTCGTTTGTTTTAAACTGGAGCATTGGTGTCAAGAGAGTTGGTGTCACCTGTTGCTGTAATTCATGTGTCACACCCACAGTTGACCTTCTCCCATATGACAGAATCCTTAGTAATGATTTTTTGTACTAATGTTACTCATAAATTGTAAATTGCCATATATCATTGAATATAATGGCAATAATAGTGACATAAACAACTAGCCAAACTTAAATTATACCTTTAAATTACAACAACATACACGCAACCTATATGTATGTAGATTTACATAGTTTCATGTGGTTAAGGTGAAAATTTGGTGAAATGTGATGTTTTTAAAGAAAAAATTAAAAGAATAAAAATTATTTTAAAAAATTTAAATGTTTTAATTTTACTAATAAATTATAGTTTTAAAATGTTAAAATTTAAATTAAACAAAACCTGGGGCCTTTCCTTTCTCCTCCCACTGAGTCTCAGCCCATCTCTTCAGCACTTTAAAGGGACATAGGTGAATGCCACAGTAGGTGAATCTGCCAAAAAGTAGATATTTAAGGACCAGTGGTGCCACCCTCCCTCAGGGAGCCCTGGCAGCGCAGTGGTTAAATGCTTGTACTGCAACCACAAAGTTCTGAGTTTGATCCCAGGGTCTGATCCCTGAGTTTGATCCTTCCAAGGTTGCTAAAATGAGTATCCAGCTTGTTGGGTGCAATTAGCTTAGACATTGTAAACTGCTTAGGGAGTGCTTAAGTGCACTGATAAGCAGCATAGAAATGTACTTGCTATTGCTGTTGGTTTCCCTGCACACACACCACCTCTAGTTTTGCCACTTAACCGGAACACAATTTGGTGGGGGTGTGCTATTGACTGAAGGATAAATTTCCACCACTTTTTAAAAATGTTATAGAGCTATAATGTAAAAGTGCTATTTCACCGATGTAGTAAAGCACTATATCACTAAAAAAAGAAAGAAAGAAAGAAAGAAAGAAAGGAGGAGAATGGAACATATTGTTCTAGTATGTCTAGGAATTAAAAAAGAAATCCACTTGAGAGTGGAAATAAAATGTTACAGCTGGTGCAGAGGCCTGCCAGAAAATAGTATAGAACTGGGACATTGTTTGGATATTTAAAAAATCCCAGAATCTGCTGCAGCCTTCCAACAGCTATTTCCCAAGACATTTGTGAAATCTGGAGGAGCCCAGCATTACGCAGAGGGAATAAATTCAGATAAGGAAAGAATAGAGAATTTGAAAGACCAAAGCTAAAGTTAAACCTTTTGTTTATAGAAGAAAATCAAGATGATAGAGATCACTAGTGGAACCACTCTGAAGCAGCTGGACTATGAAAATACCGGTAAATATAGTCTGAAGTGATGTGATGTCAGCTATGCTGTGGATGGGCATACCAGTTTGGCCCATTGGGAAAAGGAGGCATGGGATGAAAATTGGCCTTTGACCCCTATACAGTTGCTCACCCCTAGTCTAAGACAAAGAGAAAATATTACCTGAGGTTGTTTTGCAGATTTGTTTGAAATTGGTTTCTGTGATATTCTGTGTATTATGAAATCAGCAAATAGAATGTTCTTTCAGGATTTCTATCATCAGCTTTGTGCTCAACAGAAAAGTGTTTTTAAAACACTTATAACCAGGATATATTTGCAAATAGGGCAGAGTACTCATTGGTGCTGGTAACGTTCATACAGAACATCCCCCCCTCTTTTTTTAAACAGAGGATGTATGAGAATTGCCTGGAATGGTATCAAAAAGTGAACAAACAAGATCTACAGATATCTTTTTTAAGCTCTCCGGCTCCACTAGGATCTGGAATGCCAAACCAATGGGTGCCTTTGAAGTGTCTCTGTTTCTGGGTGTCTCATGCATGAAAGGGCAATTGATAAAATTGTAGTTTCCAAAAGTTCAGCTGACATGGAATGGTTGGAGATTGGTAGGGAGACAGACAAAGAGAAAGTCTTTCTGAGCTTCAGTGCCTAGTCCCTGCCCGCCCTCTTCAACTTCGCAGAAGCTTTCTTTCCTTGCTTGTGTTTTCTAAGTGCCACAGTTCAGTTTCAAGATCTGTAGTCAGAATGCTGAATATGGTAGCTACATATTTTGCAAGTCTGAGAAGCTTTGTTGTGTTTGACAATTACTAACATCAGTAACAAAGAACATAAATAGCACAGAAGAAAGGAGAGGGCCAGTGTCGAGTAGTGACTTGAGTGTTGGACGAGGCCATGGAAACCCACTGGGTGACCTTCAGCAAGACACACTCTCTCAGCTTCAGAAGAAGGCAATTGCAACCACCCTTTGAACAAATCTTGGGATGTAAAGGCACTGGTGGGTCTCCATATCTTAAAACACGTTAGGGTTGATATCCAGTTGGTAGTTTCAACTAGAGCAGACTCATTGAAAAAGCAGGAAGCAGGACATAGGAGATTATCGCATTGCTTTTAAAGTGTCTTATTCCCGACAGAATAAAGACATATTTAATTTAAAAACCGGATGTTATTGTACTTGCTGGTGGCCAGGCGATTGCAACTCATATGCAGCCTGGATCCCAGTAATGCTTAACAGTGGCTTTTCAAAAATGGCAAAAATCTCATTTTGGAAAAGCTGCTGGATAGGTGCAACTGGGATCTGGGTTGCATATGGGTTGCATTTGCCCAGCTACTGGTGCGTGTGATAACACCTGGTTTTAAAATTAAAGGCGCCTTTATCCCATTGGGGATAAGGTGCTTTAAAAGCAATGTGATAATCTCCATAGTGTTGGTTGTTCAGCATTGTAATGAATTATAAAATGAATTACATTTTATACACTATAGCAAGTAATAGGAGTTAATTACATTTATAAAATAGCATTCTAATGACTAATGTTCTTTTGGTCATAACTAATGTTCTTTTCAGTGGATCTAGACTAAATAGAGCAAAGTCCTGTATGGAACCTATTGTGTTTCATTAATTATTGTAAGATAATTTGTGGTTGTCCTAGAGCAACAGGAGGGACAGATGTTTCCATGAAATTAATGCATAAACAAACAAAACTGATAATGCAAACTTTTTGGAGAGAATAGTCAAAAACTGTTTTGCAAAGTATGTCAACAACCCCAGGCGCACACACACAAACAAACATTGCCCTTATTTCCACATTTATCATTGACATGATCAGTTGACAGCCTTGCCCACTTAACATGAAACAAGCAAAACCATTTGAGATAAATATCGGAGGGTATGGATATGGTGTTTAGCATTTCCCACTCCCAGCCACTTTTGTCATATCTTTCCATATTCTGCGCCTGGAGTAGATCAGTTTGAATGATTTCTTTTCTTTGCTTGCCTCTAATGCAAAGCACTCAGGAATCCTTCATAGTGAAAGGCATTATACAAGCATTATTGGTACATTATTACCCAGTCATAGACAATGTCATATTGTTTCATGACTTGTTCAACAGGCATCAACATTCCGAAAATACCAGACAAATGTCTTTTTATTTGACCTTTTTAATGCACTGCTTTAGATCATTTGTGGGTTTAACAGCTTTCAAAACACTGGTGTGGGTGTGCCTGCAAAATAGATATGTCCTCACTCTCTCTCTCTTTTTCTCCCTCTCCTCAAATGCCATGAGAAATTATTTAAGGAAGTCTTAATGAAATGCATCTGTCACTTATGAAGATAAATGGCCAGAGTATGGCTTTCCATTACTGGAAATGGCAGAATTAAATTAGAAAATTACAGTCCTCAGCATCTTCCCCTGACTTGTTTTTGCATAATGTGTTAGAAAATATGCCCACATCGGCAGAATGCCGCCGTACCAATGGAGCATGTTGTAAAACAAGACTTTTTAAAATAGATGTTTTCTTAATTTGCAATGGGGGGATTTTTCTCCTGGGGATAATTTTGGTGTCTGTCTGGTCATTCAAATTCCCAATTAGCACCAAAGGAAAAAATAAATTAGGATTTAATTTTTTTTAAAAAAGCACCCGAGACAATAATCTCTTTTTAAAAATCAAATCATTGATTGCTGGTAGAAGTATTAAACATGCTCATTTTCTTAGCTAGAGAAAAGCAATGCAGGATACTTATTTCGGAAAAGAAAAGTCCAAGAACCTAATCAGTAAACTGGAGTGGTGAGGAAGAGATACCATAACTCCCAATATATTGATTGTGTCTTTGGAGTAGTAGAACATGGAGAAGTCTTAAGATCTAGTCACGACAATGATAATTTCTGTCAGCCTCATGCATTTTAATAACCATGTTTGTATTGTTAGCTTCTCATTGGCTGTGGAACTCCTAGGTCCCATCCTTGTTGCCTTTCCACAGGCAAGCAAGACTTTTAAAATTCAGTTTGGGGGCTGAATTTTTAATGTGTATGGGGGGACTCTGTGTGTGTGTGTGTGTGTGTGTGGTTTTAAAATTGCTTTAACTTCAGTTGTGTTTGGATATAAACATTGGTTTAAGTACTTTTAACGTCATGATGCATTGAGTTACTTTTTGTTTTGGCTTCTTAATCTTCTTCTGTCAGCCTTCCATCTCAGTTTTGGAGAAAAGGCAATGTGTAAATAGAACAAATAAATAAATAAAATTAATTGTATATTATTATCATTTTAAAAAGGCAATGTGAGTTTTTAATGATGATGATGATAAATGGCATGGAGCTGACAGTAGCACATAACAGGTTCATGACAAACAAAATGAACTGTTGCTTCACACAACACATAACTGACTTGCAGAATTAAGTGCCATATAGTTATAGATGCAAGCTTTTTAAAACATTAGAAAAAAATTGAAAGGATAGATCTGTTGGAGTCTGGATAGCTGCAATATTCAAATGAAACCTCCATGTTCAGTGGCAGTATACCTCTGTTAAATTCTGACAACTGTATTCACAAAACATTAAGAGAATAAGACACAAAAGGGAGAATTTGGGTCAGAGACCTCCTTGTATTGGTAGAAGCAGGCTTTACTACCATCACTCCAAGAACTTTATCACACATAAGAAAAAGTGGAGGCTAAATGGGCACTATCCAGCTATATTTGTGTGACCGTGGTGAAGATTTTCACACACATCACGATTAAAGATGACTTATCCCTGGAATAACCAGGGCATAACCAGCAACTAATCATTCACAGGGATATCCTGTGTATGATTTGTTGCTCATTATTCCCTGATTATTCTCAGGATAAGTCATCTTTAATTGCAATGATGTGTGAAAATCTTCACTGCAATAATGTGCCTATTGCTGGACAATGCCCATTTAAACCCTCGATTTTCCCCATGTGGCAAGCCTTAAATTCTCCTCCAAAGCAAAACTACAGCACCTAGAACTCCCCAGCCAGTGTAACCACTGGCTATACAGGCTAGAGGACTCTGGGAGCTATACTTCAATAAAGCAGACTTCTCCAAATTCTGCTCTCTTCAGAATTTCAGCCACTCCCTATTTTAAGGATGCAGGAGACCTTGGAGTTTATCAGACAAGGGAAATGGGAAGTATAATCCAATGGCAATCTGAACGCAATCATGGGGTTTAACGTTATTGCGTGATAGACTACCACATGCAAATTCGGGCAATGAGAAGTCAGTCTGAGCACAATCATGGGGTTTCATGTTATTGCATGATAGACTACCACACACAAATTCGGGCAATAGCATGCTATTTTTGGGCAATGGGAAGCCAGTTCAAATGCAATTCGCACTCATGTAAATTCGTTGAACTAGCGAATTCACATGAATGCGTTCTGGCCCCACTTTCTTTTCATTCGAAATTAAGAGAAATTCCTCATGTGTGATAAACTCCCGTCCTAGCCCAACATCCTCCATTTACATTGCCTTCATTTATATTTCTCATACTCTCTGACTGTTCTGGTTTGGCAGGAGCAGTTCCAGTTCATCTTCTTGTCATCTCACTTTTCCACTTGAAAAATTCTTGCAAAATTGTCTCAAAAACACCCTTTGAAAGAACAATGGGCCCTTGGTATCCACTGGGGTTTGATTCCAGGACCACTCATAGGTACCAAAACCCATGAATGCTCAAGTCCCATTAAATACAATGATGTAGTAAAATTGTGTTCCATATATGAAATCTCAAAACACCCCCCACCCCCGCACAGATGCCCTTTCACATTACAGTCGGCCCTTCTTATACACAGATATTTTCTACATGGATTCAAGCATCCATGGTTTGAAAATGTTCAAAAAAAAGTATAAATTTCAAATATCAAACCTTGATTTTCCATTTTTTATAAGGGACACCATTTTGCTATGTCACTATATTTAATGGGACTTGAGCTTCCACAGATTTTGTTATCTACAGGGGATCTTGGAACCAAAACCCAGCGTATAACAAGGGTCCACTGTACATAGTTAGAGTGCTATAGTTTTACTTTAAGTTCCATGGCTGCATTCTTTGGAATCCTGGGTTTTGAAGTTTGGTGAGATTTAGAGCTGGCTGGCTGAAAATTCTAAATTGCCTTCACTAAACTTCAGATCCCAGGAATCCATAGGATGTTCACATGGCTTTAAAGTGTGATCATAGCACTATATAACTGCATAGTGTGAAAGGTCTCTTAGGCCGCATACAGACAGGCCAAAATAAAGCTGCTTCGGGTCACTTGGGCGGGGTACAGACCGCCGCCAGTAGGTCCGCGGGGGAGCCGGAGCCTTCACACGGCCCGACTCTCGCGCGGACCAAAAAAGAAGCTTCAAAATGGAGCGTGCTCGCTACGTCACAAGCAGCGCGACGCGTACGGACGCTCAGCGTCCGATACGCAAAGATGGTGCCGGCCATGTAGAAGGGCCGGCGCCATCTTGTACGGATGGAGTCCGTACTAGGCCCAGGGGCGTCTATAAGAGACGCCCCTTTTTTAAAATGGCGGTGCAGAAAGCACCTTTGGAAGTATGCTGTTTAAATGATGCATGCATCCTAAGACTCTGGAAGCTGCGCCAAAGCTGCACTCCAGTCCTTAGGATTGGATCGTGGCTTTGGTGCGGCTTCCAGACTCTTAGGACCCATGCATCATTTAAACAGCATACTTCCAAAGTGACCCGAAGCAGCTTTATTTTGGCCTGTCTGTATGAGGCCTTAGACTTTTGAAAAGCTAATGGGTCTTGATCGCCCTCTTCAGCAGCAAGTCATCTCAAAATACTTTGCATAACAGCTGGGAGAATAGATTTCCTCGCCACAGGTACTGTGAGAATTACAGTTCAGCTGAGATGGCAACAGGGAACCCAAGAGAAAGGTGGCAGATGATGCCATCATCCCTGCTAATCAAAATGTCCCAGGGTTCTGACCTACAAGCCCCATTTCCACTCTATCACTGCCTTCAATTCTCTATAGTGAATTGCTACATCCCACTTGGGATGCGTGTACCCTCAGCACCTGATTAAAACCATGATTTTTGTCCTAAACCTCAAGCTGTTGTCCGTAGGGAAGTAATAATGTCCTGAATTACTGGGAAATGCTCAGCAAATAAAATCATTGCTTTCATCTACCTAGTTTTCTGCAAGAGGGAGAAAAAGAGCAGCAGTTCAGCCTATCAAAACCAAGAGCACTGTGCCAAGGGCTTGAGAAAAAGCTGTGCTTCTGGCTCGGAGAACTCAAATCAGCTGCCAAGCTTGATGGAATGGAACAAGTGAGCAAGACCTTGCTGTTTGCATGAGCCAAATCTCTCTTATAGGTCAGAGAAGAAGTAATGAAGTGGGGTGGGAACTGACATACATCCATTCCATTACAGATGGCGGCTAGATGGCCATGAAATAAATTTGGGGGTGGGTGAAGGGGGATATATTAGTCTGCTTTTCAAGTTTTGCTCAAAAGCCAAAGTAACTGAGTGGCTATATCTTACATACTGTCTATTTTACTAAGAACATATCACACAGATTGATAATTATTTTCAACAATAGTAGTTAATGATGATAATCTTCCTAAAGGGACAAGACATTCCACCAATAGCACCAACTAGGCATTATTATTATTATTATTATTATTATTATTATTATTATTAATCTTCTTTTGCAAGAAAGCAAGCAAGTGAACACCAAAAATATGGGCTTCTACATGCCTCCTCATACAGTTAGAATGCCACCTATTGTTGCTGCTCCTCACTGACATTAGCATTGTTGCTATTGGTGAACTGGCCTCCATCACTGCAGAAGTGCCAGCTGTTTCAAGCTTACAGGAGTGGTTTTCAAACTTTAGTCCTCTAGGAATTTTAGTTTTCAGTTCCCACAGTCTCTTACTATTGACCAAGTGAGCTAGCACTCATAGGAGTTAGTCAAAACATCTGGAGGACCACTGGCTAAGAGCATCTGGTACGTCTGCAAACAGTGTGATGGCTTGATGGCTCAGTAATAGCAATGGCAGGGGCACATGCAGGAGAAGGAGATGGAGGGTATCTGAGAAGGGAGGAGAAGTAGAGAGGAGGAGGGCTAAAGAGAAAGAGAGTCACAGCAACAGTAGAAAGACAGCTCTCAGAGAAGGGGGGCACAGATTGCATCTTGAGTTAATGCAAAAACTGGTTCCTCAGAGACATAATGGGCACCAACCCATTTCAGGTTCCAAATATTTAGCACAAACACTTGCACAAAAGGAGACACTAGATGCCAGAATAAGCCCCTTAAAACTAGGCCGGGGTTGAGCCTTCCCTGTAAATGATCAGGCAGAATTAGACTTAGGACCTTATCGCACACACAATTTTCAATGTTTTGGGGACTGAAGGAGGACGCTCATGTGCGCGCGCCTCCGGCAGAAAACGGAGTTTATCGCACACGAAGACGTCCTCCAAGAGGCCCCATTCCGCCCCCCTGGCGCGCACCCGTTCACGTCCAATCCTGACGGGCGCCATTTTTTGCCGACGGAAGGTAATCCGTCAGGCAAAAATCACGCCCGTCAGGCCTGGAGGCGAAAGGGTGCGCGCTGGGGGGCGGAACGGGGCCTCTTGGAGGACATCTTCGTGTGCGATAAACTCTGTTTTCTGCCAGACATGCTCGCACACGAGCGTCCTCCTTCAGTCCCCAAAACGTTGAAAATTGTGTGTGCGATAAGGTCCTTAGAATTAGACTCCTATGTGGTTGAGCCCCTGAGGATCTATCAGTCAAAAGTCTCCTAAGCAAACAAATACATACAGTTTTTCAAAAAAGTAAGACAGTAATAATGGTTGGGAGAAGTAGCTTGCCTTCTCCTGGACTGTACCCTCTGTAGTTTCATTAAATTAGGTGTGAAGCAAGATACTGTAATAGGAGAATGGAGCAGAAGAGCTTGCAACAGTCCCTTTTACTCTGAGCACTGGAGAAAAGGAGAAACCCCTATTACACCATTGTGACACATAATAATCCTTAGGTGAGTAATATCTGTAAAGTATGTTCCCTTTTCTATTATACTTGTTTGTACTCTGCATGTGCTCTCAAGCCACTTTCTCGCAATACTTTACACTTTTACAGCTTTGGGATATTGGTAGCCATCTCATTCAACCCTCTACCAGTAAAAGAATCCACAGAAAAGGCATCCCTAAAAATGGTATTCAACAGCTTGAAACACTCAATGAAGGAGAGTCCATGACTCTCTAAGGCACTCCTCTGAGTGAGCTTGATGCGCATGATACGGGCACAGGATACAGGCAGAAGAAAAGTGTATTATACATCAATATATTATGCATAAGATCTTAGTCTCTCTAAAATCTTTTAAAAATATCAAACTGACAGCATGATCAACACAGAAGGAATTTTTAACTGGGATAAATTTCTCAGAGCACTACTAAGACAGAACCAAAATCCATGCACAAAATGTTTGAACATTATAGAAGCATTATATTAACAAGGCCCCCAAGTGTGAGTGTGCTTTTTTTCATTTTTATCCCTCCTCCCTGCCTTTTTTTTTGGGGGGGGGGCAGTTCATTATATAGATTTTCAGATAAGTTGTGTGGGGCTTCTGTCAAAAAGAAAGGACAAGTCCCTATTTGATATTATCTAGATCAGGCGGATATTCAAACTCTTCTCATAGACTCTTCTGTATAAGCTGTCTTCTTCTATGTTTGTGATTTTTTTCCCTATTAAGTTTTTAGAGTTGGATTAAACCTAGGAACCACTCCAGTCCAACATTCTGTTTACACAATGGCCAACAGTTGCCTATCTGAAGCCTACAAGCAAGAGTAAAACTGTATTCTCCCTCTATAACTTCCCAGCAATTGATACACAAATCCTCCAGTAGTGGGACTAGCATGCTCTCATCATAGAATCAAAGGTTAGAAGGGACCACAAGGGCCATCCGGTCCAACCACCTATCAAGAAGGAACACCAGTCAAAGTACTCCCAACAGATGGCCATCCAGTCTCTGTTTAAAAACCTCCAAAGAAGGAGACTCCATCATACTCCGAGGCAGCATATTTCACAGCTCTGATCTTCAGGATCAGTAGCTATTGATAGCCCATCCTCCATCAATCTATTTAAAGTCATCCAAATTGGCAGCCACAACTATATCTTGTTGCAGGGAATGTCACATATTTTGCATTGTGTATTTCCTTTTATCTGTTCTAAATCTCCCACCAGTTTCTGTGGAGGGTTCTGGGTTCTTGTATTATGAGAGATTGATAATTTTACAAATCTCTCTCATGTCTGTCCTTATTTGCCATTTTTCTATGTGAAACAACCTCAGACATGGCAACCTGTCCTCATTGGTTTTAGTCACTTGACCAATTTAATCACCCTTTTCTCCATCATTTCCAGTTCTATAATATCTTTTTCCAGGTACAGTAACCAGATATGTATACAGTATTTCATATGTAGTCACACCATGGATTTGTATAAGGAGAGTATGCTATTGGCAGTTTTATTTCTCATTCCTTTCCTAATTATGTCCAATGCAGGGGAAATATTATGACCAATTGAATGGGGGAGGGGGGGAGCTTCAATATGAATTCATTGCAATTTGAATACCAATCTTTCTTCCCCCCCCCCCCCCCACATCTATGTAGATCTCTTCATAATTTGTTTTTATTCTTCCTGCTCTAAGCAATGAAGTGTCATCAGGCCAATGGTAATTTTATCACTCGTTCTAGCTCCAAGACTTGCTTTATGACAGCATATACCCCTAGAGGGGAAGATACATTAGATACATGCTGTCAATATTTAAAGCCCTCCATGGGCTGCCCCCCCCCTTATTTATCAGACCTTCTTTCTCCTCACCTTCCCACTAGGGCCCTCCGTTCTGGTAGTCAAGATCGGCTGTCCCAGCCCAGGATTTCCTCTGCCCCATCTTGGATTCGCCCCTTTTCACTCACTGCCCTTCACTCCTGGAACCTTCTTCCCTCGCGAGCAAGAGCCATCACTTCTTTAACCAGCTTCAAAACAGAGTTGAAAACCATCCTGTTCAGAGAAGCCTTCCCAGGCATTGCATAATTGTCACTTGCTATTTGATGTTCTTTTGTTGTCTGTTTTATTGAATCATTTCCTGTATTGCTATGTATTTTATATGTATTATCCTACTATAGAGGCCCCTTCCCCTCCACCACTCCCTTCTCCTTTTGTGTCGTGTCTTTTTAGATTGTAAGGCTGAGGGCAGGGAACCGTCCAATTCAAAAAATTGTATGTACAGTGCTGTGTAAATTTACAGCGCTTTATAAATAAAGGTTAATAATAATAATAATAATAATTAGGAGATCTGAATCTGAATCTTATTTTAGTTCCAGCTAGAGTAGACATATTGAATCAATGGAATTTGCCTATGTATTGACTCACCATTCAAAAATTGATTCTACTATTGCTGGAATTAAGCAACAGGATTCCAGCTTTTACTGCCATTTTTACATTTGCTTAATAGAGTCTTACATATTTTCCCCTTTGCTTGATACGTTAATTTTATGCTTTGATCAATTCTGTTATTGCCTTCTTCATGGTAGTCACACTCTTAACTCTTTCCGCTATTATTACTGAGACTGTGGAAAGAACTTGTAGCAGGAGCTTTCAAAGACCAAGTGTACAAAATCTCATACTACAACTACAACTTCTTTCACACATTTAGTCTCAAAGATCCCTTTGCATACTGATATTCCAGATTAACATAGTCATGTCTCTGAATGCTATTACTGTTGTTATTTTTTACTATATTTTGCATGTCTGCTATTTTGTTAAAAAAATTCAAATAGGCAAAATCCAAATTAACTGTCTGCCAATGTTGAGGGGATCCCTCCAGTCAAGCTCACTCATGGCAACACTGTGTATGAGGCATCTCCAAGCCCCCCTACCCTCCACAGCTCTGCTTAGGTCTTGTAGATTCAGGCCCCCGACTTCCCTGATTGAGTCTATCCATCTAGTATGCAGTCTTCCTCTCTTTCTACTGCTACCTTTCCTAGCATTGTCATATTTTCTAGTGAGTCATGCCTTCTCATGATGTGGCCAAAGTACAATAGCTTCAGTTTCACCATCTTGACTTCCAGGGAGATTTCAGGCTTGATCTGCCCTAGGACCCACTGTTTGTCTTTTTGGCTGCCCACTGTATTCCCAGCACTCTTCTCCAGCACCACATCTCAAATTAGTTGATTTTTTTAAAATCCACTTCCTTCACTGTCCAGCTCTCACATCCATACATGATGATGGTTCCTGGGTCCTTGATTGTGTAAGAATAACAACACAACTGAATCTAGGCCATTCAGTATTTGTTATCTTTGGTTTATTTACAAATATATAAGCTGAACATCAGTGGAGGAAAGCCAGAAACACACTCTTACTAGGCAGCAGATCTACTCCTGTATATCAGATCTCCAGAGACTTTATCTCCCAGGCTGCTCAAACCCTTTGTCTAACTATTAGCTTTCTCTGCAAATATGTCTCTACTTGTGTTCCAAATTCTTTTGTTCCTCCACTCATAGTATGGATGTGACTTTTTGCTAATTTTCTTCCCTAACAAAGCAGTGAGTAATTTTAGACATATTACTGCGCAGAAATATTATGTTTTGTACAGAAAATGCTGTCTCCTACACACACAATGATGTTTTCTGTGCAAAACAGTCTTGTGATAATTTTGCCCAGGATAAGCCTCAAACTATGAAAAAAAATGTCAGTCCAAGATTTAGTCAAGGTTTCTTAACATTTAAGAAACACATTTTTAAACCATTTTTGAATATTTTTAAATATTCTTTACACACACACACACACACACACACACACACACACGGGCATGTATGTATATATCAGCTTTCTTTCATTAGCTCAGTGGTAGAATCATGTAGTTCTCCACATATGTAGAACTGCATATTCCGCCAGTACTGGCCAGCATACACAATGGTGAGGAATGGCAGGTGTTGCAGTCCTATAACATTGGGGGTGGGGAAGGTTTCATCATTTCCAACCCTTGCCTTTGATGAAATGGGAAAGGGCATTCTCCCATTCAAAACAGACTGCTTTACAGCTAATTTCTAACTGTTCTTTTCTACTGAAGACACATCCACTTCATTCTGACTATTAAAAGCAGAAGCCAGATAGGTTTGCTTCTGTAAGCAGTTCAAATGGAAGTCCTTCTTGAAACCATAAGAAAAGTTTTCTTTAGATGCCATTAGCATACCTCTCTGTGTTTTCAAAAATATCTCTCAGATTTGATTTGGGAGCAAGTGAAGGACGCAAAAACCCATATAGACGTCACTGAATCTATTACCACAGCAAATATGGTAATAGTTTAGCATTTCTATGGCTATTCACGCAGTCTGATTACAAAAGTCCTTCCTGGGCACCAGTTTATTCATGCAAGTTGTACAATAAGATTTTGTTGATCAAGTCTACGAAATCTTATTCTACAACTTCTGTCACACAGTTAGTATCAAAGATTCTACAAGTTCCCTTTCCACATCGATATTCCACATTAAGAAGTTTATTGCACCCCCCCAAAAAATCGATTTATCCTATCTGAGATAGAGTCACTTAAGTGATGCAGTCAGGAATTATTGTATGGAAAATGCCACCAATGCCGCCAGGCAACTACATCCCGGTTAAATGGCAGCTTCCAGCTGCACTCAGCTAGTTGATTTGCAAACACGGGAAGCTCCCATGTTTGCAAATCAGCCTTCTGAGTGAGGCTGGAAGCCAGGATTTAGCCAAGTTGCAGCTGCCCAACAGTGTCAGCAGGATTTTCCATGCAATAATTCCCGACTGCATCCTGTAAGCGAATCTATCCCAGCTGGAATAAGTCCATTTTCTGGGGAGTGCAATAAACTCCTAACACAGCTATGGCCTAGGACGGACTGCCTGAAAAGGGCAGCCTGCTGGAAGCCTTTTTTCCTCCAGAGGGAAACCACAGCCGCCAAACTGTGCGGCTTCCCTCCAGTGGAAAAAGAACCCGAGAAAAGCAGGTTCTTTTTAAGCCACATGGGTGGTGTAACAAGTGCGCCACTGGCGCACTCTTTACATAAGCACCATGCAGCAACACACAGATGCTGCATGGTGCTTACGTAACAATGCGGTGCATGTGTACACAGGACACTGCCATTGTTACACCACCGGTACATTCTAGGGGTAAGGACCGTGCTGTTGCCGCACGGTCCCTAATCCTAGAACCGGCACTGGTATGCCACATTATGGTGGTATGTACCACGCCTAAGTCTCTGAATTCCACATCAATTATAAGAAATGCTGCATATCTTGTCAAGAGCCCCACTGTTTGTTTTTGCATGTGAGATTCCCTATAAATATAACTCAAATTTCACTTTACAAAATGGTGGTCACTCCTATCTCTCACAATGAGTAAAGGCCCAGCCTGATGATGTGATAATGGTAATAATGGTGAAAGGCCCTATGCGGAGCTACTTAGAGAGCTGGGTATGATTAACCTGGAGAAAAGAAGGTAAAGTGGTGACATCCTTTAAATATTTCAAAGGATGTCATACTGAGGATGGAGCAAGCTTGTTTTCTTCTGCACCAGATCCTAGAATCTTGAGCAGTGGATTTAAGCTAAAGAAAAAGAGGTTCCACCTCAACTTTAGGAAGAACTTTCTGACAGTAAGAACTGTTCGACAGTGGAACACACTGCCTCAGAGAGTGGTGGAGTCTCCTTCTTTGGCAGTCTTTAAACAGAGGCTGGATGGTCATCTGTTGGGGGGTGCTTAGATTGTGTGTTCCTGCATGGCAGAATAGGGTTGGACTGGATGGCCCTTGAGATCTCTTCCAACTCTATGTCTGCTGCCCACATAACTGCTGCCCACTTCCTCCCAAGTCATAAAACTGAGATCTATGAACTCCTTGAATGAGAATGCCCTTCACCTTGCTGATGCCCAGTGAGTGCACTGCTTTTTTTTAATCTTCTGCTCAACTACCTCCAAGCAAATTGAAGGTAGGAGAACTGTCTGACAGCTTCACAGCGGTCAGAAAACCAAGCTCGTCAGTGTTCAAAGGGGTAATTAATGTGATTTGCATTTGGGAGCTTGCCTAGAAGATAAAAGGTCTCCAAGATTGCTTTGGTTTCTTTCCCTCCCCACAAATTCTTCCTGAGCTGTGTTTTCCTGTAACACCAAGAGATCCCTTCAAAGAGGAGTCTTGAAATGAAAGGGAAGAAGATTGACAGGACGCTTTGTTTGTTTTGAAGTCTTTTCCACATTCCCTGTGATTCATAGAGGAGTTTGCAGCACAGGAATGAAATAGACCTTAAGAAGGGTGAGCAGATGTAAGAGTAGCTTGAATGCACTTCAATTTGATTCAAAGATATTTTAGCAGCATGCAAAGTATACAAGGATTACCAAAGAATGTGACAAGAAGAGCAAACATTCCTGATTTTCATGCTAATCTTCAGTGTCAGTATGCCAAACTTAAAAGTGGCCATTGTTCCGTAATTTAATTCATTTGAAAGTAGGCATCAGTCATATTGTACAAACAAGTCCCATCCTTAATGGTATCGCATGTTTCTGTGAGCTCTACACTCTGGTGGCAATTGTGCTAAAGAAATAATGCCATTTGACACTGCTTTAACTGCCATGGCTCAGTGCTACGGAATTCTGAGATTTGACAGAGAAGGCTAAATATCACACAAAACTACAAATCCCAGAATTCCATAACATTAAACCATGGCATTTAATGCCATGTCAAACTGTATTATTTCTGCAGTGCAGATGCAACCTCTGCCTGTTTTCACCCTCTGTAAAGCATTTCCTGTTCACACCAGTTTGGGGGGGAAAAACAACCCTGAAAATGTATTATCAAAAATCCCCAAAAGAGGATACAGGTTTGCACGCCATTTCCTTACACTAATTTCTGTGTGTGCAAAGTGTGTAAAGATGCAAACTTTAAAAATTACTATAGTGTAAGTATGCATAGGCATCTTGTAACACCTTTGAGACTAACTGACAGAAAGAAGCTGGTAGCATGAGCTTTCATAGACTTGAGGCATCCTCAGATTTCACCAAAGTGAGGAAGATTAATGAAAGGGCTTATACACCTTAGTGTCAAACTAGATAATACATTCAGCATGTTTGCAGAAAACCACTGAGGATCTTCACAAGTTCAACCTTGAAAATGAAGAAATAGTAATAGTAAAAGAATTGCCATACCTGGGATCAAACACTGATAGAAATGGAGACTGCAGTCAGGAAATCAGAAGAAGATTAAGAATAGGGTGGGTGGCTATGAAACAACTGGAAAAGATTCTAAAATGCAAAGATATACAACTCAGCAGCACAAAAGTTAGAATCGTACAAACCATTGTACACTGGTGCCTCGGGATACGAAATGATCGGGTTACGAAATTTTCGGGATACGAAAAAGTTGGATAGGGAAAAACTGTTTCGGGTTACGAAATATTTTTCGGGTTACGAAATTCATTTCGGCGCGAAATTCAAATGATGCAAAGTGCAGTTATAGGCTTTCCAGGGCTAAGCTAAGGGGGCTGAGTTAGGGGTTAGCTGTGGCGCGAATTTTGAATTTCGTTAGCAGCAGTGATTGGCTTGACAAATCAAGCTGATCACCTGGATTGGTTAACGAAATTGGGGGGGGGGGGTGGCTTTGCTTCAGAAACAAAACCGTTTGTTTTTGATCTGCCCCCTTTGTCTGGCCTGGTGGAGTGTGTGAGGAAGAGTCTCTTCTGAGCTCAAACTCGTGAATCCACTGTTGGCTTTGACTTTTTCCTGGCTTTTCTGCCTTTGGAGTTTTTCTGGCTTTGCCAGGTGTATTCTTCGGATCAAGACCGGCCATCAGGAACTTCTCTACAGGTAGGTGGATGTATTTTTATCTTCTTCTTGTGGGGTGTGAGCATGCTTTGATGTGGGGTGGTGGTTTGCTTTCTTCATTGCTGTGCTGTTTTCAAAGTGCATTTTCTGAGTTGTGGATGCTGGGATTCTTTTGCTGCTTTCATTTCTTCATGGATGTCCTGTTTTCAAACTGTGGTGTGTGGCTTTTAAAACTCTGACCATGGTCACATGTGGGACACAGACTCTCACCATAGGGTGGCATTTTCTGAGTTGTGGATGCAGGGATTCTTTTGCTGCTTTCATTTCTTCATGGATGTCCTGTTTTCAAACTGTGGTGTGTGACTTTTTAAACTCTGACCATGGTCACATGTGGGACACAGACTCTTACCATAGGGTGGCATTTTCTGAGTTGTGGATGCAGGGATTCTTTTGCTGCTTTCATTTCTTCATGGATGTCCTGTTTTCAAACTGTGGTGTGTGGCTTTTAAAACTCTGACCATGGTCACATGTGGGACACAGACTCTCACCATAGGGTGGCATTTTCTGATTTGGGGGTTTTGGCCTATGGGTTTGTGTTCTGGGGTGCTTTGGCCATGGCTGTGATGATTTGAGAGTGTGGGGTGTGAGTTTTGCAAGTTTGGGCCAGAGAGTGTGACCATGGGGGTGGGGGTGGTTTCCAATTGTGGCTTTTGCTCAGTGCCTGTGCCTTTTGTCCTTTTTAGGCTTGAGCTATGGCTCCCAAGCCAAGCGGTGAGAAAAAGAAGAGGGCTCCCTTGTCCTTGGAGGACAAGAAGGAAATCATCGCCAAGCACGAGAGGGGCGTGCGCTTGGTGGACATTGCCAAGGAGTATGGACGAAACCCTTCGACAATTGGCACTGTCCTCAAGCAGAAGGAGGCCATCAGAGCTGTTGTGGCTCCAGCGAAAGGCGTGACGACGATTGCCAAGCAGAGGACACCGAAGCACGAGGAGATGGAGCGCCTGCTTCTCCTCTGGATTAAGGAAAAGGAGTGAGTCGGGGACACTGTGACCACCTCGGTCATCTGTGAGAAGGCCACCACCATTTTCGAAGACCTGGCCAGCAAGGAGGCAGGCGAAGGAACTTCTTCGCAGGAGGAGCCAGCCACCCCGGACTTCAAAGCATCACGTGGCTGGTTTGAAAAGTTCAAGAGGAGGACCGGGATCCACTCTGTCGTCCGTCACGGCGAGGCGTCCAGCGCAGACCACCAGGCCGCCGAAGCATTCGTCGTCGAGTTCAAGGCCATGGTGGAGGAGGAAGGCTACGTCCCGCAGCAAGTGTTCAATTGCGACGAGACGGGCCTCTTCTGGAAGAAGATGCCTCGCCGCACCTACATCACCCAGGAGGAGAGGAGACAGCCAGGCCACAAGCCTATGAAGGACCGCTTCACACTTGCGTTGTGTGCCAATGCCAGCGGGGACTGTAAGGTCAAGCCCCTGTTGGTGTACCACTCTGAAAATCCAAGGGCCTTCAAGGCACACAACATTCAGAAGGACAGGTTGCCAGTGATGTGGCGTTCCAATGGCCGCGCATGGGTCACACGCCTCCTTTTCGTGGAGTGGATCAACAGTGTCTTCGCCCCGACAGTGAAGCGGTACCTGGAGGAAGAGGATTTGCCCTTGAAGTGCCTCCTCCTCTTGGACAATGCTCCTGCGCACCCGCATGGCCTGGAGAAGGACATCCTCGCGGAGTTCTCCTTCATCAAGGTCCAGTTTCTGCCACCCAACACGACCTCCCTCTTGCAACCCATGGACCAGCAGGTGATTGCCAACTTCAAGAAGATCTACACCAAGCACCTGTTCAAGCGTTGTTTCGATGTGACGGAGAGCACACAGCTGACCCTTCGAGAGTTCTGGAAGCAGCATTTTGATATCGTCGTGTGCTTGAAGATGGTGGACTTGGCCTGGCAGGAGATCACCAGGCGCAACCTGATTGCTGCATGGAGGAAGCTGTGGCCTGATGCTTCTTCCTTGGAAGGGTCACAGACCGAGGGTGCTGAGCCAGGTGAAGAAGAAGAGGTGCACGAGATCGTCTCCATCGCAAGGTCCCTGGGACTCGACGTGGACAACGAGGATGTGGAGGAACTCATCGAGGAGCACAACGAGGACCTGACAACAGAGGACCTGAAGGCCTTGGCGGCGATGCAACACTCGGCCGTGGATGAGGACGTGCTCCATTTCGACAGGGGCCAGCAGGAGGAGGCTGCAGGGGCATTTTTGCCAACGGCAGAAATTAAAGACATTTTGCAGCAATTCCACAATGTGTCTTCATATGTGGAGAAGCACCACCCTGAGAAGGTGTTCACCAGCCATGCCATTGAACATTTTGATAATGTCTGCCTTAGCCATTTTAAGAACCTGCTTAAGGGCCGGCAAAAGCAGACATCCTTGGACCAGTTCTTCACTAGAGAGGGAGAACCGTCATCCAAGAAGGCAAAAGGTGACCCTTAAAAAAAAGGTGACCCTTAAAAAAAACACCAATTTTTTTTTAAAAAAATGGTTAACTTTGTTAAATTGGTGGCATTGGCTAACATGGCTGAATTGGTTAAATTGCTTGAATTGGATAAATTGGCTGAAGTGGTTAAATTGCTTGAATTGGCTGAAGTGGTTAAATTGCTTGAATTGGTTTAAATTTGGCTTTTTGGGCTGCCCCTCTCCTCCTCCTCCTGCCTCACTCCGAGATGCCAGGACCAGATGCCAAGACCAGCAAAGATAAGAAAAACACTTTTTTTCTTTATCCTTTAGAATGGGCCTGACCATGGGGTTGCATGTTCAGATTTGGGGTTTCTGGCCTTTGGGTTTGAGTTCTGGGGTGGTATGGTCATGGGTGTGATGATTTGAGAGTGTGGGGTGTGGGGTGTGAGTTTTGAAAGTTTGGCCTTGATTTGATGCGGGCCATAGAGTGTGACCATGGGGTTGCTTTTTTAGATTTGGGGTTGCTTTGGTCATGGGTGTGATGATTTGAGAGTGTGGAGTGTGGGGTGTGAGTTTTGAAAGCTCCTCCTCCTCCTCCTGCCTCACTCTGATGCCAAGACCAGCAAAGATAAGAAAAACACTTTTTTTCTTTATCCTTTAGAATGGGCCTGACCATGGGGTTGCATGTTCAGATTTGGGGTTTCTGGCCTTTGGGTTTGAGTTCTGGGGTGGTATGGTCATGGGTGTGATGATTTGAGAGTGTGGGGTGTGGGGTGTGAGTTTTGAAAGTTTGGCCTTGAATTGATGCGGGCCAGAGAGTGTGACCATGGGGTTGCTTTGGTCATGGGTGTGATGATTTGAGAGCTCCTCCTCCTCCTCCTGCCTCACTCTGAGATGCCAGAACCATCAAAGATAAGAAAAAAACTTTTTTTCTTTATCCTTTAGAAACTTTAGAATGGACCTGCCAGTCATTGTTAAGCTCTTTAGTGCCTCAGGCAACTTGTATTGTAGGGTACTTAGCTTAATAGGCCTCAATTTTACCTTTGTTTTGAGTTGCAGGTTCAGTCTGAGGTCATAGAACGCATTAGTTATTTTCAATGGGAAAAGTGTTTCGGGATACGAAATTTTCGGGTTACGAAAGGAATTGCGGAACGAATTAATTTCGTAACCCGAGGTAGCAGTGTATTCCTTATTACAATGGTTGGATGTGAGAGCTGGACAGTTAAGTAAGATGATAGGAAGAAAATCCATTCATTTGAGGTGTGGTGCTGGAGAAGAGTGCTGAGGATCTCATGGACAGCCAAAAGGACAAAAAAATGGATCCTAGAGCAGGTCAAGCTGGAAACCTCCCCAGAAGCCAAGATGACCAAACTGAGGCTGTTGTACTTCGGATACAACATGAGAAGGGAGGACTCACTGGAAAAGACAATAATTCTGGGAAAGGCGGAGGAAGAGAGGAAGGCCGCATTCTAGATGGATGGACTATTAAGGAGGTCGTGGGTTTTATGGGGTTGCAGGAATTAAGCAGAGCAGTGAAGGACAGAGGGTCTTGGAGATGTCTCATCCATAGGGTTTCCATGAGTCGAGATCAACTCAAAGGCAGTTAACAAAAATGTTTGCAAGAGAGGTCCTCCCTCAAATTGTTAAGATTTGGATCCTAAGGAAAATGCAGAGATGTGGGACAAAGGTGACAGGGTTATGAAAGGCCACAAAGAAACCATGATGAATCAGCATTTGGGTATTGCTGAGTCACAGGATGTGACATCATCACAAGGCTGAAAAGGGCAAAGTCACACTGCATGGGGGACATGTATAGAGGTGTGTTGCCAATGTGGTGACTTTCACATGGAAACGGGGACTTTTCACAGCTTTTCGTGTGATTTTGGTGCCTGGCTGTATTTCAGTGCGGTTTTGGTGACTTTTGACCATTTCAGCTCCAGCCCTGACTCTGAGAGCGAGGCTGGCTACAGAGCAACCAACCCTTTGGAGTGTCACACACTCACAGTTTTCAGCCAACCAGAGAGAGGACTGAAGAGTGGTTGCTGCCCCCGCCCTCAGGAAACGCTCTCTCTCAGCCCCTGACTCCCTCTTAAGTCTAGCTTTCCTAGATTTAAGCGTACTTCCTCAGATGCATGGGAATTGTAGTTCATTGTGGCACCAGAGCTCTTTCTCACAAAACTACAATTTCCAGGGTTCCCTAGCACTGAGCCAGGGCAGCTAAAGCGGTTTCAAACTGGATTATTTCTGCAGTATGGATTGGACCTTGAGCATTTTTAACAACAAAGGTCCAAAACACACTGCAGAAATAATCCAGTTTGTGACCGCTTTAACTCTCCTGGCTCAGTGCTAGGGAATCCTGGGAATTGTAGTTTGTTGTGGCACCAGAGCTCTTTCTGATAGAGAATTATTATTGTTGTTGTTGTTGTTGTTGTTGTTGTTGTTGTTATTATTAACCTTTATTTATAAAGCACTGTAAATTTACACAGCGTTGTACATACAGTCTTTTTAATTAGATGGTTCCCTGCCCTCAGGCTTACAATCTAAAAAGACACCACACAAAAGGAGAAGGGAGTAGTGGTGGGGAAGGGGATGAGGTCCAGCAGTTCCTCTCTACCTCCAAGGACTGGACCAAGGCAGATGGACTGGAAGGAGGGCTTGGGTTCATAATGGATGGTTTATCTTCATCCAGGGAGGCAAGTGACAATTAAGCAAGGCCTGGGAATGCTTCTCTGAACAGGATGGTCTTCAACTCCATTTTAAGGCTGGTTAAAGAAGTGATGGCTCTTGTTCGCGGGGGAAGAAGGTTCCAGGAGTGAGGGGCAGCGAGTGAAAGGGGGCGAATCGAGATGGGGCAGAGGAAATCCTGGGCTGGGACAGCCGACCTTGACTACCAGAACGGAGGGCCCTGGTGGGAAGGTGAGGAGAAAGAAGGTCTGATAAGTAAGGAGGGGCCAGTCCATGGAGGGCTTTAAACGTGGACAGCAGGAGCTTGTACTGAATGTCAAAAGGGAGGGTGAGCCAGTGAAGGGATGCCAACACAGGAGAGATGTGATCAGAGCAGTGGGCAGATGTGATAATGCGTGCAGCTGAATGCTGGACAGAGATTAAAGGACAGAGGTGAGAAAGAGGAAGCCCTGCCAGAAGGATGTTACAGTAATCAAGTCGTGAGATAACTAAGGCATGGACCAGGATCTTGGCAGTAGAGGCGGAGAGAAATTGTCGGATTTTGGCAATGTTGTATAAAAAGAATCTACAAGCCTTGGCTGTGGTCTGGATCTGAGGGATACAAGACAGAGAAGAATCAAAGATTAAACCAAGATTGTGGGCTTGCTGAACTGGTTGAATAGAAATGTTGTCCACAGAGACAGAAAAGGAGTGTTGAAGGGTGGGCTTAGGAGGAAAGACAAGAAGCTCCGTCTTGGACATGTTGAGCTTCAAACGCCGATGGCGCATCCATTGCGAGACAGCTGTGAGACATGACGAAACTTGCTGTTCAAGTCTTGGAGAAAGGTCAGGGTTGGAAAGATACAACTGGGTGTCATCGGCATACAGGTGGTAGGAAAAACTAAAAGAGCTAATGAGTTTACCTAAGGACAGTGTGTAGAGAGAAAACAGAAGGGGACCCAGACCAGAGCCCTGGCGCACTCCAACAGATAAGGGAACAGGAGATGAAGTCTAACCGTCTGCAACCACTGCAAAAGATCGGCCTGACAAATAAGATCTAAACCAGTCAAGAACAGAGTCTGAGAACCCAAGGTCAGAAAGTATATCAACTATAAGACAGTGATCAACGGTGTCAAAGGCTGCAGACAGATCAAGAAGGATGAGAACAGAGTAAAGGCCATTAGCCTTGGCCCGTAAAAGGTCATTCGAGATCTTAGTGAGAGCTGTCTCTGTGGAATGCCTTGGGCAGAAACCAGACTGAAAGGGATCAAGAATGGAGTTGGCTTCAAGAAATTCAAGACAGCGAGAAGGCTCAATGTCTCACAAAACTACACTTCCCAGGGTTCCCTAGCACTGAGCCAGGGCAGCTAAAGCGGTCTCAAACTGGATTATTTCTGCAGTGTGTCTGGGACCCTAATCAGGCTGCATCTTCACTCCAGACTCCAGAGACAATCCAGTTTCATACCGTTTTAACTGCCATGGCCCAGTGCTATGAAATCCTGGGAATTGTAGTTTGTTGTCACACCAGAGTTTGATGAGAGTGAAGGTTAAATGTCTCACAAAACTATAATTCCCAGGATTTCCTAGCACTGAGCCAGGGCAGTTAAAGGGGTGTCAAAATGGATTATTTCTGCAGTGCGGTTGCAGCCTAACACATTTCTATTTGGCACAAAGCTTCCTGGACCCCCTTCATGTCAAAATAAATATCTTAAAAGGACTGAAAGATTCTTTGGTTGGTTTTAATGGTAATTTTGAGAGTTGAAATAAGTTACAATTATTTTTATTCAATTAGGGTTACGATTATTTGCAAAAGATCCACCATTTTAACATTATGGGAATTTTCCGGGAATTGTAACTGAATATTCCGTGTGATGTGGGGGGATTCAGTATGTTTTGGACAAACGTTTTGGGGAATTATTTTCGAAGCTTGTTGGCAACACTGGAGGTGACACACCAGGAAGAGGCTGGACAAAGTGCCTGAGCATGGCACATGTATATAAGGGACGGACATCAGTGTACAGTGTGTGTAGTTGGTGAGAGACTTTGACAGGGAGAATGAGATTTGTCAGCACTGGAATGATAAGTAAAAGCCTGCTTGAGAGATATCAGCTTGGTGTCTTGTTTGCTGCTTCTGGGAGTGGGAGAAGGACTTCTCCAGCCTGCACTAAGCTCCGTGTCACTTCCTTGGTGGCTATCCAGGTGCAAAGCTTCAGCATGGTGTACTGCAGATCGCACAATCGTGCCAACCACAAATGGCAAAAGACACCTTTTCATCACTGCATGTGATTGTCCTCAACAGCACATCTTGCATTTAGCATGTTTTCTTTTGTGATAAGTTAATTTAACATATACATTTAATTTACAAGTCTGAGATTGCCCTTGTGGTCTCTTCCAACTCTACGATTCTATGATTGAATTATATGTCTCCAAGGAAATCCTGTTGTGGTAGGAAAACAGATTCCTCTTAATGTTCAGTTTCTCTGTCTCTCTGTCTGTCTCTCTCATGCACACATTGCTGTTTACAGTGTAACTGTTGATGGGCAACCTCAAGAATCCTTGTCTCCCTTCTGGTTTTTTATCTTAACACCAGACATGGACTGGACAATCTATCAAATAAGAGATACTTTGGGTTGAGGATTAAACTCTGACAACCCTGCAAACAGAGAACTGTCCTCTTTAAAACAGGACTCATTGACACTAGTGTAAACTCCTGAAAAAAGGTCAAAATAATAGACTGTGAACAGAGAAGTGGAGTCAGTCTTTCATCTGGCAAAAGGTACTCCTCCATGCTTTTTCTCTACAGGAATTGGTTGCTGAGATGCACTACATTTTTATTACAAATATTGCCATCTTTACATTTATATCCTGCTTTGTTTCATGGGCAGTGTACAAGTAAATACACTTTAAGCATTTAAACAATCCAAAATGTAAAAACAGCAAAACAATTTCAACAGACAAAACATTAAGCAATTTATCATGCTGAAACAGATTTTTCAAAATTAAACCAGTTTAAAATCCTGCATATGTACATTTTGGAAGAAATCAACTGTGGTTTAAAAATGTGAGGTGTGGTTGCTTCCCCTGAGCATCCAATAGACCACTTTGAGAAACAGATAATATTTTATCTATGTCTTGCCCACATAGGAGTTTATCACACGGGAAGAATTTCTCTTAATTTCGAATGAAAAGAAAGTGAGGCCAGAACACATTCACGTGAATTCACTAGTTCAGCGAATTTACATGAATTCAAATTGTGTTCGAACTGACTTCCCATAGCCCAAAAGTAGCTTGCCCTTGCCCGAAATTGCGTGTGGTAGTCTATCACACAATAACATGAAACCCCATGATTGCGCCCGAATTGCCATTGGATTATACTACCAATTTCCCTTGTCTGATAAACTCCATAGTAGCTCCATGGAAGCCATTTTGCTGGGCATACAAGGGTTTAATCTGACATATTTCTGTTGTCCCATCTGCTATTTTAATAGTGGAGATAATCAGTCATAGCAGGAATGACAAAGTGCCTTAAGTAAATGCTTCAGTCCCATTTTGAGAGACAGATAGAATATAAATTCAATAAATAAATAAATAAATAAATGCTTGGGTCAGTGGTTTCTACCTAGAACCACTGCCCAAATAAGCACAGAGACCTAAATCCTATTATTAGTCTCATTTACAATGGATACATTGAACCAGTGGGTTTTATTATGTGTTGATTCAATTGGTTTATTTTGTTAGGACTAACCAACAGGGTTCAGACCAATATATTTTGTTAATATTTTAATTACATCTACCAAGATCTATGAATGTTCTGTCAAACCTTGTGAACTATTACCTCCACTGCTAACTGATGGTTTGATCACATGATGGAGAGCCCCCCCCCCCCCCCCATTCTGTCATCATAGGAGATCAGCCTCCCCCCTGCACATCCCTAGTGTAGGTCCCAGTACTGCAAAAGAAACAAAATCCAGAAAGGGTCTATTTCACTCTTTTGTGTTTGGACAATGAAGCAAACAGCAAGCAGGACAGCTTCTAAGACTCTGGACCAAAATAGACTGCAGAAATAATCCCAGTTTGAAATGGCTTTGACTGCCCTGGCTCAGTGCTAGGGAATCCTAGGAACTGTAGTCTGTTGTAGTATCAGAGCTATCTGAGAAAGAAGGGTAAGTATCTCACAAAACTACAGTCCCTGGAATTCCCTAGCATTGAGCCAGGGCAGTTAAAGCAGTCTCAAACTGGATTATTTCTGCAGTGTGTTTTAGAGAAATGATGTAGGACTTTATCGCACCACCTCCAGTGCCCAACTTACCTCTTCCAAATTTGAGCCAAATTCGGAAGTTACACTGATTTTATTGCATGGACTTTTCACTGAAAGCAGCTTCCCGTTGCCTCCAGTGTTGAATTTGGACCCCATAAATCGCTTCAGTGGCCATTTTGTCAATTCTGAAGCTTCTGATTTGGAAAAAAATGGCCGCTGAAGTGACTTACAAGGTCTGAATGCAACACTGGAGGCAATGGGAAGCCATTTTGAGGGAAAAGTTCATGTGATAAAATCAGCATAACTTCCAAATTTGGCTCAAATTCAGAAGAGGTAAGTTGGACACTGGAGGCGGTGCAATAAATTCCTATACATTTGGTATTCTGAGACTATGATATAGATTTGGTTCTGCTGCTTCAAGACTATCCCTCCTGTCTTTCCTTGTACCTTGCAACCTCTGTCTGGTTTGAGCCTTGAATAAGTTCAGTGTCTGGAACCCACTGTCCTGCATTTCCAGCTCTGTTCTGAAGACATGGGAGACTTGAGAGACTCTTGGATAAGCCAAGAGAGAATACAGGACCCTTCCACTGCAGCAGACTACCATTGAGTGTTGGTATACAACTAGATCAGCTCAGCAAGAGATAACTGATTGTAGGTTTCCTTAGTTTGTGCAAATCATCAGCATCAATTATGGGGCAAGTTGTATAACTCAGCGCCCAAACAGACAGGCCAAAATAAAGCTGCTTTGGGTCACTTTGGAGGTATGCTGTTTAAATGACATACACATCTTAAGAGGCCAGAAGCTGTGCCAAAGCTGTACTCTAGTCCTTAGGTTTTGGTGTGGCTTTTGGCCTCTTAGGATGCATGCATCATTTAAACAGTATACCTCCAAAGTGACCCAAAGTAGCTTTATTTTGGCCTGTCTGTTCAGGCCCTGAGTTAATTCCTGTCATCAGAATTCTCTAGCTGGCATCCACATGGATAACTGATTTTAGACCATTCTTGCCTGAGGAGAATTTAACTGGACCCTCACACCTTTTCCAGCAAAGGCACAAACATGAGGCATTCCCCTTTCCTCCTTCCCCAGTTAAATGCTCACTTGACCTTCAGAACTTTGGATGTCTTCTCTGCTATCACTTTAAATAAGATAGAGAAGTACTTTACAGCCATATCCTGGTTTTGGTGGGAGATTTCTCTTAGTCCACTTCTCATTTGTAACAGGCAGGTAGCTCAAAATGCTCTCAAAATCCACTCCTTTCCTATTTCTTACTCTGTCTTTCAACCTCTCATCTTACTCTTTTCAGACAAAGGATTTTTTCACATTACATGATTATAGCACTATAATTCCACTTTAATGGGCTGGATGAGGAAAAACCGACTCAAACTAAATCCAGAGAAAACGGAGGTACTAGTGATAGGTTCCCCTGGTCCAGGAATGGCGGTGGTTCCACCTGTCCTGAACGGGGTCACGCTCCCTGTGAAGGACTCCGTGCGCAGTCTGGGGGTGCTTCTTGACTCGTCGCTCCACCTGACTGCTCAGGTGAATGCGACGGTCAAGAGCACTTGTTACCAGCTTCGGCTGATTCGCCAGCTGCGCCCATACCTGGACCGGAGGGACCTAGAAACTGTTGTACATGCTCTGGTAACTTCGAGATTGGACTTCTGCAACGTACTCTACATGGGGCAACCCTTATACCAAACTCGGAAGCTCCAAATGGTACAGAATATGGCAGCCCGGCTGGTCACTGGCGTATCCAGGACCAGCCACATAACACCTGTGCTTAAAGATCTCCACTGGCTGCCTATTCGCTTCCGAGCTCAATATAAGGCGTTGGTTATTACCTATAAAGCCCTAAATGGCTTGGGTCCAGGATTCCTAAAGGACCGCCTTTCCCCGTACAATCCGCCTCGCACCCTCAGAACATCTGGGCAGCAACTACTGAAGGTGCCTGGGGCTAGGCTAGCTTCTACTTCTAGAAGGGCCTTTACCACAGCTGCCCCAGCCCTTTGGAATACGCTGCCCACGGAACTCTGCTCATCCACCACCCTGGCCCAATTTAGGAAGGATCTTAAAACCTTCCTATTTAAACAGGCATTCCCCGACTAAATATCCTGTGGGCCTCCCTCCTCTTCCGTGGCCATGAGGATGGGCTATCGGGGCCTTTGCTATTGTTTTTAGATTGTGTTTTATTGATGTTTATGTTTTTAATCTGTATTTGTATGCACTTGTTGCATTGTTGTAAGCCGCCCTGATCTTTTTGGAAGGGCGGGATATAAATAAAGATTTTATTTTATTTATTTTTATTTTAACTGCCATGGTTGCTTCCAATTTAGGGAGGGTTATTTAGAATTCTCAGTCAGAGAGCAATAGTGCCTCCCCAAACTACAAACCCAGGACATTAGAGAATGTCACCATGGCCAGTAAAGTGGAATCATAGTGTGAAGGCTCCCCAAGACATTCGAACCATCTGCGTGTAGATGTGTGTCAAGCTAACACATCAATTTGTTGTTTGTTGTTATTCACTGTCAAATTGACTTTGACTTATGGTGACTCTATGAATGAGAGTCCCCCAAGAGTCAACTCCTCAACTATCCTGCTTAGATCCTGCCAAATCACATCAAAATATTACTTGCCTTAATTTTAAAAATCATCTTACATTTCATATCCTAATTCTCTATAGTTCTGTTTATTGTTAAAACATCTTTATAAATTGCTTCCTCTTTTGTACTTTATGAGTGAGTGTATCTCTTGTATCCAACACCCGTATCTGCCTTGGTATGTGTCTTGGGGGGTTCATGAAGGTCCACCTGTGTGAGTCCCAATCCATGTGTCATAACAGAGCATTGGCCTGTGAATTTTAACTTCATGTGGAAATCACAATGTTTTCTCTTGGTTATTGAAATACAGAGTGCATTGGACTTTTTCTTCTGTTAGCCCAATGTTGCCGGCACTGACTGGCAGCAGCTCTCTGGGATTTCACTCTTTCACTGCATTTGCTGGCAGAACTCAGAAAAAACAATAAACTAGAGGTAAGACTAATGGAAACTAGCCTTTCTTCATGCAGCACAAAGCAGGTACTAAATCACTGAGCTACGGTCCTAAATTTCAATGTGCTTATGATAGGGGCTGGAGAACCTTTATTTCTATCCTGGATCACATTCTCTCAGACCAGACTCAGAGGCTACATGACAATAGTAAGTAGAACCGTATTCACCACTCCCAACCTCATCTGCTATACCCCCTTGGTACCCCACTCTCCTAGTATCACATCCTCCCCCTCTACCCATCTCTTTCATTTCCCACTTAATCTGGTTCTCCCCTGTGGGATGCGGGGGGTGGGACTAATTGTTCTTACCAGAGGCCTGAACTGATAATTTGCAATGAGTTTTCAAAATTAGGCTGCAGTCCACATGTAGCCCTAAAAACCCAGCTGTCCAATTTGGCTTTCTTACATAATTGTTTGGCACACTGCCTCAAACTTTTGCCTACCTAGTATTCAGACTACTAGGAGGTCAGTGTTAGTATGTCTAACAGTCTTCCAGACCAGTGGTTCTCAACTTTGAGTTTTCCAGTTTGTACTACAGCTCCCTATATCTCTCATCATTAGCCATGCTGATGGGAGGTTTGGAGAGCTGAAGCCTAAAAACATCTGGCTAAAAACAACTGCTCTGTCAGTGATTCCCAAAGTGAGCAGTACTGCTCTCCTTGAGCAGTGAGGGAAAAGGGGGGTGGCAGGGGACCTTGTGAGTCACACATACTCTCAGCCTCTGAAACCCATATGATAGGTTCACCTTAGGGTCACCATACTTTGGAATGACTTGCAGGCACATAACAACAAAGGGGATCTTCAGACAAAATATTGGCTGAGAAGCCTCTTGCCCACACTGGCATTTGCCAGAAGGCCAGCACAAATAGGAGGCTTCTTGGTCACTGCTTAGCCAGCTGCTCAGTTGCTGCTCTGAAGGTGACCAGGTGCAAATGAAGCAGACACTAAGATGTGTTGTTTTGGATTTGCAGTAGAACAGTAGATTTAGTATCAAGAAACTGGCCTTGAGGGCACTGGAGTTGTTGTCCAAGAAAACAGGGGACAGCAACCCAAAAAGTGTATGGACTACACTCTAAGTCAGTGGTTCCCAATATTTTCTATGTCCCACACCCCTAGGAAATGTTTGATTAATGTTCACATCCCCTAAAAACATAGTATCACAATTAAAGATGAATTAAAGAGGTCTAATTTCTAATTTTTGAACAACAAATTGAATCACATACAATACCATGGAAGAACAAATTGAACTTAAAAATATGCTTCTAACTCGGTGAATAAAATGCAAATCAAAATTGAGCAATTCTAATTTATTCTGAACAAAATGAGTGATGTTCACTCAATGACACAAACCACTCTTGTCACACCTCTTTAAATGTGATGTGAAATGCAAGATGGAAACCTTGCATCCCTTGGAGGTGTGGGTAACCCAGGTTGAGAACCCATGCACTAAGTGATCAGCCTGGTACTTCAAGAACAGATGAAGAGTACTCCTCCAGACTGAACATGAACACACCATGTTGAGTATGAGACAATTCACTAATTGGCAAAAGTCGCGTCCGGCAGAGCTGTTCAGGGTTGTGAGAGAGCTTACTCAACTGGCTCCCCCCCCTGAACCCACTACTGGTACCATCTAAAGCCTGCTGTGACGACTTTAACAACTTCTTCGCGGATAAAATCTCTCGGCTAAGAGCTGATCTTGACGCTGTTATTAGTTCAGAATCGAGAGTAGAGGCGTCCAGAGCTTCCGTGGACTCAGTTGTACTGGATCAGTTTGAGTCTGTTAGTACCGAGGATGTGGACAGGATCCTCAGTAGCGTTAGGAAGACGACCTGCTCTCTCGATCCCTGTCCTTCATGGCTGGCAGTCCAAGGGGGAACGGCGACAAGAGAAATGTTGCGTCGTATTGTCAATTCATCCTTCAGGGAGGGCCTTTTTCCATCTAATCTCAAAACGGCCATCGTAAAACCTTTACAAAAGAAGCCCTCCCTTGACCCCCTAATTCGAAACAATTATCGGCCTATATCACTGCTGCCATTTTTAGGGAAGGTGATCGAGAGAGCGGTTGCCTCCCAGCTACAGAGGGTCTTGGAAGATACTGATTATCTGGACCCATTTCAAACCGGCTTCCGGGCGGGCTATGGGGTTGAGACTGCCATGATCGCCTTAGTCGATGACCTCCGTCTGGGCATGGACAGGGGTAGCGTGTCCCTGTTAGTGCTCTTGGACATCTCAGCGGCCTTCAATACCATCGACCATGGTATCCTTCTGGATCGCCTGGGAGAGTTGGGTATTGGGGGCACTGCTTTGCCGTGGTTCCGGTCCTACCTCTCGGGTAGATTCCAGATGGTGGAGCTGGGGGACTGTCGCTCCGATAAGAGGGCCCTTACATCTGGGGTTCCTCAGGGAGCGATTCTGTCCCCTATGCTATTTAAAATTTACATGAAGCCGCTGGGAGAGATCATCCGGAGACACGGGGTGCGGTGTTATCAGTACGCTGATGACACTCAAATAGTTTTCTCTGTGTCTCCGACTGATGCAGTGACTAAGGATGGCATCTCTCCGCTCAATGCCTGTCTGGAGTCGGTAATGGGCTGGATGAGGGAAAATAGACTCAGCCTGAATCCAGAGAAAACGGAAGTACTTGTGATAGGCTCTCCTAGTCCTGGGAAGGAGGTTTGTCCACCAGTCCTGAACGGGGTCACGCTCCCCGTGAAGGACTCAGCTCGCAGTTTGGCAGTGCTTCTTGACTCCTCGCTTCACCTGACTCCTCAGGTGGATGCGACAGTTAGGAGCACCTGTTATCAGTTTCGGCTGATACGCCAGCTGCGTCTCTACCTGGACCGGGGGGACCTTGAAACAGTGGTACACACACTGGTAACCTCTCGACTCGATTTCTGTAATGCGCTCTACATGGGACAACCCTTGTACCAAACTCGGAAGCTGCAGTTGGTTCAAAATATGGCTGCCAGGCTGGTCACTGGTAGCTCCAGGGCCAGCCACATAACACCTATATTGGAAGATCTGCACTGGCTGCCAATTCGCTTCCGGGCACAATACAAGGTGTTGGTTGTTACCTATAAAGCCCTAAATGGCTTGGGCCCAGAGTACTTGGAGGACCGCCTCTCCCTATACAATCTGCCCCGCACTCTCAGGTCACGTGGGAAAAAACTTCTGAGTGTTCCCAAGACAAGATATGCAGTGACTGCGCAAAGGGCTTTTTGTGTGGTGGCCCCGCAGTCTTGGAACGCTCTCCCTGAGGAGCTCCGCTCAGCCCCCTCCCTGGAGTCATTTAAGAAAAACCTTAAGACTCATTTATTTCGTCAAGCCTTCCCTCACATGTCCTGACTGTTTTGCTCCTGTATACTATGTATTGTAATTTTAGATTGTTTTATTATCTTGATTGGTCTTAATGATGGATTTTAATGATGTATAGTAGTGTATGGTTTTATATGAGGGACTGTTGTTGTTAATTTTGATCCTTAATCTGTGATTTGTATTGTATTATATTTGTAATCTGTAACGTATTGTGTCTTATTCTGTTTTGTAAACCACCGTGATCACAGGAACGGCGGTATATAAATAAAATTTCAATCAAAATAAAATTTCAATCAATCAATCAATCAATCAAAAAGAATGAGTGAACACATAGTGAAGCTGGGATGCAGCTCTCAAAGGCCAGAGGCAAGAAAGAGGCAGTGGCCAAGGGATAAAAAATTGAGACTCAGGGGCTGTACAAACAGCCCCTAAGGGGTGGCATGCAGCTGCCCCTTTACTGGCCAGATCGGGGCTGCAGCCACTGCATGGCGTGGCCCTGATCTGGCCTCCAGAGGGTGGAAAAAGGAGCCACAAAACACAACTCCTTTTTGTGCCTTCTAAAAGGCATCACAGCCATGGCAGTACAGCTTTGTTATGCCTTTTTGGCACTGCATCACCTAGATGCAGTGCCAGGGTCGTGCCATGATGTCTAGAACAGTGCATGGCATCACAGCACGAGGGGGGGTGCAGTCACAGCATCGAGCATGCAGACACTCTGCCGTGACGCATCCACAGGCCAGCACTTTGTGCCCATCTGTACCTGGCCAAAGCCATCTTGGAGGACAAAGGGGGCTAACATGGTCATGCCCACCCACTAACCTGTGGCTAATTATAACCAACAATCCTGAAGAGGGAGGAGGAGCAGTTGGTGGGGAGAAGAGACAATATATTTTCTGAGACAACACCTACATTGTTGACTGTTTTTTCTTATGGCAAAAATATTCCTTTTCAAGAATATTGGATAGGCAAATTTTTATCTGATGTTATCATTTTTATCTTCTGCACCTGAGTTTGTATGTATACTATATTTCTGATTGTATTTTTAAATTAATATACTTTATGGTCATTTTTAACCATCATTAGCCACCCTATGTGGCTAATACAGCAGTATTAGAAGGATGAGATAAATATTTTTATATATAAATAATTAAGAAAAACATGTTATCAAAACCTGATTGGCAATTAATATTATCACCCATGCTACTATGAAGGTAGCCCATGTGCTTCAGTGTATCTGCTCAGAGATGTATTATTCCACATTATTATGCATGGTTTCTACTGATGCCTTAAAATGTAGATGTTGGAACGAAGCCCTGGTTAATTCATTTGAAATATGAAATTTTCTTCATCTCCATTAAAGTCCAGATTTTCGACAACCATAAATCAATTGATGGAAATGAGTCACTGTTCCATTTTCTGGTGATCCTAATTCTAGCTTCAATCAACAACTTGCCCATTACGTTATACTTTTTGAAAGAAGGTATTCCTAAAAATAAAAAGATACCTTCAAGATGCTGCTGAAGAAATTCATTTAAAAGAACATCCTATCATCATGTATTCGGACTGAATTTATATCCTTCCACCATATGCCCAGCTATGGAAGCCCATGGGTAACCTTGGGCAAGTCACACACTCTCAGCCCCAGAAAACACACAAGGTTTAGGGTTGTCATAAGTCAGAAATGATTTGAAGGCACACAACAACAAGAACAAACCATTAGTCAGAGCTTCACAGAGGTGCAATAGCTTCAGTTGACCAATGTGACATGGAATATAGAAGCACAGCAACAACTTTCTAGTCATTCCTTCCTATTGTAAAACAGACTATGTTCTAGTTATTCAGCCCTATACCTGTAGTATTCAAATGCAAAGGAGGATGTTGTTTCATCACAGTGGAATCACTAGGCATCCTGGCACATCCTCCAGCCACCCCACTACACCAGCTAGTCCACCTCTGCCATGATGGGAATGGGGTGCTGCTGCTACTCTGACCCCCTTCTGGGTCTGCCAGAGTTGTTGGCTGAGTGGGAAAAGGAGGTGATACCTAGTCAGCAATGCCCCAGACCCAAAAGGCAGCCCTTTCCCACCAGTTGCTGCTAGTTGGGGTAGGTGGATGCTGATCTGCCCAGCAGCCCTTTCCAGATCTGGCAGGTCTGTTGACTGAGTGAGAAAGAGAGGCTGACTGTTTTAGACCCAAAACAGACTTCTTCCAAAATGGAAACTAACCAGAAGTCACTTCTACTAGGTGAGGGAGGCTCTCAGGGCCTTAAGTATCTTGTGAAGATATAAACACTGTGATGGGAGGAGGTTTTGATGCCAGAAGAAGAGGGGGCCAGTAATTTTTTTAAAAGTTCTTCTTTTCCAAAAACTATTTTGGCTGCCTGTGGGAGTCCTTGGCAGGGCAAAAAAATATCCTTGGGGCCACATGTAAAAACCATGCCTTGCTCTTTCCTAATTCTTGATATAAAAAGGTAAAGTTTTCCCCTTTGACATAATTGTCAAGTCATGTCCGGCTGTAGAGGGAAGTGCTCATCTCTGTTACTATGCCAAGGAGCCAACATTGTTAAAGATGACTCTGTGATCATGTGGCCAGCATGGCTGCACAGAACACTGTTATCATCCCACCAAAGTGATACGTACTGTATTTATCTACTTGCTTTCAAACTGCTAGGTTGGCATAAGCTGGGGCACTCCATTATGCAGCACTTGGGCCTTGAACTGCTGAACTGCTGATCTTGCAATCATCAGCCAGCATCTTAACTGCTGAGCCACTGTGCCCCATTCTTTATATAAAGGCATACCAAATAAAACTGAAGGTATCAGGCTTGAACAAGTTTTCAGAAATCCTTTCTCAAGGAGAGTTTGGTGCTATATTTGAGAATACAACAGCATCACAGAGGGAGTTTGTGCATCAGCAAGTTCAAGCCCCTGTGTGGACTTCAAAAGGTAGAGAATATCCACAACACATGGCTTTCCGTCCTCCTCTAGAAAGCTTCTTCTGGAAAGCCTTGTAGATATGTGTGGTTGTGGTGGTGAGCCTGCAAGTCAACGCTGATTTATGGCAGCCATTATCAAGGTTTGTTCAGAAGAGATTTGCCATTGCCTTTTTGTTGGGGGGGGGGGGGAATGACACCTGCCCAAAATCACCCAGTTCCATCTTGGTTTCCATGTTCAAGAGATATTCGGAAGCCTGGTCCCCTGAGGTCCTAGTCCAGCTCTCCAACCACTACACCACATTAGCCAGTAGATTATATGGTTCTGATATTTTCCATACACTACTTGTGTATGTACAGCAAGCAAAGGACATGTGTAACTTCTTTGCATAGAATCACTTTGTGAGCTTTCACCCAAATCAACAGAAATGCACAAAGTTCCATTTGGATGTTGAGCTTATAGCTGTATTTTTAATATTGAAAAGTATTTTGTACATTTTAGGAAGTAAATGTGAACTCAAAGCTGTGAGTCATATAGGGCCGAGCTTGTTAGTAAATTGCTCATATTGAATTCTAGCTAAAATACCAATAGGTCATATCTAGAAGTAAAAATGAACATATCTGAACTATGCACATAAAAGGAAAGCTTTGAATGACACTTTTTTTAAAAGAAAAAATTTAATGGCAGGGTGAAATCATGCATGCCTGAACCCTGGTAGAATGTGTGCTTTGGCTTTTTAGTTAGGATAGAAATGGGGGCTGTATAGCACTCTGGTGTGCTTTTATCTTGCTTTTAATTTCAGCTTTTTTAATATGATAATTTGTTTACTTTATCTTTATATGATAATATATTGTGCTTTCATTTGTATCTGCTTTTTAATCATGTTGTGTACTGAGAGAAAAACTGGCATTTTAATAAAGAATTTTAAAATAAATTATTTTAAATAGTTGCAATACATCCTATTCATGAATATTTTCTATTTTTCCTCCTATCTGTTGAAGTAGCTTAGGAGCTTACAAATGGGTTGATCAGATGCTTTCTCTTGTCATTTGGCATGGTGTTTAAAAGCTTCCGTTTTGGCTTTTGGCTTCATGTTTACTGTCAAACTTTCCTAGGTAGATATGAGAGTAATAAAGAGAGCCTGACTAAGCAAATCAGTACTGCTCCCAATTCCCTACTCCCTGAATCATGCCATGTTATGGTGTGCCTTAAAGTCATTTCTGACTTATTGAGACCATAACACAAATCTAGCATGGGTTTTTTTCTTGGCCAAACATTTTCAGAGAAGGTTTGCCATTGTCTTTCTCTGAGAGTGTGAGAGTGTGACTTGCCTAGGTCATCCAGTGGTTTTCCATGGCCAAGTGGGGATTTGAATCCTGGTTTTCCAAAATTCTAGTCCAGTACTTAAACCATTACACCACATTAGGATCAGGGATGTAGCCAAGGGGGGGGGGGTCCTTAGTGTCTGGACCCCCCCTTCCGTTAGATAAAATGAATAGTGTGTGCTGCTGCGCCACTGCACCCAAGAACCATTATAATGGTGGCACTTGGTCTGGACCCCCCCCTTCCCAAAATCCTGGCTACGTCCCTGTTAGGATGTTATTTCTCAGGAGAGATACCAGCCCTGCAAGATTGCCACTAGCTCTTCTGACTAACTCATTTTGGACCAAGAGATTTCCCATTCTTAAGGACATCCTTGAGATTCAAAGGAAATGAGAGGCAACCACACCCACTATCCCTTCATCTACAGGCAGAAGCCTTTTCTTTGTGCCGGCCTGTACATGCAGTGAGGGCTGAGCGCCTGGACACTCCTAGCCCTCACTGCACCACCTGGGTGCCATATTGACTCGTGCCTGTCTACATGGCGTATGCCATGATGACGCATGTCATGTGCAGCTCCTAAATAGTGCTGCGTGGAAGGGGCGTCATCATGGAGTGCCAGTGTGTCTATGGTGCCCTTTCTGGGATGCAAAAAGAAGCCCCTTTTGGGGGGCTGCTTTTTGCTCCCTATGGAGGCCATGGCATGCAGTTGCTGCAACCACCATCCGGGGCAAAAAGGGGTGGTATTCAGCCACCTGGATGTAAAGCCCCTATGTGGCAAGACACCAACTGGATAAAAGTTTTAATACCAACGCTTTATGGAATAACCAGGATGCGCAGTACAATCGGCTCTCCACATTTGCAGCTTTGACTCTTGTGGATTTGATTATTTGTAGTTTTGATGAATATGTTTTCTCTAGGAATCTCTAGGTCCTCCAGCACAGCCCTGCCAGAAGCTGACCATAGAACTGTGCTGGAGAACCTAGAAATTCCTAGAAAAAAACAAAACAGTTCTCTGAGCATTTGTAGGTCCTCCAGCATGATTAGGAGCCCTGGTGGTACAATGGTTAAATGCTGGTACTGCAGCAACAAGGTTGCGAGTTTGATCCCAGGTGGGGTTCCAAGTTTGAATCAGCCTTCCAGCCTTTCTTAGCTCAGTAAAATGAATACCCAGCTTGTTGGGGACAATTAGCTTACACATTGTAAACCGCTTAGAGAGTGCTGAGTTCACTGATAAGCAGTATAGAAATGTATGTGCTATTGCTATGATTCCATGATCAACTTCTGGCAGATCTTTACCACAGTGTTGCAGTGGAGGACCTGGAGACTCCTAGAGAGGTGTTCTCGCAGGTAAAAAGAATAGTGGGTTGCTTTTTTAAATTATTATTTGCAGTTTTCCCACATTAATGGGGGTCCTTCACCCCAAACCCCATCAAATGTGGAGGAACCACTGTATTTCTAAAAAGACAAATTTATGTACAATGCAAACAATTGAAAGGTGTTCAACAAACACAAATAAGAAAAGTATAACTAGATCTCTGTTCTATACATACTAAAGAGCGAATCTCAAACAGAATAGGATCGATGACCAAAGGTACAACCAGTAAGAAAAGAAATCAATGTGATATAAAGGCAGGCTCCAAGGCATACTCTTTTGTACCCCAAAAAAACTTGACGGTGTGCACGGTGTCTATCAATATTTCTTAAGGAGCAGAGACTCTATTGGCTAAAGAAATAAACTAAGGCTTTATTGTACGAACTCCATTAAACATAGGAAAGCTCTATAAGAACGCTAAGATAATACTGAGCAGAGCTAGTCTTATGTCTAACAGAAATGAAAGAATAAAGAGGTGTGAAGAGAAGAAATGGAAAGATCCCTAAGAGTTATCAGTATACATCTCAAGAGGTTAGGCTAAGTAGACAAAGGTGGGTAGACTGAGTCACTGAAAACTATCCTATTACTACTGCTTTCTCTAAAGCATCTTTTACTCTTTAAGTGATCAATCTTGTTGCATTCCCAACAAAACTATAATTAATCCAAGCCAGATTTAATTAGTTAATCAAAGCCAGAATAGCCATGGCATTCTCACAGTTTGTATTTTGGTGAGAAACCATGCTGCTTCTGTTGTAAACTCAGCTACCTTGCAGTGACAGATCAGCTAATTAGCAGGGATTCTTCTCTAAGCCTCTAGATACCCAAATGGTAAACACTGTGTACAGGAGACTGTCACTCACATGACATGGTGACAGTTCCCAGAATTCTTACAACACAGAATCACTAGCTGTCCTAGTTCACAACATGCATCTGAAGAAGTGCTCAAGTCTACAAAAGCTTATGCTGACAGCTACTTTCTTTCAGTTAGTCTCCAGACAGCTACAAATTCCCTTCGCATACTGATATTCCAGATTAACACAACTATGCCTTTGGCTTTCACCTCATTGATAATGCCTAAGTGCAGCCTGCAAATGTGACCTCCAAATGTGTTGGGCAACAGCTGCAATCCTTCCATGCTAGCATGCCATGCAACCTATCTGTGGGGCACCAGTTTGGGAAAGCATGGATTAAGAATGGAAAACTCAAATTTATAATAACTTCACTCTGTCAAGATAAGATGTGAGTGCTGGATCAGTGGAAGGTGATGCCAGAGAGTGAAGAAAAGGAGTAGGTTTTGCTTCATTAAAAACATTTGAAATCGCATGAATGAAACCTGAAAGTGATGGGTAGTGGCTGTCATATAAGAATGAATCCAGTCTGGGTTTTGTGAAATTTTATTAATGTAAAGGAGCTTTCCAGAGTGCTGAACCTTGTTTGGGACTAGAGTTCAACATCTTGGATAATCCCTTGAATAGTATCTGGAGGTTTTGGGGGGGTGAGGGGTAGTCTGGAGTAGAATGCCAGAGCAGATGGATTCCCCGTACCCTTGACATGCAAACCACTGGCAACCCTGGGCATTAATGTTCATTGTTCAACAGTACATATTCCTGAAATAGAGACAGGTGATTGCCAAAAGACACAATTAATTGAATTGTGAAAATTGCTTCCCAAATTTGGTATCTGAAACCCAAATACTGATTTGCAGGGGTAGGGGGATTTAGCAGCAACACAGATCAGTATTTGGATATCAGATACCAAATTTGGGGAAAAATTTTTCCCAATTCAATTCATTGCTTCTTTTGGCGATCACCTGTACTTAGTTCAGGAATATGTACCATTGAACAATGAACAAATATGAATGCCCAGGGTTTGCCAGTGGTTTGCATGTCAGGGGTATGGGCAACCCATCTGCTCTGGCATTTTACTCCATTTTACTACCCCTCAAAATCGGATTGCTCAAACTATCAAGGTATAACACTGCTCTCCATTGCTGGAAAAATCCTTGCAAGGATACTGCTGAACAGATTAGTCCCTGCTATTGCAGAAGAACTTCTCCCGGAAAGCCAATGTGGCTTTAGAGCTAATAGGAACACTACAGACATAGTATTTGCTCTTAGACAACTGCAAGAGAAATGTAGAGAGCAGAACAAAGGACTCTATGTAACATTTGTCGACCTCACCAAAGCCTTCGACACTGTGAGTAGAAAAGGTCTGTGGCAGATCCTGGAACAGCTAGGATGCCCCCCCCCTCAAATTCCTCAAAATGATCATCCTGCTACATGAAGGCCAGCAAGGTCAAGTCAGATATGGCGATGCTCTCTCGGAGCCCTTTCTAATAACTAATAGTGTGAAACAAGGTTGTGTTCTCGCTCCAACTCTATTTACAATCTTCTTCAGCATGATGCTCCAAAGGGCTACGGCAGATCTCAAAGAAGAAGACGGCATTTATATATGCTACCGTACTGATGGTAGCCTGTTTAACTTAAGCTGCCTGAGGGCCCACACTAACACTCTAAACTATCTAGTCCATGAGCTACTTTTTGCTGACGATGCTGTCCTCGTTGCCCATACGGAAGCAGCTCTTCAGCGCCTAAAATCTTGTTTTGCAACAGCTGCAGAACTCTTTGGACTATTCTCTACCAGCCGGCACCTCAGGAAGAACACTACCATCCCCACATCACTGTAGGCACATCTGTGCTTAAGTCCATCCAGCAGTTCACCTACCTGGGAAGCATCATCTCCTCAGACGCCAAGATTGATAAAGAGATCGATCACAGACTGGCAAAGGCATATAGTGCATTCGGAAGGCTTCACAAATGAGTCTGGAGTAACAAACACTTGAGGCGAAGCACAAAAATCAGTGTGTATAGAGCCATTGTACTGTCTATTCTCCTCTACGGGTCTGAAACATGGGTCACCTATCGCCAGCACCTACAACTCCTTGAACACTTTCATCAGCGCTGTTTACGCACAATTCTAAATATACACTGGACTGACTATGTGACGAATGTTGCTGTCCTTGAGCAAGCAGGGATCACCAGCATTGAGGCCATGCTATTGAGGACGCAGCTATGCTGGGCAGGACACGTTTCTAGGATGAAGGACCATCGCCTCCCAAAAATAGTATTCTTCGGTGAACTTGCCACGGGTCAGTGTAAGAGGGGCGCCCCAAAGAAGAGATACAAGGACTCCCTGAAACAACATCTCAGGCTTGGCCAAATTGATCACCAACAATGGTCCGCCCTGGCCTCACATTGGGAGGCATGGAGACACACTATCCACGATGCTGCAACCTTTTTCGAAAACTCACGGCTAACAAGTATCGAAGAGAAACGACAATGCAGAAAGAACCACAACCCAGAAACATCACCCAAGGAGATGCATTCTGCAACCAGACCTGTTTGTCCCGGATTGGCCTTTCTAGTCACCAATGCACTTGTACAAAGTGTGGGATGCGTCCTTCCTGAATCTTTGTTCGTGAAGCAAAGCCAGAGAGAGAGAGAGACTACCCCTCACCCTCCACAAAACCTCCAGATATTATTCAACAGGTTAACTAAGATGTTGAACTCTAGTCTCAAACAAGGTTCAGCACCCTTTTCCTAGCTGTTAGCACAACACAGTAAACATTTGTTCCAAGTGTGTTTATTCAGGCTGACTTCTAAGAATACATCCTGAAGGTGCCGTCCTGTGTATACTTACATTTGCATAAGTCTGATAGAGCACAATGGGACTTGCTTCTGAATACACCTGCACAGGTTTCCAATGTAATTCTTTGAAATCATCAGACAATAGCTGTGCTTTTAACAACTCACTATTAAAAGGCTGTAAATCGCAGGCCATTTGTAAGTTCCAGATGTTCTTCCTACTTTTTTCCCCAAAGTGTGGAACCAGCTTTGTTTTTCCTCCCTTTGCTCCATGTGTCCTTGCATTCTACACAGTGACCTTTCATATACTTCCATTTGGATCACCAGTTCCAGCCATTACATTAGCAACACACAATTACCCCCTCAAGGTAGGCTCAAGTGCAGATCCTACCTTGACATAAATACCTTAATGAGTTGAAAGTAATGCAAAACTTCTCAGTCATTCAAAGAAAGACTTTGATGTATTACATAGGTATGTTTTCAGATCACGTAGTGAAGGAGAAAAAAAGACCTTTGAGATGGATTAGTGAGTGCAGTCAGCACAAACGTTATCAGAATGTTTGTGTTCCATTCAGTCTGACTCATTAAAGGCTGTTTTAAACAGAGTGGTGTGTGCTCCATACACACCCCTTTTAGAGAAAGGGTGATATGGGAAAACTACACCAAGGTTGCTGTGGGCAGACAATAAAGTTGTCTGAAAGGTACTACTCTCAAACAGACTAAAACTACTACAGTGGAAGGCACTAGATTTAGCCAAATGGAATGAAATTTGTTAGTCTTAAAGGTGCCACAGGGCTGTTCTTTACAATAAAACACAATTTATCTTCAGATGGGGAATGCACCCTCAATTTACATGTTTTAAAATCAAACTTCTAGCTGTTATGGTTAGAGAGACTATCTGCAGTAGCTTTGGGTAATGTTCCTCCAGCATCCTGCACTAATTTTTCAGTACAGAACTTGCAATGGTCAGAATTTGCCTTTTTGTGTGTGTGTGTGTTCTTTCAAACTCTCATTTGACTGTTTGCTTAGTAAATTGATATTCTGATTTTCTATTGAAAATAATTATCACATCAGTTAACAATAAAAATGCAGGAAAAGTACAAAATCATAATTAAAACTTGCAAACAGCAATTAAAACATAGTTAGAAACACATTGATTAAATATCCAGAAGTATTGTCACTCTTCTACTATTTGTCCCAATGGCACTTTTTGTTCCATAACGCCCCCCCCCCAAAAAAAAAACCTTCAGAGGAAGAATTTAACTCAAATCCAAGGTAGGAGAATAAAGGGTTACATTTGCCCACTTCATCTCAATAATTATCAGCATTCTCAGTTGATGCAATTTTCAAAACAAATACTTCTACATATTCAGGGCTAATCTACACGTTTAAAATAGTACTCATTCCAGTTAAGTAGAATGTGATCCGATTCTCAGGAATTCAGACATTTTGTGGGGACAGAGGGGTTTGAAAAGCTCTTTAAACTCAGTGGAAAAGGGCTTTCCAGTTTTTGCTGGAGTATCCACTGAAATTCAAAGACATGTGCATTATTGCACATGTGGCTGTCAGACTGCTTCATATACATTCAGATGGCTGCAGATTTTTAGCAGTGGGAGGGTGACTAGCTGTGAATTGCACAGGAAAGTGAATACAATTAACTATCAATGTGAATGTATGAAAATGCACACCAGTTATAGTACTCTTACAGGTAGACTAGCTGACAGTCTCATGAACAGTTCATCCATTAGATAGTTGTGAGAAGTTGACATTAAGAAGTGAAGCTGGTAGATAATTTAATAATCAAGAACTCAACAGCAACATAGGGCTGAGCACACCAAGGAAGATCCAGTCACATTTCAAACATAGCATAAACACGTCACAAATTTATTGTTTACAGCTAGAAAAAGGTTGGTTTAGCATAGGGCAGAGATCCAAATGTTGGGTGACCCTGCGATTGGCTGATAAAATCTCCATCCTGCCAGCCTAGTTGCTGGAGAGAACCTAGAGAGACAGAACTGAAATCTCACATGGACAAAAAACAGTGCATATGTGCACTGTAACCTTACCATGACCCTGGGTTGGGCATATCCTCAATTGCCTCATCCTGAGGTCTCTTAAGGAGACCCTCATTAATCATGGAAGATGGGGATACAAGTCTACTCCACCCATCCATTATTTTATTCAATCTCATTAACAATCCACCAAAGTTGTAATAAAATGATATCAAAGGTATTCCCCAGTATTTCTGCAAACTGTAAACTAATAGACCAGCTGGGTCTCAACTGTGTCCTAGCAGTGGTACTCAAACCTTTTACTCTTGGGAGCCCCCCTTTACATCTACATGCAGACTCGTGCCCACCCCTTGATGTAGTATATGAAAAAAATATTTTGTGTGCGTATTTTCATTTGCACATTCATGTATATTCATATTTTAATTAATTTTAATTTAATTCATGTATATTCATATTTTAACATTTTATAAGGAAATAACATCATTCAAATTAGAACAGTTTTAGATAAGTAAATTCAATATTTAACTCAATGTATGTGTACATTTTATACACTCACAAAAAAAAAGTTTGGACAGATGAGGAGGGACAGTCAGGGCCTCCAAGTCTTGTGCCCCCCTTGAGTAACTCTTGCGCGCATGCACACGCACACACACTGGGAGCCTGCTCCATCATTTGAGAAACTCTTCCTCTAGAAGAAAGGGTGGAGAAGCCACTCCAAAGCCAAATGAGGGAATTAGTTTTGGGATGATAGTTTTATGCCACACAAGCAGATCTGACTGAAAACTTTGTCAGTCAGGTTGACCTGCATGTTGCTCACAATAGCCAACTAATGCAAGCTCTGATTGGCTGGCAGTTTGTGTCATTCTGCAGGAGCCTGTGAAACTACAAGGTCTCCTTGGAAGAAGAAATAAGGCAAGCAGCACCATTATTACTTTGCGGTGCTTGTTGCTCTTGCTGCTTGTGCACAGAAGGGAGGTTCCAAATAAGTCTGGGTACCCATCATTGTAAATCATACTGGCATAAATTGATGGAGTAGGAGAAAAGAATATCAGTGTAAAATAGGTGAAAAAGAACAATATGGAATGGTGCTATTTTCTAAGAGCACATAAGATTAGCACTTTGGATTCCTCACTTCTCCCCAGTACTGAATGTACCATGCTCTTTCAGCTTTCCCTGAAATTGGTAGTTAAGAAAAATCCTCAGTCTGCCAGCAAAGCTTCATTACATCTGGTTTCACAGCCCACTACCACAATATGGGATAATACTGCCCTGGAGAACTATAACATTTGAAAAACTATGTTCAGTCGATTGAGAATTTTAGAGAATGGTCGACAACCTGCAATATAGAAATATGGCTGTATTGTATAGTAATGCCGTCACTATTCGGAATATAAAACTTTCTGTTTGAGGTCAAAGAGGTCAGACTTTCCAACTTGAGCTAACCTGCTGGATATATTACTAGGTCATTAAAAAAAGAAGCCAGTATGCTTGCTAGGATGTGATTTTCATTGATTTCTTCAATGGAATTTTCCTCCAAGTAATGCATTTCTTTCTTCTAATACATTTAGAAGCAGGTGTAAGTTTTCCTGAGCTTTGCTGAAATGGATGTGAATCTTTATTTACTTCTTTGGGAGTGGAATTAATCAGAAATTGCTGTGCAGTTTCAGAGAGTGATAAACAAGAGTTCAAAATGTCAAGCAATGGTGGCTTACCAGTCATGTCAGTTGGCACAACCAACTGTACTAACACCCTTTTGCAATAGATGAATTAATGGAGAGTTTGGCTTATTTATGGTCATAGTTAGACTTATGCTGATGGTGATCTCTACACAGAAGGATCTATTAGGGTGGTTCACCTCAAATATTTATACACATTCTAGACTTTAGGAAATCTGAATTTGTGATGGTTCCTGTCCTTCTTGCTGAGAAGACATCCCAGAAGGTTGTGCGAGGAAACTGCTGTGATCTGTGGCATAAGGGATACCACAAGGTTCTATCTTGTTTCTGATACTACTTAACATCTCTGTACACTTTACAGCATAAAGCCGTTAAGTGAAGTAATGCCAATAATGGAACTATTTGGGCAATGATGTCATAGTATTTCCATTATCTGATCCTGGTTGGATGAACATATAGAACTGAAATTTTATTTAGGCAAGGTAGAGATTCTGCTTGTAGAGAATTTTTGATGATCCTGGAATATTTGCATACCCTGATTTGGCTGAAGTCATATTCCCTTCGAAATAACAGGTCCTCAACTTGTTTCTGGATCTAGACTGTCCAAATACCCAGACAATGGCAGGCATCAAAAGCAGTTTTACTTCATCGCTCCTTACTTCTAGATTGTATCCCTGTAATGCACCTGATGTTTTAAAAGTTTATTTCTGATTTTGATTGTTCACTTAATGCCAGAATCCTATTGGTGACCATTACACAGGCATAATAGGGCATTACACAGCATAAGGAAATTTTCACAGTGGCACCTAGCAGACATGGAGGGTCAGCAGTGAAAGCTGCCTCAGTTGTCAAAGAAATCTGTCCTGCCAGGTCTTACAACAGCCCAGGAGCCAGCAAGGCACCTTTCTTTCTTTCTTTCTTGAGATTACTTTTGCTGCCATCTTTCCCATTATCCCAGTGGCTATCTTATCCCTATTCCCATGTCACTGCCTATGAGTTATGCCAGTCAGAGGGAATGCAGCCTAGGAGTAACAATTATTTTTAAATAATTGCAATTTTACAATATCCATCCTTCTTAAATACCTCTTATATACACCAACTCTATGGCCATGTCTTCACAGGCCAATTACTGTACACCAATTTCCCTCCACCCACTCTACAACCTGTCTACACTGGGCTAAATCCTCAATTCAAATGCAAACTGACTTCATAAGGGAAGGCTAGTTCCATATTGAATCCACCCTATTGATGCATCAATCAGATTTTTAAAACTCACCTTTTGCTCTAGATTTTTCAGGAAAATCTGAATCACTCCGTAGGTCACTATGGAGTACCAGGCAGCTGTTTACACATGCATCCTGCTGTGCAATCCAGTGCCACTGCCAGTGGTACAAATTGCTCCCCTTGAAGTCACAAGGTGTCCAGGCATGTGATTAGTACCAGATGTCTCATTTTTGAACTCAGAGGGAGTGACTTACACTAGTGGTGGCAGCACTGGGTGGCAGAGTGGGATGCATGTATAAACAGCTGCTTGTTGTTGCTCTGGAATGCAGAAGTAATCTGGAACAGCTCTGGGGTCAGAATACTCTGGGACTTACCATAGGACTTACTATGGGTTTTAGAAGCAGCATATACATATTAGAAATAAATAAATAAATGGCTACTAGGCCTGATAGCCACAAAACAAAATAAAAAAGAATTTCCACTTTCCAAAGTCATAATTTACCTTCAGCAATTGGAGTCTGAGAATTCAGACCTGGAAAAGCCTCTGCCTCCAGAGGGCAGCTGCTACCCAGAACCTGGTCAGTCAGGAGCAGATATAGCTGATATGGATTCTCTGTGCAATGAGCACCTGCTTCAGCAGATGGATGCTAAGGAGAGGCCTCCTTCATATGCACAACAATAGTAAGCAAAAAAAAAAAAGGGGGGGGGAACCAATGCCTTATTCAAAAGCTGAAATAGGAGATGCCAAACAATTGGTCACCTGTCATGCTAAAGGTCAAGCAGCTATAAATCTCTCAGCCAATAGGGAAGCTCTTGTTGCAGACATCTGTTTGTCATACTGGTGCCTGCCCTCATGCACTTTCAGATTACTTGGATTGCTGGCCCCTTGTCTGTCTTCAAGTTATACATTTCATCTTCTCCCTAGAGCTTTTTGTGACTGATTTCATAACAAATGAGATCTTCCTCATTTTGGAAGGACTCTGTAGAGTACACATGTATGATTCAGGGTGGCCAGCTTTCCTGCTACTTGCTTCTTCTGGGCATAGGACACCAAAGCAATATTCCTTTGATTTGCAGAATCTAGGGGCAACTAACAAGAGGTAATTGCCATGTCTGATCCAGCATGTCAGTACTGTACTTAATGTTTAAATGATGGTGAAGGGAGAAGGGATGTTGAGTGTGGGAGCATAGAGGGGATGAAACAAAAAAAAACTGGGGTAGGGTGGAGCTTCAATAAGAGTAATAGAAAAGAGAATACTTGGAAGACAGCAAAGGCAGTGCCTGGGATTTTTTTTTTTCCATAGGACATTAATGAGTTGGTTTCATTTCATCCAGAGAGACACAGCTGTTAGATAAAACACTTGCACATGTCTCCTCTTGTCTTGCAGTTCCTGCAATAGATTGTATATTCCTAAAGTACAGCCTGCACCCTTCACCTCTGTACTCCAAGTGTGGACATGCCCTTTTTGGTGGCCTATGATGAGGAACCTTACACTCTGAGTCTGAAATTCCTTTCCTTCTGCTTTTGTGCATGACTGTGAATGACAGTTGATTATCGCCTCTTTTAAATGTCTGCAGGGCATGACCTTAACTTAATATGCTGAATAATGAAAGCAAGCAGATTCATTTTAGCAGGAGACTTCTACACCACGACTAGCCAGAAAAAAGTGAGCACATACAAATTGCTCAGTTGCTGTCAGAGAGCGCAGTGACTTAAAATAATAATAATAATAATAATAATAATAATAATAATAATAATAATAATGTTCTTTCCTTGAAGTGTAAGAACGGAATTAAAAGGTTTGAAGAAAATCATGGAAATAGTTTTTGTGGGTTTTTCAGGCTATGCACTGTGTTCTGGAAGAAATTATTCCTGATGTTTCACCTGCATCTGTGGCTGGCATCTTCAGAGAATGGTGGCATGAAGGTGTGTGGAGTGTATATACCGTGTTGGCTGGGAGGAAGTGACTTACATGTTAATCTGTATGTTGCTTCTGTTGGTGAATGGCAAGACCTCAGGGTGGGAGGAGATGTGAGGAAGACTTGTGTCTACTTACAGTAATTAATTATCCATTGCCTGCTGGGAAACCCCCTGACCCTAGGTGATGTTCATTTGCATGTGCTGAGTCTTGAATTTTTCGGGACTGGTGGACAAATTTTGGGCTCAAACTGAGAGGCCAAATGAAGCAGCTTCAGGCTACTTTGGAGGTGTTCTATTTAAATGATGCACACATCCTAACAGGCTGAAAGCCATGCTGAAGTTGTGCTCCTGTCATTAGGACCAGAGTACAGCTTCGGTGCTGCTTCCAGCTTCTTAGGACACATGCATCATTTAAACAGCATACCTGCAAAGTGGCCCATGGTGGCTGCTTCATTTGGTAATTCGAGGGAGTGCAGTAGAGCTCTTATATAGTGCTAATTACCTATTAAGCCCAACTGCAGGCTTTCACAGGATGGAGTCACAAAAATTAAAGTGATATGAAACTGATAGAACTGTGTAGTGTGAATATACTCTGTGATATACTCAAAAAGGTTTTATCATTATATTCACATCCCATTCTTATTTGAAAGATTTTAGAGAGACATAGGTGAGGTTTACCTATTTTATCCTGCAGGAAATTATATAGAGAGTTAGTGACTTATCCAACAGTGCCCAATATGCATCAGGATAGGGATGTGTCTTGATTTGGAAGCATTTTTTCCCAGTCTAGATTTGACATGAAGCCAGGTTAGCTCTCAGACAGACTATTCTTGATATGAAGTACCCTACTATTTCACCATTTCATTACTCTCCGCTTTATCCATTTATAGGTTGCACTCCAACTACTTCTAGTCATTTCTAGCTATCATTGAGGCTATTTAATGTTATCCACATTGACAGAATCACTGTTGCTTGTGCTCATGGGGTGGGGGGAGGAAGCTATGGTTGGCTATGTGAGTGTAAAAAGGGAGAATACTGTTTGCGCATGCAAGGTAGCATCAATGGATCACGTTCATTGTGCTGCATATTATATTTATGTGATTCATAAAATCGCCCACTTCATTTTGTGGCTGGTTGGAGATGAATAATCGGGGTGATGCATATGTGCTCCATTGCTGCCAGGAGCAGGGAGCCTGCGTCTTTCGTGATGAGCTGCAAAGGCATGCTGCACACAAAAAGTCATAAACGTCTCATCTGGGGCACATTAAGTGCTGAAAATGTGGTAGCCAACTGGCATACTATCTTCTCCCATTATGGGGCTGTGGGGTATTAAAATGAGCAGCAGGGACCAGGGGAACAGAACATGTTTTCCTGCCTGGAGATGTTGGACGCAATGACAGTGCTGTTAGGATCTTTCTAGCTGTTTTGTTTCTGCCTTAAAGGGCATACTTTGAGCCAAGCTAAAGCATGCAGGTGGGAGGAAAGCGGAGCTTAGCAGGAAGAAATAGAAAATGGAAAGAACACTGAAGCCATAAAGTGAACCAGCACTGCCATCTTCTGGCCTTGTTCACCATTGTCAGATGACAACTCCCGAAATTCCTCAGTCAACATAGCCAACTAGTAGCCAAGGTAGCTGCAAGTTTTGGAATATTATTGTCATAGTGTCATGGAGTTAGAAAGGACCACAAGGACCATATAGTCCAACCCCTTCCCTGCAAACATATGCAACTAAGACACTCCTGAAAGATGGCCATCCAATCTGTATTTAAAGACCTCCAAGTTGTGCCATTATACGTCTGGAATTCCAACCTGCTACAGAGAGCTTTGAGACAAAGTGTGTATGTGGGATCTGGAGGGTTAAGATTATACTTGAACCTGTATCCTAGTTAGTCCAAACAACAGTAGAGTCACTGTATCAATTGTTAAATGATGAGTCAACACTTAGGTAAAGCCCACTGATTCAAAAGGTCTGCTCTAGCAGTGGCTATCAATAAGATTCAGGACTTGGGCTATATTTTCACCCATTTTCACACATGTGAGGCTTTCTTGCTTCCCTTCTGAGTCTTTCTCAGATGTCACAGCTACTAGCTAAGGAGTCCTTTGTCAAATTTATGGTTAATTGCCAAAGTTGGTCAGACAGGATTACAATAGCTTCCCCACAACCTAGTGCTCCCTACGTATGTTGGACTGTAACCCTATAAATACTTTCATGTTGACTGGGTTTTGTAGGCAAAGATATGGGGAACAAAGTTGAAGAAGTCTGGGTTACAATATGGTCTTTTGAGAGCCACATCTCACCCTGGAGTTCATCAGAGCTATAAAAAGGTGAAATCTCTCTGGGAAAGAGGCAGGGCAGGTGTGTGTGTATGCAAAACTTTGAAAGCAAAACAGCAAAGGGACTGGGATCTGGACTAGAGATATCTCAAGTTTGTGCACTACCTGTCTTTGAGAATCTGATGTAGAGTACGTGATTTGTTAGCACATGATGCAAGGAAACCCTTGGTGAGGTTTACCTATTTTATCCTGCAGAACTGCAACACTGTACTAGTATTCGATGGATGTTTGGCCACTTACTTGCATGTATGAAGCAGTTCAAAAGTGGAGTATACAACTCCACTTTTGCAACAGCTTCATTGCTCACCAATCTATTTCTAGGCACAGTTCAAACTGCTCATTATGTGACTCAGGTAGAGATTATCTGAAGGACTATGGCCTGGTACAGACTGGTGCTATGCGCCAGCCTCGGGCCAAAAGTAGGTCTTGGGAGAGCGGAGCGTCCACAGGCTCCCAAGCCCTACCACGTGCCATGGGTACCATCTTGGTGTGCAGCCGTTTACACAGCACGTGCGACGATGACATGCTTAGTGTGCCACATCCAAATGGCATTGCACAAAGGATGTCACCAGTATGGCACCTCAGCAGCAGTGAAAAAAGGAGCCGTGTTTTGTGGCTCCTTTTTCTAGGCGCATTGTTGCCACGCCGTGTGGTTAGCTTTCTCTTTATATGTACAGCCCCTATGTCTCCCTGTCATGCTAAGATCTTGGGACACAGTCCCTTTCTTTTGTCCCACTACCTTCCTATGCATGCTTAGTGGAAACAAGGGAGTGAACCTTCTTGGTGCTGCTGCCTGGCTTTGGAACTGCCATCCTAAGGAGGCAAGGAGCCAACCCACCCCCAAGTGGAAGTGGCCTCCTTCCACAGGGAAATGAAAACTTTTCTATTCCTAATTTAGGAACTGACTGTAATTGACTTTTTAATGATGTGTTGTTCTTTTTCTTATAAATGGTTTCAACTTTGTAGATTGTTTTTAAAATAACATGCATGTATGTGTGTTTATTTGCTAATGTTTTGTATGTTTTTAATCTGTACTGATTCTAAATATTTATAAGTCACCTAGATTTCCAGTAATGTGGGAAAGGCAGGCTCTAAAGGAACAGCAATAATAACAATAGCAGCAGCAGCAGCAGCTACTACTTCTCAGTGGCATCACCAGGGGATGCAGCCTGCAGGTAGGTGACACCTCAGAAGAGGGGTGACACCCAGTCAGGCTCTCCTCCCACTGTGAGGTGAGAAGGAGTGAGCATGCCCCTCCTGGCTTCTTCATGGCAGTGGCTCCCTCCTCAGGAGGAGACCACCACCACAGCGAGGGAAAAGTGCAACTGTCCCTCAAAAAGAAGCCATTGCCATGACAAAGGAGAAGAGCAAGCATGCCCCTCCAGGCTTTGCCATGCCGGTGACTTCTTCCTCAGAAGGAGACTGCTGCCATGGTGAAGGAGAAGAGTGAGTGCGCCCCTCTCATCTTTGCTGTGGTGGTGGCACCTTTCTTAGAAGGGGCCACGGCTGTGGCAAAGGAGAATGGCGAGCATGCCACTCCAGGCTTCAGCACAGTGACAGCTCCCTCCTCAGGAGAAGTCCACCACCATGCTGAAGGAGAAGGGCGAGTGTGCCCTTTTGGCCACCGCCTCTCGTGTGGCAGCCCCACATGATACTACACATGGGGATGCCACTGCTGCTACTACTACTACTGCTGATGTTGAATCCCCTAACCTTATGGCTATGCTGAGAGTATGTGTGAGAGAGAGAGGATGCTAGGCCTCATAATCCCCAAAAGTGACTTTCCAAAGCTATGAGTACCCCAATGCAGATCTGGATTTAGGATGGGATGGGAAGCCACAGACAGTCCAAGGATGATTTTCAGGTGCTGCAGACCCTGTACAGGCCAAGTCTCTATCATTAGTACAAAACCAGAAGGAATTTTTTCCAGGTGCATTTTCCAGGTGCCAGTAGAGAGGTGCCATAGGACCTGAAGCTAAGTCAAATGAGGGTGCCTTCTGGATGACTTGGGAGGCACAATTCCCCTTTTTCATTATTTTAAAAAACTGACATAGGATGTTTCAAGGAATCCAGGGAAGACTGACGATCTCAGCAAAGGTCACCCAAGCTGCAAGATTCTGTTAGAAAGAGAATAGAAGAATTGAAGACAATAATTTATTTAATGACACAGTGCTGATCCAGATGTCTGCATTCTGTCTAGTGCTAAGGCAAACATATACCCTACCATTTAAAGCAGTTTGGGAAAACATACCTAGCAACAACATACAACAACATATAGCAAATCTCAGAAGGATATTGGCAATATATTAGCCTATCATGAAAGACCAGCCATGGGAATTACTAAGCAAGCACCAAGTAAAAACCTGAGATGCAAGAAGATCTTGTCTTTATGAGAAATGACGCATAAAATTTCCATACTTCAGTTTCCAATCAAAAATCCACCCAGCGGTGATACCTTTATTGTGCAACCAAAATGCTCAATATACATGTTGCAAGCTTTCAAAGCCTCATTTACCTCTTTAGCAGGCAAGGTGTTACAAACCAAACAGGAGGGAAAAAATGAAGATGTTAGTCATAGGCCTGCATTTTGCTGTTTCTATTCTTAGTTAAAATGGTATGGAGGGCCATGTCTTGCTGGCTGGCACCTCCTCCTTCTGGCCATGTGGCAACTGGGAGATTCTCTATATGGCTAACATGGTTACCCTTGGATGTTTTCTTACTTCAGTTTATTATTGTTTATTATTTATTATAGTAGAAAGTACTAGAAATCAGTGATAGTGTTAAAATGTTTTGGCAATACTGTACTTAATCTAACTTTCCTTGATATTCCTAAAGACTTCATAATTTTGTGGCTTCTAAATTTTTCCTTGATTCAGAATACAATGAATACACTGCCTCAGAGTGTAGTAGCATTTCATCCTTTGGAGGGTTTTAAACAGGCTGGATGGCCATCCGATGGAGGTGCTTTGATTGTGTCTTCCTGCATGGCATGGGGTTGGACTGGATGGTCTTTGTGCTCTCTTCCAAGTCTATGAGTCTATGATTCTACTTTTCTTATGTTGGCTTTATTTTATTTTGGTCTTATGGTCAACCTCTGACCTTTCCTTTCAACTCCCACTGCTGATTTAGAAGAGGGAGGGGCAACTGCAACATGCTATGAAGACTCACTTTGCACTCTGCTCTCTGCAAGTGGACTAGGTGGGTCATTCTACGTTTGTTTGTATGTTCATAATACACCTCTACTTGGAAGAAGACAGTTCTCCTGTTGTTCATTTCTCCTTTGGGAACATAAGGTCATGGAACAGCAATGGTTGAGAATCAATTGTTTGTATTTCTTCTCCAGTTTAGGGTGTTCAGTTGTATTCTGTACACAGCTAAGCCAAGGAGGAAACCTAATATTTACTTTAACCTGTGCACACTAGTCGGAGTTTATATTGCTCTATAATCTGTTCCGAGAGAATAATAGCAAGGCAGTCCGATGTAATTTATAACAACCATTTTAAATTCTGACAGTTTTGACAGTTTCCAAAGTGTATTTGCTTTTTGGATTTGCTTATCTGAATGACATTTCACAGGGAAATATTTGCACTGTATTCATTGTATTATATAGCTAAAACTGATGTTGCAGGGAATGTGAAGAAGAGAGAGAATGTAGGAAACTGCAGCAGCTTTCCATTGTGAATCCCCTGAAATATGTCTTAAAGCCATTGTGACTAAAAACAAGAGACCTGGGTAGACCCTAATTAGGAGGGCAGAGAAATTCACCAGCTGCAGAACTGGGTATCTTCATCCCACAGGATTCTTATGTGTTGCCTTTGGAATACATGAAGCTGCCTTATACTCAGGAACTTATTGCATTGCTTGTAAAACCATCTTACCTCTAGCCGGCTTAAATCTTAAATTGGGCAGCATCCCGATGTTATCAGATGGATTTGACCACCTAATTTGCTGCCCGGGTGCATCCCAGGTTCAATCCTGCTTCCAGGACGACTCTGGCAGACATTTTCTTAAATCAGAAAACTCCTGGATCAAAAAAGAGCCAGGGGGAGCCTTCTTGGATGCAGGGATGCACCCAGGCAGCAGATTAGGCGGCCAAATCCATGTGATAACATCAGGATGCCGCCCAGTTTAAGAGTTAAGATAGCTAAAGGTAATCCAGTTTTACAAGAGATGCAATAAGCTCCTCAGTCAGACCACCGAACTCAACATTTTAAAAAGAGATAATTATGCTGGTCTGTTTTAGTGTGTAAAACAAAAAAATCAGGGATGGAAAAGGGATTTTGTGGTTTCTCTAAGACTAACCATTTTATTTCAGCATGCACTACAACCCACTTCTTTAGATGCATGGCTTCAGCATTGTCTACACATAATGGGAAGTAGCTCTTCAGGATTTCAGATAGAAGCCTACCCCAGCCCTACCTGGAAATACCAAAAAATGAACCAGGAACCTTCTGCATGCAAACCATGTGTTTCATCCGGAAGAAGTAATGTCCAGCTTAGACATAATGGGGAATACATGGCATTGTTAGACTCCCATCAAACCTGGGCAACATAGCCATTGGAAAGGATTAAAGAGAGCTGCAGTTCAACAACATCTGGGAAGCCAAAGAACAGCCACCTAGAACATAGGGATGGGAAATGTGTGATTTCCCAGTCATGTTTGGACTGCAACTCCCATCATTCCTCCTTACTGGCTATGATGTCTTGCGCTGCTGGTGGATGCAATCCAACAACATCTGCAAGGTCACATATCCCACATTCCTAGTCTAACTAGTGCATCTGTTAGCACTTTTGAGACTAACTGAAAGAAATGTTGGCAGTATGATCTTTCATAGACTTAAGGCTACGACAGTTCATGCTGCCAACTTCTTTCTTTCAGTTAGTCCTCAAAGGTGCTACAAGATCTCTCTACATACTGATTCTACAGAATAACACAGTTATATCTTAGAATTCTAATGCATCTGTTGTACTGGTATTGCCTTCCAGTAGCAGTGCATAATTCTATACAGTGGTACCCCGGGATACGAAATACCCAGGTTACGAAATTTCCGGGATACGAAAAAATCCCATAGGAAATAATTGTTCCGGGTTACGAATGTTTTTTCGGGTTACGAAAAACATTTTGGTGCTTTTTTCGGCTTTTTCACACGAAATCGCGGCTTTTCCCCATTAGCGCCTATGGCATTTCGGCTTGCGAATGCTTTTCGGGTTACGAAAGCGGCGGCGGAACGAATTAATTTCGTAACCCGAGGCACCACTGTACTTATGATAGCTAAAACCTATTCCCCTATGCTTGTATGAATTTCTTCAAGAAATGGAGGGCGGAGGGAGCCATAGCCATGGACAGATCAGACCTTGCATATGGAGATGCAAGTGGGGTGTCTTCCACCACCTGAATTGGCTCCTTGAGTAGTATGTTCTAGGTATACATAGAAATGGCAAGATAAGACCTTTACATCAAAATCTACAGGTCTTTTCCTCAGGAATATCTGAACCAAAGGACATCCAGGCTGAAAATGGCACAGTAAAACTGCCTCCCAAGCTGCTCTTCAGAGAGGGGGAAATGCTGACTGTGGCAGTTGTTGGTTGACGGCTGAGTAACTGGCAGGAATTGTTTCCCTGGCATGGGAGATTCAAAGGTGAACCTTGCATGAGATGGTTGCCAGTTCTGGGCATTCTGGGACACCTATTTGTGTTGCCAGCATGTGGGAAGAACTGAGGGAACTGAAAGGTGACATCATACTCCATTGCAATCAAGCCTTTTAGTGACATACATTTGATTTTCTTTACCACCCTGTAATATCGTCTAAAGCAGGGGTAGGCAACCTGCGGCCCGCAGGCCAGATGCGGCCCAGCGAGGCCTTGGGACCGGCCCCAGCCTGGTCCTGCCGGCAATTGCCGCCGGGGCCTTTGGCGTCTCGTACGAGGGGCATGGTGGGGCAATTGTCTATAGAAGCCTCAGAAACATGCATTTATCTTAACATTTCTTAAAAAATCAGCAAATTTTTTTCGCGTGTCCTCCATTTTTAATTTAAAAAGTGTCCTCCATTTGAAAATTTTGTCCTACATTTGTCCCAGTTTATTTATTTATTTAATTTTTAAAACAATTATTTATTTATTTATTTATTGGCTTCGGCTCCCCAGTTGTCTGAGGGATAGCAACCCGGCCCCCGGCTCAAAAGGGTTGCCTACCCCTGGTCTAAAGTGAAGCAACAAAATTAAGGAACTTGTCCATTTAAAAGAGCCCTGGTGGTGCAATGGTTAAATGCCTCTACTGCAGCCACTCACTCACAAACCATAAGGTTGTGAGTTCAATCCCAGCCAAGAGGGCTCAGGCTCGACTCAGGCTTGCATCCATCTGAGGTCGCTAAAATGAGTACCCAGCTTGTTGGGGACAATTAGCTTACACTTTGTAAACCACTTAAGGAATGCTTAAGTGCCCTGCTAAGGGGTATAGAAATGTGCTTGCTATTGCAATTGCATTTATTGGAAATGTACAGCTTCCATGACTATCTTCTACAAAATAAAAAAGTTTTGGTGGTTCCTATGCAGACTCGTCCACAGCTGCACCATATGCGGTAAACTCCTGCGGCCATGAGAGGGTCTCTCCTGTCCTTTGCTGAGCACAGCATTTGCTGGATTTTCTTGGTCAGTTTGTAGATCATCTGGAGGTTGTGTTTCCTCATCAATTTCCCTGTTGTGTCTGTGACTCTTTTGATGTATGGTAAAACCATACACCCTTTGGGTGGTTGTTAGTCTTCACTCCTCTGGGTTTTTTGTGGTCTGGCAGCCCTTCTAATGTCTGAGCTGAAGTAACCATTAGGCTGTAGAGCCCAGTCTAGGTGCTTCAAGGCTGCCTAGTCTGCCAGCAGTCACTGCACAGTTTCCTAGAAACAGTTGGTCTTTTTAGACTAGGTTAAGGCCTTTTTGGGACAAGATCAGGCCAGATCCACTGGATATGTATCCAGACTGGTCGATCCTGGTTTTAAGTTAATGGCCTTTAAGGTCCTACATTTTGAGCTAAATTTTATCCTACAATTGTCCTACATTTTGTCCCGGTTTGTGGTAGAGAATTATGGCAACCCTAACTGTAGTACATAATAATACTAACCATAGCAGAAATCAACAGACGTTTGGGAAACCAAACCATTTGTACAAATCCCTTTGATTCACTCTGGCTGGGAAAGCCGTTGAATTTAGCTCAAATTCTGCTCCATTGTTCGATTTACTGTCCTTTCTTTTCATTGCCCTCCTAACACTTGATAAGAGCCAATGTGTAATAGCCAATATTCAAAGTTATAAACTGATTAACATTTTATCATATAGAATCCTTCCATTAACTTTAGGAAGTAGTTAGCTACAGCTTTGAGAAGCATTTTAGAGGTTTCTATTTTCCTCTTTGAAAGACGTTTTTTAAGTTTCCTTTAGCCCACAGTTCCTCTAACCACTCAGCTTGACTCTCCTTTCAGTTCTGACAAGAGAAGGGCATGGAGACTGGCAGTTGGGAAAGACAACTCGATCTTTCTGCCTTCAATGTGTGCATCACAATAGCGCAAAAAAGTAGTTCCTGGAGGCCTTGAGCCAATGGAGGGAAATTGCTTTATTAGTGGACAGACTGGCTTCACAGAAATACACACGCACACACACACACACACTTTGGAAAAAATCTTAGAAATATATATAAATACACACACACATACACACACACTTTGGAATAAAATCTCAGAAATATATATAAATACATACACATGCAGAGAGAGACTGAAAAAAGTGACAAGGCATGCAAATCCCACAGTCTGTGTACTTTATTTTCTTTATTGAACAATCAAAGCTTTATTGTTCGGATCAGGCTAGCTTACAACTGAAGTCACCCGTGTTTCTGGAATCTTTTAGTTACAGGAAAACAACAAGGGTCACAGAAGCAACACAGTGTCCAAACAGAGCTTCCATTAAGAAACACAGCAAAAGCAATAACAACCCCAAATCCCAGATACATTGGGTTACCAATGGGATACACTGGAAATAGCAACATCAGACCCTACATCTGAAAAACAAGGTAATTTATCATTGTTAAACAAGGGGAGGAAGGATGAGAACAAAAATGAAATAAATGTCCCTTTCTTAGAAAGCAGAAACAGACAGCTGGAAAGTAGAAATCCTCATTCTTCTATTCTGAAATTGGGATTCACATTTTTTTTTCAGCCCCAAGGGCAAAATTCATCGGGGACTGCATGAGCACAAACACATAAGTGAACCCAGCTTTCTTTACCACTTCATCTCATAGCATGGGAAGAGGATCTGCCTGAGGATGAGGGTTCCCAGTCAGGACTGTCCCAGACCCTGAGATTTTTGTGCCATAATCTAAGAGCCAGGGATAATCCCTTGTGAGGTCACAAGGGACAGATATCAACCAGATTTTCACAAAGTATGTAATTCAAATAAAAACACCAGGTCTGATAAATTAGGAAAATATATATGTATACCTTTCAAGGTAGCAATCTTATTCCAAGATCCCTTCATCCTAAGGACTGGAGAAGAGGGACTAGGCCCTCAGATCCAGAAACCCTAATGAGGATCTCCAAACAAGATGAAGAGAAGTTTTTCCATTCCTTCTTCCTGGCTCCTTTCTCACTCACAGGAGCAGCTGGGGAATGGGAAATTCTATTTCCTGGGATTTTATGACTCTTTGTCTCTCAGTGCCCACATACCCCAAGAGGGGAGCAACATTGATATAACCTCAAAACCAGTGGTTTTTAAACTGTGGAGCAGGACCCCTTGGGGGGCACAAGAGTTGGTTAAGGAGAGTGTGAGACTTGGAGGCCCTCATCCTTCCTCCTCTTCCACTTCCCAAACGTTTTCTGTCTTGGCGAGGAAGAGAATGGCAAGGAAGGCACGTGGAGCCCCTGCGTGAGAGAGGAAGAGGAGCACAAGCACCATCTCCTTATAAGATGCTAAAATATGAATATATATGAATATGTGAATGAAAATACACACACTAAACAAACAAAATATTTTATTCATATACTGAATCAATTGATAGGGGGGCAATGTCCAGATGTAAAGGGGGGGTCACGAGGGTAAAAGTTTGAGAACCACTACTCCAGACCATCTTAACTGAGACAACAACAAAAAAAAAACATCTTAACAAAATGTAGATCTGTGATTGTAACATCATTTTCTTCTTCTTCTGTATGATTTTTAACACCTTTGCCTGATGAAGAAGCCAGTTGAGCTTCGAAAGCTTGCACAATGTATTTTGTGTATTTTTGGGTGGCCCAATAAATGTATCACTGTTTCATGGATTCTTTTAACAGCTCCTGCCCTGAAAAGGTACCACAGAGATCAATACTATCCTGATCCATCTTCTCTGATATCTTGCTGCAACTGCCAGACTTCAGAAGAGATGTAGTATTTCTAATAAGGAACTTACAATTCATGCAGCAAGCACAATGTCTCCCTTGCTGTCTGTCAGCACAAATAAGACATCAGCAAAGATAGAGTAGTGGAAGCATAAGAAGCTGCCTTATGCCAAATCACTATTAGTCTTCTTCTTCCTATATCAGGACTTTCTTCTCTTTCTAGGGGTGTTTCTCCAGTCATGCATTTCCCGTCACTTGCTAACTAAGGCGGGGTGCAGACCGCCAAAAAGAGGTGCCTCCTCGGCACCTCTCTTTGCTGCGCAGGAATGCTGCAGCATACAAATTGCGCAGCACTGCTGCGCAGCAAAAAAGGAGCTGCAAAAAGCAGCTTCTTTTTGCTATGCCACAAAGTGCTGCAAAGCGCCAGAGACAGCATGGTTACATCGTAGCTGCGCAGTGCCATATGTAGGCGGCGCAACTGCGACGTAATCATTGCACACGCCATATGTATGGTGCTGCACAACTGTGGCGTGTGCATGACGTGCTAGGGTTGCGGGGCGTGTGTACACGCCGCCCCGAGACAACCCTAGCAGATCGTGGATGCGCCGCAAAGGGCCCATCTGGACAGGGCCTCAACCAGGAACTGATCTGAGATCTTCTGCGTGCAAAACATGTTTTATATTGATGAGCTGTGGTTACTCCCACAGTTTTCTGTTATGCTATACTTTAATATTAATATACCCTAAAGAAATGACCATGTCTTTCTCTTTCACAGATGACCTAAGGTATGTATGTTTCCTCGTAAATGATACCACTAGTTCAAAAGATCTATTTAGCTGGCTTGGCTCTATCTTTTATTCTTAATTTCCCACTTAGCAGCAAGAAAAGGGTTACTGAATTTGAGAAACAATTCATTCAGTTTAGGAAAGAAAACATCATTTTGAAGTTGCAATCAATAGCTGGAGAGTGATACAATTTTTCCTTCTTCTGTAATTTTTTAAAATGAAGGGTGACTATGACTGAGTCATGAACAGACTCCAGAAGGACTCCCAGTTGTGTGGGCTGGAAGTAGCAAAGCGCTTGTTTGAAAATATGTGCTTATTGTTGTCTGTCTTTCAGCTGTCTTAGAAATGACAGAACAAACAGTGTATTCCCCATTACACAATGACTCAACAACCTCTTCTACCTCCTCTTTTTCAATATGCTGCAAAGTGATGAATCTCCCAAAGTGACACAATTCATTATTTCATTTGTTCATGGATTGGATGCAGACGGTTTTCAAAGGCAGCATTTACAGAAATAACCAGCAGCAACAACAAAAACAGCTCACGTGTGAGTAATTAAGAAGCACTCGCTTACAAGCAAACAGTCCTTTACTGCTAGTCCTAATTTATTTAATTGGAGCTGCGAAGAGTCATCCTATGAGGATTATTGGAATGTTGTTGGTAGAAGACTGAGCTGGAAGGAAAATATGTTTTATGCACAGTGGGAAAAAATAAAATCCATAAGGACCTGCTGGAAGACATACTTAAAAATCTGATGCAATTTAGAGATTAGTTCCAGATGTGAATATGGATTTGAATGTTTTAGTAACTCTGTTACAAAGAAAGTTCAATACCGCAAAGAATAACACAACTATTATGATTATCCCCTGGATTCCATTTTCTTTTAAACAATTCTTTCCCTTTATGGATACAGTCTTCCTATTGAAGAAATCTAATTGAAAGTGAGAAGTTAGGGTTGACTCTATGTAATGATTTCATGCCAGCTTTCTTGATGTGAATGAAAGTCAGAGGCATGTCTCTAAGAGAGACTGATGGACTATACCTAATTAACTTAGAACAGGGGGCATCCAATAATAGAATCATGGAGTTGGAAGAAACCTCCAGGGTCATATAGTGAAACCCCCTGCCATTGCAAAAATATGCAACTAAAGCATCTCTGCCCTTTTAATTTTTGTTATAAACCTTCCATTAAGGAGTTTCTACCACCTTCCCAAACATTTTTTGCCACTATCAGACAGCTTTTACCACCAGGACATTGACATTAAAGTTTAATAATGGTGTAATTTGAATCCTTTGGTTTAGTCCTATTCTCTGGACCAGCAGAAAACAACCTTGCTCCACCTTCCACAAGTCAGTTCTTAAGATACTTAAAGATGGCTTTAATATCATCATTCAGTTTTCTCCTCTCCAAGCTGGGCTGCATATTTCTCAATGCATCATTTATTCTGTTTTCACCAAGGTGAGCACTATATTCCTTTGGACACAAAAGAGAGACAATGTAGGTGTTGAGCAGTTCCACCTTCTCTGTGTCATGTATAGTGTTGCCAGCTGAAATAAGGGGTGGGGCTCCTGTCCTCTTTATGGTTATGTAGAAAAGGGAATTTCAACCGGTGTTGCTTGTGTGACAAGCAACATGCCAAAAGCCCTGCCCATTATTTCTCCTGGCAACCCTATGTATAACCAGTCTTACTTGCAGAAACAAAAACATAATAATGCCTTTTGGCTGGAATATCTAGCAAAAATGAATTGGAATCTACAAAACAGGAAACATTTGATGCATCTCTTAGTTCTTCATTGTCTAAATTCACTGCCTATTTGTCCCATTAGCAACAGGGCTAGTTGTGTCCCAGTTCACCTCTAGTTTGAGCAATAAAGAGCTACTTGCAGGACCAAAAAGGGAACTGAAGCCAGGATCTCTTGTGAAAAGATGACTCCACAAAGGCCTAACTGGGAATTTGTAGGTGTCTAGGGAATGCAAAAGAGACAGTGTTTGCCATAAAAGTTTTCAAAAAGGGGCAGGTTTGATTCCAGCCAGTGCCTTCCTGCTGAAGCTTTAGAAGATTCATGTTTGAAGGCCTCAAAATGTAATAAATTCCAGAAGAGTTTAATGCAGACCTATGGGTATGAATGAATTTCTCCAGTTTTGAAAACATTGTGCCCCCTGCAAGCCAGACAAAATCCTCCAGGAGTCATTTTTTCAGAACTAGCTTAGATATCTTCAGTTACCATGAGGTAGGATATTTCCTCCACTTTCTTTCCTATGAAGGAGAGGAGACAAACAAATGGTAAGTTAGGATATGACAAAACAATAGTGCAATTCTTTCAGGAGCATTCTGAAACTTAATTCAGAAAAGCACACAAAGAAAGGCTCATTTCAAAAGGATAATGAGAACACATGTTAAGAGATAAATGACTGACTAAATTCCAAAAAGAATGGGCAGATATCTTGCAGGAGGAAAATAATCTATTAAATTGAAGTAAAAATATGCAGATTGTGAGTAGGTTTATTAAAGAGAGAATTCTTCTTTATAATGTCAAGATAGGACAGCTTGTTTATATTTGGAATATTAAAACTGGATCAGATAAAGAAATATTTTGTATATATTCAAAGTCAATTTGTAAAACATTTATATGCAATAACTATAACACTTGGAGGTCATATTTTAGTGATATGTTTGCCATGATTGAGAACATTTTTGATGTGACATTTCATTGGGAGTGGTAGGAATGCTTAACATAAGTGTTAACATAAGCCTGTATAGGTTTTCTGAAATTAGATGAGAAGCTACAAAATATGCTAAATGCATGATGGACCTTCAAGAAACTGTCCATGTATATTGCCCCTGTTTAGATTCCAACCAGCTTGTTGCTGTATGCTTTCAAGTCATTTCTGACTTATGGTGACCCTAAGGCAAACCTATCATGGGGCTTTCTTTGCCTCTGAGGTTGAGAGGGTGTAAGCTGCTCAAGGCCACTCAGGGGGTTTCTATGGCTGAGAAGTGACTTGAACCTTGTTCTATAGAGTCACAGTCCAACACTCAGATCACTACACCATGAGCTCTCTCTCTCTCTCTCTCTCTCTCTCTCAAATACACAACTGCATTCTCTGCCTGCCAGTTTTTTGTTTACACACACATAAATGCACGCATACACCAACCATGTCCATTGAGTGCACTCCATTTTCATTGTGTTATTTTGCCTTTCCTGACTGGAATTTTCTCTAAACATGTTTTCATGTGTCTGCTTTCCTAAACCTAATTATATTCTCGCACTGTGTATGCTTCTGTTTTTAGCTATGTATCAGAGTAAATTTACTATTTGTATATAGGATGCTTAATGTATATACTTATTTATGTAGAAGTCTAGAAATTTTAGACAAAAAACTGACCCAAAAAATCTGAATCAACTTATTCATGGGTCAATGTAAATACTATACCTTAATTCTCATAATACAAATCATCCCTTGGTGATGGAGTGTAATCTGTCCTGGGAGCACTGACCTTCCTCTGTTCTCTCATCCATCCATCCTTCAGTGTGAACACAAATAGTTATGCCTCCTGCAATTTTGTAATTTTTTGGGCATTGTTTCCTTTGTTTCATCTTTTAGATCCTGTGTTACATGACCTTAAGCCTTACATTTGACTTATTCACAGGTCATATCAAAATCCATAGTTTTGGCCCCAAAACCTGCCCTAGACTTATATGGTATTTATCTCCTGGCTGAAATTTCTCCCCTGTAATTCAGCTGGACTGAGTATTAATTGTCAATGTTGTTGTTTTTCCCCACTTACTTTTTTTACATAAACTTATTTTCTATCCTGCTGGCTAGGCAATTCTGGGAGCTGTAGTCCAAAAAGAAACTTTTCCAAGCTCTGATTATGATATATTTCATCTTGACACAGGTCTTGACTTTCAGGAGGAATTAGCTGAAACAGCTTTGAGTGGAACACTAAGCTAGATCGTTTTATGTATGGCTTACCATGCATGTTTCCTCCCTACCAGCTTGGCCATAAAATTCCAAACCTTTGTCATTATAAGCTCTGACAATTTTGCAAAGCACAGTAGCAGTGATGGATTTCATGACATCATTTGCTGGCACTGCATTATGCAGAGGCAGTGATGTTGTGTGCATGTACACAGCTGAAAATGTGCGGGGTAATTAATTCAGAGAGGCAATTAAACAAGAGTCTGGAAAAGTTAAAATTATTCATGTAATTGGTATATTTAGCTGAATAACAGGATAAAAATGCAATATAAATGCTATAAATAAATAAATAATAGAACAATCCATAACTATTGATTTGGAATTTAATGTGAAGTTGAAATTCTGCTTCTGTAATGGACTTTAAGTCTGCTCACATCATAATTGTGTAGCCACTGGGGAAAAACTGCATGTGCAGTGCCCTGCCTGTGGTAAACCAGTTATACATCAACAAATACATGCTTTTTGAAGCATATTAATTTGTTTTCTATTTTCCAAGCTATACTGATCAAATTCTGCATCTTGTGATCATTCTGCAGTAGGCGTGTGAGTCATATCACCCTCCAGATGTTGCTAGACTATAAATCACAGAAGGCCTAGCCAGAATAACCATAGGTGAGGTATACAAGGAGTTGTAATCCTTATCTCAAAGTTATCTATTTCTACTAATATATTTAATCTGTATTAGTTTAATCATGAAATCCCAAAACTGCAGTGTCTTTGGAAAATTTGCATTGATCATATTTTTCCTTCCCACAATGGATTGTAATTTGTCATTTTGTTCCTTTTCATGGTTCTCAAGAAGAACATATTCTACAGTACTTATTACAATGAACAACTAAGAGGGACAATGAACAAGTTAAGGTGCATTCCCACTATGAAATAGAGCGAATTGCTGATCGGTGTAAATGACCCTCATTCTCATTTGAAACTGGTTCCTGTCGCAATGTGATGGCTTCCTGTCATGACAAAACGAAGCAAAGGGGGGGAAAACCCCAGTTTTGCCAGAGAGTAGTTTGAAAGAGGTTCTTTTGAGAAGAATTGATTCTGACATAAGTTCAATAAGTGGGAACAATAGATCAGAATCGATTCATTCTGGAGGGAAGGGATTAACAGCAGAGGGATGTTTACCATCCCTCCTCAGTTTTTGGCAGATCCATCATTTTCCCTCCTCAGCGCTGCCATTGTACTTGTGCCAGTGCATTATTTAAAAAATTACTTTTTAAAAAACCCATTGTCCCCCCCTCCCCATCCTCCTGCCTCGTTCCCTGGCTTCTCCCTCTGTTCCCGGCTGGCTCTTTCTCCTTCCGTTTCCCAGTTTCCTCCTCCGTTCCCCGGTTTCCTCCTTCTGTCCCCGGCTGACTCTTTCTCCCTCCATCCCCAGCTTCCTCCTCACCCACAGCCAATTTGAAGCAGCGCAACTAGTGGGGACAACAGCCATGCAAGAAGAAGAAGAAGAAGAAGAAGAAGAAGAAGAAGAAGAAGAAGAAGAAGGAGCGTTACACTGGGGTAAGAAAAAGATCCATGCAGTACATAACAACAAGAATCTTTCTAAATGGCAATAAAGTGTTAGCTGATGGACCAGAATAATACTCAATAGTTGTTATATTGGCAGTATCCACACCAGCGCAAAGCACCAGCCTGGATACATACCAGGGTTGCCTCGGGGCGTCCTTTCCAGACGCCCCACAACCCTAGTACGTTGTAATGGTGGAGCCCTTTCTACATGGGTGCCACCATTACGACATCACAGCCGTGCCGCCTCCAAACGGCGTGGCAGGCCGTGACGTCCTGGTGGCGCCCTCGCAGTGGCGCCAGAAGGAGCTCTGTTTCAGAGTTACTTTGGCCGTGCGTATCGCTGGCACGGCCTCTAAACGGCCGCGCCAACGATACAAAGAGAAAGGGCCCGAGTGGCCCCTTTCTCCCTTTCCCCGCTGCTGTCGGGGTGCCCTTGGGGCATGAAGCCCCAAGGACACCCCTTTCCAGGCTGCAGGGAAGGGGCATTTTGCTGCTTCCCCGAGGCCAGGAAAAGCGGTGGATCGGGGCCTCTGGGGCTGCTGCTGCTGTGGCAGCTGATGCCCCAATCCATTGAGGAAAGGGGCGAGTGCAGGCCGCAGTCTGTATCCCACCAGAATTTTTAAAAAAGAGCCCCACTGTGGACTACCCTAACAGAGCTTGGACATTTTTTTCGGTGGGTTACTTTTTTTGGAATCCCCCAGCCAGCATGATATGTTGATGGGGATTCTGGGAGTTGCAGTTTGAAAACCAAGTTTACCAGTATTTCTCCTAGAAATTAGCATGCAGAACATAAGAAGGTTTCTTAGTAACAACTGACAGAGAATTTGCATCCATATTAAAAGGTAGTTTAGACTCAGGTCATGTGCAGTTTTCTAGACCACAAAACCACCTTGAACTTAGCCTTGGAGTGTACCGATAGCCATGACATTGTGAAAGAATTACTGTTATATTATGTCTCTTACCCATTATTAGGCTGGTGAGTTTTCCAGACCAAATGAGAGTATGAAACACATTAGGTGATGGCTAATATATATAAAGATCTTTTTATCCCCCTTTTCTGTTTGGAGCCTCACATTTGAGAAAAGAGGATATTATATGGCTATAAGTAAACTGATGAGCCCTTAGAATGAACTCTGAATCAAGGTGACTGGTTTCCTCTTCTGCAGGGATTCCAATCACAAAGCTCAAAACATCTGCTGAGGCTTGGCAAAGGAACATCAGACTTATTATTGTATTATAGTAAATTGGCTAAGTACTGCTGAACAAGAATATCATTAAAAGTATTGTATGCATTAGGGAAGTGGCCAGTCTGAATGGCCAGATGCTTTCTAATGGGCAGTTTTAATTATCCTTGACCTTTTAACTCACTCATATATATATACAGAGAAAGAGAAAGAGAATTGAAAGGGAGAGAAAGGAAATGGAAGACAATCAAATGCCCATCACCATAAGAAGTGGTATGTATTGAGACCTCATTATTAGAGTATTTTGGAAGGGGATATGCAGTTGTTTTTCTCTGCATCTCCTGCAGACAAAGACACAATAGAAGCCCTCTGCAGACAGAAATCAAGGAGGATTGTCAATACATAGAAGGGGAGAGAGAGTGGAGAATGCACTTCCTGGCCCTATACCTGACTTACCATATATTGATCAGGGGGTTTGTGCACAATTTATAAATATTACTTATGTATTTATTGTATGTTTATATTTGTTTGTTTGTTCATTTATTACTGTAGGGGTGTGTAGATCAATCAATAAGTTCCTAGGGTGGCTAAGAGTAGAATAAGCAAGAATAAAACAATGGGTGAAAGGCAATTGTGTTCATCTGCCAGTGAAAGAACATACTGTACATATGTACGGTTTGCTGGTGTGCAATCCCCCAACCCCAATCAACCTGTGGAAGGATGGATTTGAGACCATTAGATACAGCGTGCTTTCTTTTTCATTTATTGATTGTTTCCATATTTTACCTTGCAGGGTAATAACCCTTGCATATCACGCTATTATGGAATAGCATGCTGAGCTATTAATATTTGGTGATTTAGAAAAGGCTTCTTGGAAAGATCCACCACCTATGATTTTTTGCTATGGTGGTAAGGTTAGATTAATAAGATTATTTAGGCTATTTAGGAAGACATAAATTTCAACCCTGACCTGAGCATGGTCTCCTGGCCACATGTTCTGTACCTAGGATATTGGAGTGGATCATTTTTAACACTTCCTCCTCTGTATGTCAACCTTATTTTCAGGAATCACTATGAACACAAAATGCTCATTACACTCCTCTTGAGGAATGCTGGGAATTGCAATTCAGACACACCTGGAAGGCGGCATGATTCTCACCTGATTTGCATCACCCCAGCATTAATAAATGAGTGTGGCTTTCAGTAAACGTATGGCTGATAGACTGGACTGAGAGCTGCAGAGTTGGCAACAGCTGCAGGAAGAGCTTAATACTTAATACTAAGTGTGAACTTTGCAGGCAGTCAGGGTAACTACAAGGAGCCTCTGTGTTGTCTGAGGGAATGGCCAGCTAGGCAAGCAGGTGGAAGATGGCTGAGGGGAGCTGGCTTCCCTACCATGCTCTTACCTGGCAGCAGCAATAATGCCCAGAAAATTGTTGCTGTGGCAATGAGCCATATCCTCTAGAAACTGTCAGAGTGGGTGGCAGTTGGATACCAGGTGAGGAAGGACTGCAGTGATGACTCTCAGGCATACAATGGGACTCTGGCACCTCTGCGACTATGCCTTCTCACACACTTCTGACTCTGCATAGTCTCTGTCAGACCTCTGCTGCTGCAACTGCAGCCACTGTTGAGGGAAGGAGATCCAGACTGCAACTACACTGCAGAATTAATGAAGTTTGACACTGCTTTAGCTGCCATGGCTCAATGATATGGAATTCTGGGACTGGTAGTTTTGTGAGATATTTAGCCTTCTCTTTCAGAGTCCTTTGGTGCCACGACAAACTACAAATCCCAGGATTCCACAGGATGCAGCCATGATAGCAAAGTTCCATCATGTCTAGCCCAGAAACAGAAGAAGGGCCTTCCTTCCATTCATCTGCCATGGCCCTGGCCTCACAGGGAGAGAAGAACCACTGGACTTAATCCCCTGCAACTACAACTTCTTGACCAAATACAGGGCTGTGGCTAACATCATCATTTTTTTCTTTTCCTGTATCATTTTTAACACCTTTGCCCGATGAGGAAACCAGTGGAGCTTTGAAAGCTTGCAATATGTATGATGAACATTTTGGTTGGCCCAATAAAGTTATCACTGGGCCTGTACAGACAAGCCAAAATAAAGCTGCTTTGGGACACTTTGGAGGTATGCTGTTTAAATGATGCATGTGTCCTAAGAGGCCACGCTCCAGCCCTACGTCCTAAGGACTGGACCACAGCTTTGGCACAGCTTTTGGACTCTCAAGGATGCTTGCATCATTTAAACAGCATACCTCCAAAGTGTCCCGAAGCAGCTTTATTTTGGACTGTCTGTATGGGCCCATGGTCTTGTGAATTTTGGATGATGCTGTACTTCCCTAGAAAGTTAAAGAAGAAGAAACACTTCAGCTTCAAACTCCTGACGAAAAAATCTTTGTTTCTGCAAGCATTTGCATGCTAGTATTATTCTCATGTTCTTTTTTTTTCTTGAATTGACTGTTGGAATGCTTTTACTTTAATCTGAAGTTTTTGGTTATTTTTTTATTATTATTTTACAAGTACAGTGGGTCCTTGTTATCTGCTGGGGGTTTGGTTCCAGGACCCCCCCCCCCATGGATACCAAAATCCATGGATGTTCAAGTCCCATTAAATACAATGGCACAGGAAAATGGTGCCCCTTATATAAAATGGAAAATCAAAGTTTGCTATTTAGAATTTATACTTTTTTTGAATATTTTCAAGCCATGGATGCTTGAATCCATGGATAAAAAATCTGTGGATAAGGAGGGCCAACTGTATTTTAAATTGTGTTTTGCTGCAGTCAACTACATCTGGAAGGCCACATGATTCCCATAGCAGCTCTAGGGCATACTCTGAAGGCATGTAAACCAGCAGCCCTGCTAAGCAAGTCTGAGGTTAGTCTGTGTCTGGATCAGAGACCATTTGAGAACAACCTGGATAACATACTGGGTTCATTGAGGAACTTGGGTGCCATGTGTTCTCCTGTAGCAGGGTGGCATAGTGGTTGAGTGTTAGACTATGACTCTGGAGACCAGGGTTCCAATCCCTGCTTATCCGTGGAAATCCACTGGGTGACCTTGGGCAAGTCACACTCTCTCAGCTTCAGGGAGACAATGGCAAACTCTCCCTCTGAACAAATCTTGCCAAGAAAAACCCATGATAAAGTTTGCCTTAGGGTCATCATAAATTGGAAACACCTTGAAGGCACAAAACAACAAGAAGCACAAATGATAGACACTTAAAATGCAGAGATGTAAATCTTCACATTTTCCAGAAGATTTTCCCAAGTACTGTGCACACACATATAAACAAATACCTCAACAGGATTGTATTGTGAATGTTCCAGGGACAAACAGATCTGTCAAGACCATCTCTACATAACCCTTCATTTTCCCAGATGCAATCCCATTTCATGTCAGTTCTATGCAGATTTGGGGGACAGGAGGCATTGGTGCATATTCTTCTACACATTTTTCAAACTCATGCACACCCTTGCTGACTAAAGAACATTTGTGAGCATTTAAAAGTATCAAACACTATTTTTGAACATTTTTTTAAATGTATGAAAATGGTTAAAATACATTTTTTTTCTTTTCATGGAATTCATTACAGTATATGGAAATACAGTATATGGGCTCCTAATCACAAAATGCCTATGTGTTTAATCCAGGAGCTGTGGAATAGGGTACTTCTGATTGTTATTGTTTTTTAAAAAAAATTATAGAACAAATTTCTCAAATAAAACTGCAGTACTTAGGAAAGAAACTTTTTAAAACTGTCAATGCATGGGACAAGTCTGACATCTAGTGTTCAAAGTATGAATCCATCTTCTAATTATTCCTTGTTCATCTTCTCATAAATGAAACAACAAAGGCAAGATGGGCATCATTCCCCCCCCCCAACTGCATTCTCAACTAGTTTTGGACTCAAATGCAGACCATTAAGTGTGTATGACCTAGATGTGTGGAGTGTTTGTCATTGCCATAGCTAAGGGATAGTTGATATCATCAATGAAAGTTAAGCAAGTCAGTCAGGAACAGAGCACCAAAATAAGGCAATGTCCAAATAGGAATACTATCATTGCCTATCAAATAAACATAAGTTTTTAAAAGTGTGCTTTCTCTTTTGACCCTCTCTTTTGAGTCCACACTTCAGAAAATACCAACACTTAGGGTTTCTATGCAATCCTGATGAAGGATATATGCCCCAAAGAGACCTACTCACTAAATGTTGTTGTACATGTACTATTGCTGATGTGGTGTTACTTTTGTAAGTGCAATACATTTAAAATTCTACTCTCCAGGAATTAAATTGTCTGGTTTTGCAAAGAAGGGGTACTATCAAAGATGGGAGAGATACCATCAGTGCGTTTACATTTTAAAACAAGTATGATATATACCAGGGACAGTGTGGTCCCATTCTTATGTAGTTCGACACAAAGCATTTAATCCACTCAGTAATTAAGTCATTACTCCACCAGAGTTTTCTAGCAAGTTTCCCCAAATCACTAGATTCTCCAATTAACAATCAAGTTAAAATATAAATTTGTGATTTATATTGCTAGAATTCAGTAGGTTTTCATAGGGTGGGTATCCATCCCTCTGTCACATTCAGGAAGGGGGGGTTGGAATTAAAGCCTCAGGACAAGAAGTATTAGCATTTGAGGTGTGAAGTAGAAAACAACAACTCCATTAAGTTATCATAAATCTATCAGCCAATTCAGTTTAATTTGGACCAGTGGTCATAGACATTTCCTTCCTTACAACTCAAGTAGAACAGTTTTTCATGGATGTAAATGATACATCAATGCTACTTGGCAAAGGCTAACTCCAGGAGGCAAAAGAACCTTCAAGAAATACCAGCCAGCCCATGCATAATCTGGAAATATTCATTGAGAAAGCAGATCAAACAGTGGATTACATTCAAAACCTGAGCTTTGAAACATGAATTTGGATTAAAACTCCCAGAATACCCCACCTAGGGCATGTCTACATGGGCCAAATGAACTGGTTTTCCATCACATTTGCATAAGCCTGTCTTCAAGATGCAGGGCCAAAGGCCCAATTTGTCTGCAGACTGTCTTCACATGGGGAGAGCAGTTTTGCAGTGATTCCAGGCAATCCTTGCATTAAACTGAATTTTAAAAACTCATCATTTGCGCTAGATCTTCCCAGAAAATCCACAGTGCTCTAGGACAATGCTGGGAAGATGTAGCATCCTGCTGTGCCACCCACCACGATCACTACTAGCCACTTTTGATGAGGTCACAGTGAGGCAACCCACCCCCACAGCATAGCCAACTATGTTGAAAATATATATATGCCATGGAAAGTCAATGCCCCAAAAGATTGCAATTGTAGACATGAATGGTCACCACTTTAAAATGAAAGTAGACACTGGAGCAGGTTTATCTACTGTACATAAAAATACACTCCTCCAACTTTTCCAGTACCACCTTTCTAAGTTAACAATATCAAAAGGTCATACAGACTAAGAACAAAAAAATTGTTCAGATCTTGTGGCACTAGAAAAAAAAGATGTGTGTTACTGATCAATCAGGCTGCCACTGTTCTTCTTGGTTACTCAAAAAGATCATAAAAGCCTTCCAGGGAGAAACCAGTTCAAGCTCTTGGCAATCTGTGTAAGGGGTCAACACTGTTGACATACTACACAGCGAGGCTACTTGCATTTCCTTACATATTTGCTGATCACACAAAGAGCCACTAGTGACTTTACCAAGGGATCTCTGTTCTAATACTACTCCCTATGTGTGTTTTTGTTGTTGTTGAATACTGTGTGCTCAGATGAGGCAAGGGCTTTATTGTCTGAGGTGCAGGTAGTTCCTGGATACTTTAGGGAAATGGAAGGGAGGGGAAGTCTGGAGGATGGTTTGCATAACAAAAGATATAAGGATGCAGGTAGGGTTGCCATAAGTCAGGACCTCCAAACCGGGACAAATGTAGGACAAATTTAGGATAACATTTTCAAATGTAGGACACATTTTTTTTAAAAAATGGAGGACACTCGAAAAAACTGGATGATTTTTTTAAAATGTTAATATAAATGCATGTTTCTTGGGCATGCTCAAAATGGAGGACATTTTGGCATTATTCCTAAACAGATGGCAGAAATGTACTTCCCTTTCTGCCCAACCCCCCCTCCATTCCAAAACACACACTGAGCACATTTGGGCATTTCACATGGCTTTACTGAACATGGCCTCTTGCATATTTCAGAGGCTTATTCCATAACCAAACCCTTTGGGTTCAACACATATTGTAGGACATTCAAACAATGGAGGACACAACCAACTAAAAGTAAAAAACATATATACACTGGTGCCTCGGGATACGAAATGACCGGGTTACGAAATTTCCGGGATACGAAAAAGTTGGATTGGAAAAAAACTGTTTCGGGTTACGAAATATTTTTCGGGTTACGAAATTCAT
>NC_056522.1:47365634-47435861 GCF_019175285.1 Sceloporus undulatus | reverse complement strand
GTGTGTGTGTGTGTGTGTGTGTGTGTGTGTGTGTGTATATATATATAAACACATTAATGTAAATCATATCATAGTGATCTTGTTGCACCTCTGAGACTAAATGCATCTGAGGAAGCAGGCTCTTTCAGTTAATAATAATAATAATAATAATAATAATAATAATAATAATAATAGAATTAAGGGACATTATGAGGCAGTGGTAGAGAAGGACCAGGGTTCGATCTGTTGCTTGGACATAAACATACCCCACTGGGCTAAATCACACTCTCTCAGCCTCAGGGCATGGCAATGTGTAGGGGAATTCAAGTTTCCTAAGGCTTCAGCTCTTGGTAAGGAAACAAAAATATCAAAACTATCAAAGCCAAGCCTGTGAGGGTCTTGCTTGTAAATCAGCAGAGCAGCAGAAATGGTCTTTTGTCTTAAGATGCTTCTATAAGAACTGAGGCTGACACAAATTGCTTGTAGTTTAAAAAACAAAACTTTACTAATGGCTTAAATCTACATATACATGGAAGCTACATCCTAACCTATCTAGTGAATAGTCCAGGTAAAAGAAGAAGTTTGTTATCTCACCATCTTTCGGTGGAAAGTTGAGAGAGCACGATGATGGAGAGACCGAAGGGAAAGCAAGAAAGATCTATTGTGCGAGATAACTTCCTAAGCAAGTCAGTTAGATCACACGATCTGTTTACCAACTTAAAAAGGTATTTATTGCCCCTGTTTAGCAGGACCAAATGGCATGCAAATTGCAAAGTCTTCTGTTCTGAGTCTCTGCCAGGCTAAATGAAAAGCTCCCCCTCCTCCTCCTCCCTGCCTGGCTGCAGCCTCTCCAGCACAAACGGACGGAGACTGCTTTGGAAGGGAAGATAGATCAGGCGTCCAGCTGTCCCGGGTGACAGAATGCAGAAGCCGGGAAAGACCTTCCCCAGAGTCAAAAAACCAGGATGGTCACGGCTGCAGCTGTGAAATGGCAAGCCTAGTGCTGGTATCTTCCCCCACTAGACTGTTGAACTTTTCCCCCCCCCCCCCTCATCAGAATGGTCCAGGCTCTGGATGCTCCTGCAAGACCTTCTGCATCTTGAACTGGGACTGGGTATAAACAGCAAGAAGTAATAAAGGCAGAAATTTTTGGATGCCATATTGATTTTACAGTGTCATATCTGCTCTAGGGTGACATCCAGAGGGGTAGGGTTTGCTACTTGTCTCCTATCATGGGGCAGGCTGTTTTGATCCAGAGCTGCATGTAGTTCCAGTGCTCCCAAAAAATGCTTGCAGTGCCAAACACTGACACATTACCATTATACAGTAGTATGAACTTTATTACTGGCAATGATTCAATAGATGGTAAATGGCAGAGAAACATCCCAGTCCTTTTGCTGATGGGATCCAGCATCCTATCACAGCCAATGGTAGAAATTGGGCCCTCAAACAAATTGCACACAAACACCATCCCTTGGCTAGTTATCAAATTCCCCATTGTTGGAATATCCTTAGGCGGGCTGCTTTTAGGTAAATGAGAGGGAGGTGAGCCATAACAAATGGACTCCCAAGGATTATATACTGCAAAAAAAGAAAATCATTGTGCACAAGCATGACCATCTCCTTCCAACAGCTATGGGAACTGCACAAATAGGTTGGCAACAAAGAAAAAAATGTACTCCCCTAGCACATTCTTAGCTTTATCTTTTCCTAGCCTCAAACTGCAAAATAAATGCAAAAAGCATCCAACAAATTCACTAATACAAGTTAACCCATGCCACCAGACAGGCATTAATACTAACAGCTGGTGCTGATGGTAACAAGGCTACTGGAGCCCATTTGCCAGGGGCAGAGGCCCAACATTCTATAGGATGATGAGGACAGTCACTGACATTAGAAGCTCACAGTCACAAGCAAGATGCAGATATCTTTCCATCTTCCAGATGAAAGCAGCTGGCCCTGTTGGAGTGGGAGTTCAAGCCAGGCATGCTGATGAACAGTCCCAAGATGTCTCTGCTGTCATAGGTTACAGCCATGGCTGTAAGTGAAGGGCAGAACAAGCAAAATAACAAAAATGCTCTCTGGGGACTTTGAGAGCCTCCTCCAGAAAATGAGACAGCAGATATTGGGTGTCGGGCAGGTGGTTGTGCACCACTGCATAGAGCTTTGAATATGTCCTCAGGCTGGTATTTTCCTCCCAGTAAAAATACTCCATAGTCCTCATGTCCTCCAGCATCCATACAGGCTTGTGATGTTGGAGAGCCTGGCAAAACATCATCAGCATCAGAATCAGCAACAACAGCAAGCAAAACAGTAGAAAATGGGGCTGTTTGTTTATTTGTTTTTGTCTCCAGCATAGCCTCTAGATCAGTGATGGCGAACCTATGGCACGTGTGCCAGAGGTGGCACTTAGAGCCTTCTCTGTGGGCACACATGCTGTAGCCCTAGCACAGAGTTTGCCAGAGTTTCTTACTAGAAAGCCAGAGGGACATGGCACTTTGCAATAAATAAGTGGGGTCTGTGTTGCAGTTTGGGCACTCGGTCTGTAAAAGGTTCACCATCACTGTTCTAAATCATAAAATCTAGCCGCCTGAAATATGACATGGAGGTGTGCATTTGGGGCCTTTAAAAAACGGATCAGAGGATTTAAATAAGTTGAAAACATTTTGTTGCCTGCAGTATCATCTTTTGACACTCACCATTCTTAATCTGCTCTAGAGACAGATTTGGAGACAAGCCTGAATGATTTTTACATTTTCTGTTTATCTCTGGAGGGCCCAGAAAGAAATTTCAGACATTGGGGAGATATGTCTGGTACATGGGCCAAGGATAATAAGGAGAGAGAAAGGGTGAATGAACACCGGGGGGGGGGGGGGGGATGCAATGAGAAAAAGTATTGTATGAGAGGAGAGAAGTATGCATGTATGACTTTTCTTCTAGGGCAAGACCCTAGGCAGCTAAGAATAGAATAAGAAATTTCTTCCTACTCTTTATTCAAAATCTGCTTTCTTTCCTGTAATTTGTTTTCTGGAACAGCAAAGGCAATTTCCTAGGCTCAATAAATTCAGAGAAGCAGGTTCTAATTTTCGAAATGAAAGGGAACCAAATCCTTTTCCTCCAAAGCTAGGCTTTAAATTAAGAGGGAAATCGCAAGTTTCTCTACATTGTTTTTTTTTATCCTCATCTTTTTATCTTTACCTTTTTTCTTTGTTTTATATTATGCTTTTTAGAAATCCTATAAAAATGGATGGGTGGGAGGATGTGTGGATGAGTGCCCATATATGTGTAGCACAGAAACCTAAAGATCACTGCTTTCTGCAGGTAGAATATAGGTCACTGTATTGTCATTGTCATGCCTTTCTTGGCAGGAACAATATTGGGTATGTCTGAAATATGGGAGGTGTGCATTTGTCCTGATTCTCAACTCTGCTCCCAAGAAGGACTTAATCTGTACTAATCTGAGTAAATACAGTCACAGAATATATATAGTGTGGTTGATATAGCTAAAGGTAATCTGAGTAAATACGAAAGTGTGATTTATACAGTTCAGTTACCAGGAAAAAAACTAAATTCACTGGCTCATCACTCCTAACTGATCCCCCCTACATGGACCACCACTTTATTACCTTGTATAAAAATGTAAGGGTCAGTATCAAGACCCACATGTACTCTTCCCAAAGGCTGGTTTTCCCTCCAAACCAAGACTAGGGGATCTTTAGCTTGTGAATAAGTGGATGCACAGCACTGTGGAGATTATTGCACTGTATTTAAAAGTGACTTTTAATCCCTGGTTTAATTTAAAAATTGGGTATTATCACATGCAGCTGCAGCTGGGTGTCAAAACATCACGCTCTGAAGCTGGCCGGATGGCAGCACAAAGGGAGATTTGTTTCCTCCCTTACATAAGTAAACAAAACCCCACTTGAGATCCTCCAGATCAAGTGATTCCCTGATCTGGCCTTCCAGGTGTTTTAGACTTCAGCTGCCAGAATCTCATATCATTGGCCAAGATGAGTATGGCTTCTGAAAGCTGTAGTTTAAAACTCCTGGAGGAGCAGTTTGGGAATCACTGTTCTAGATACTACTTGAAGCCTTCTTTCAAAATATATCTAGAGGTAATTATTTTCTTCCACCAGTCTCCACTGGTGATATCCTTTTTAGTGGTCAGATTTACGGATCTATACATTTTTTAATATTCTAGGGGTAAAGCAGGCTTATCTGCTTTCCCCTTTACTCTCTGTTTTGCTCTTCATACATGCTCAGTAAGGACTTCTGGAGGAGGCTGCATGTTGTAGGCAAACACACACAACTGCAGTAGGATCAGCTGGAGCAGAATTCCACTTCTTCCCCATTTAAAGCTCTGCTTATTTATTGCTTACTGAAAACACACTGCTACAACCTGACATCAAAAGTCTCTGTTTCTCCAGCCCACTTTCAATATATTCTCAACACTGCTAAAAAAACAAAACAAAACAAAAACATCCAGCTAGACCAGGGGTAGGCAACCTTTTTGAGCCGGGGGCCGGGTTGCTGTCCCTCAGACAACTGGGGGGCTGAAGCCAAAAAATAAATAATTAAATTTTTTAAAAAATAAATAAATATATATATAAATAAACCGGGACAAATGTAGGACAAAATTTTCAAATGGAAGACACTTTTTTAAAAAAAATGGAGGACACGCGAAAAAATTTGCTGATTTTTTAAAAAAATGTTAATATAAATGCATGTTTCTGAGGTTTCTATAGACAATTGCCCCCCAAAGGCCCCGGCGGCAATTGGCGGCAGGACCGGGCTGGGGCCAGTCCCAAGGCCTCGCCGGGCTTCATCTGGCCCGCGGGCCGCAGGTTGCCTACCCCTGCGCTAGACAGAGTATCAGGAAGAATCAGGGGTCTGGGCAGGCATTTAAAAAAAACTTTCTAGAAAGGCGTTTCATTGTCAGAAGTTTTGTTAACTGAGGTATTCCGGTATGCTTTTTTCTACCACATGGTCACTGCTCTTGGTTTTATGCTTTAGCCATTTCTACTCTTATTCCTACTACTGTGGTCATCTATGGTTTTTCACCATTTTCTGTGTCATTTATATATATTTTGTATTTCATTTGTAATTGCTATGATTCTGGCTCTGATGACTTCATTTAGCTCAGAGGAGCAGAATACAATAGTAGTTCTTTTTAAAAAGGTATCCATTTTTCAAGACAGATTTCACCCATATATATGTCAATTTATCTGTTCAGACATTATTGCCCTGGATTATCCCAGAGGAATTTCTGTTCCCACCCCATCCAACTGATTTGCATGAGAGGCAGAACAGTACTCCATTGTAAAACTTACACCACAAGATTGACTTGTGATGTACAGTTGGCTCTTCCCTTACACGGGGGATCCATTCCTGATCCCGCCGCATAAGGGAAATACTGCGTAAAATCAAGCCCCATTAGAAACAATGGAGCACGCAGTCAGTGCACAGTGTGGGAACATGCCCCATTGTTTCTAATAGTTCCCACAGCATGCACTGAGCGTGTGCCCCAATATTTCTTCCAGGGCGCAGGAGAAGCCTTTCCAGTGCAGCTTCCAGCGTATGCTGGAAGCTGCATATAACACGCCTGTCTATGACGCGGGTGCACTGTATTTAGGATTTACTTAGGATTTAAGTTAGAGGACACCCAAACCTAATTCAGTTTCTATTTTTCAGTGCAATAAAATAATTAATTCTTAAGGCACTAGACTAGTTCATTTAAAAAAAAATCCAGAAGTTATCACTGTTGTTTCTCATCTAACAAGCTGTCAATTACATTTCATCATTGAGTTCCATCTCCCTTCACACTCACGACTCCTGGAATGATATATCAGTCTACCGTTCTCTCATGCATCAAACAATACAGTACATACGGTTTATCTGGATTAGATAAGATTAAGAGGAATTAAGGGCTAAATCCCATTACTTGTCCAAAAAATAGTAGGCCCCTTGAAATGAATAGTAAATGAATATTAATGTCCCACTAATTTAATTGTTCTGCTCCAGTTGTGACTTGGCACTAGATTTAGCTTGATGTTTTTCTTCCATCCATTTTATGTTTGGAGACACTGATATAATTTGCTGAAGTTGATGTGTGTTCCAAAGATTCTGATTCTTTTGGGAGAGGGTATTCTTCCTTGAGTCACAGTGCATCAGTGCAACAGTGAAATAGTATTTTAGTGGAAAATTGCTGTTTCACAATTTATTATCCACTATGGTGCTATAATTTCTTTTATAAAAATGAAAGGAGAAAAATAGAGAGAAGATTAAATAATTGTCATCTATCTTGAAACCATCCAGCACACAAACACTTTAGCCTACCTCATGATAGCCTGGTACCATAGGCAGAAATAACAATTCAGGGGACAGTGAAACTCTGGAATATCTGGCTGCTCTCTGCTGTTTGGTTCCCCCCCCCCCCCGCCCACTTAGTCCCGATTGCCATAGGCATATAGATGCATGATTACAAATCTCTCCCACAAATCTCTTCTAGCTCAAGGTCTATTCTAAACCAGTGCTACTCAAAGTGGCAATCCATGGATGGGTGCCAGTCTGTCAGCTATTGGCTCCCAGTCTGCGGACTGCAAAGAAATCATTTTAGTCAATGGGGACAAATATGGTGCTTGTCCTTGCTACATTGGAAAAACAACACTGCTGTTCTCACCCCCATGGCTTCAAATGTGGGGGACTGGTACTCTTTTTTTTTTCCCTGACCATGCCAAGGATCAGTAACATATTTGCACCCACTGGGGACAATTTTCTTTTTTTCTTTCTTGAAAAATTCTCCATGGGCTAACAGTCAATGGCTCTCACACTAGCACCAGTCCAGGGACCATCACTTTGAGTAGCACTGCTCTGAACTACAAGGAAGAAACTCAACAGCACAGAATCATATGACCAATGGAGTTCTTTTTTCCCTTCCTCCATCCAGCAGCCTAGAACAAACATAGCAGATTAATCTATTTCCAGCCAGCCATTAAAGTTGTGTGTTTGCAATGTTTTCTGGTCTAGATTAAATTAGACATGGATTCTAGTGACAACTTTAATCCAGCAAAGATTAGTTATGCAACAGCTATGCAAGAACAGTAGCAGCTGCCTCGCCCTGTATTTTGGTGGGCTGTAGGAAAAAGCATAATGATTAATACCTTAGCAAGCAACCTTTTCTCCAGCAACTGCTAAGAAGAGTTAACAACATTTTAGATTGGACTATTTTTCACCTCTGCCCTCCCCATAGGGGCTGCACTGGTATTCCTGACATGATCAGAAGTGATGTTGTATCACTTTTGGTGTTGTTTTCACCTAGTCCTTATTATGGGGGTGTTGTGCATTGTGGGGTGAAGAAACCACCACATCTGACAGATGGTTGTGTGTTGTCCCATTTGACTGTCCTAGCCTGGGCAAAGGTATGTGGCCTCTACAATCCTTTATAGCACAGCAGGGGAGGCTTTCACCATTCAAATATTGTATCTCATTCCAAACAGAGCCATTCAGGATGACCAATGGTGAGAGGTGATGGAGGTTATTGTTGATCATTATCTTAAGGACCACAGGTTGCACAACTGTGTTGCATATACATTGCAGAAATAATCCAGATTGATCCCACTTTATCTGCCATGACTCTATGCTATGGAATTCTGGGATTTATTGTTTGTTGTGGCTCAAGAGCTCTCTGAGAAGACTAAAAGTCTCACAAACCTACAAATTGCAGAATTCCATAGCATGGAGCCATGACAGTTAAAATGGTGTCAAGCTGGATTGTTTCTACAGTACAGATGTAGCCACAGTTGTGCAATATCCTCCAGTGAGGAAAACTAGACCCTTACTGTTAGCCTCTCGGGCAGTTTTTTAAAATATAAAACTGATTATGGAGTGGACAAATTTTCAAGCTCTTGATAAATTCTAATACTTATTTTGACATAGGGCTTTAAATTCTGGAGCTGGATTCAAAGGTATGTTCAGCAGAGCAACTGCTGATGGCAGAAGAGCTTTCCTAATATGACAATTTTTCTGCCTTTTTCCATGCAGTGCCTACAACTCCAGGGAGTTTATCACATGGGGAAAATTGGAAGGTTAACTAAAGGTTAATCTGGAGTCCTCTAAGGTATTTCATGTAATTTCACAAAAGAATTTCAAATGACATTGAATACAATCGGAAAGTAATCCAAATGTAATTGTGGGTCATCCCAGAAATAGCTGCATTAGGAAAAATATTGTATTTATAAACCCTTTTCCACTGTGAATTCACAGTCAATTCACATTTGCATTGGTATGAAATGCATCTTCAGTTCGGCCATGGGATTCCCCCCGTTAGAAAGAAACTACAATTCCCATGATCCTCTGTTGCGATTTTGCTTCTGGTGCTCCTTGGTCTTCCCTGGCTGCCGAGAGGAAAGCAGCTATTTTCGAAGGAGGAAAGAGCGAAGGGGGGAAAGGGGGGAAAGGTAAGGATGAGGAGCTGAGCATGCCTCCTTCCTCATCCTTATTCTTGTCCATCTCTAACTCGGCCGGTTTTCTTGGGTCCTCATATATACTCTGATCTCCCCAGGTATCCTCCATTGCCAGCGGGGAGAAAGAGAATGCAGGGTGCTAGCCGTACAGATGCCTCTGGACCATTTACACTCATTATTCTCTTTTATGTATTGCGATTAAAGGTGTAAATCGATAATGTTTTTCCCATTGCTGTTGTTGTTTATTTTGTGTACTTAGTGTGTGTGTGTGTGTGTATAGGTGTGTGTATGTGTATACGCATGTATATATGCACATATATATGGAGACCAATTTAAAACAAGAGGCAGTGTTATGTTGATTAGCATGCGTGTGCATGAATATGTGTATGTGTATAGATAGATAGATAGATAGATAGATACACAATGTTTATTTATTTTATGTACTGTATATATATATGTGTGTGTGTGTGTGTATATATATATATATATATGCATGTATATATGCACACATATAGACCAATTTATAGCAAGAGACAAAGTTTATGTTGATAAGCATGTGTGCATGTGTGTGTGTGTATATGTGTGTGTATGAGAGAAAAAGGGAGACATATATGTGCTTGTATGTGTGTCTTTATTTATATCTATATGTATGCAAATAGATGTGTGTGTGTGTGTGTGCATACACACACACACTGTATATACACATACAGAGAGAGAGAGAGAGAGAGTGATTTCTGTGCTTGGTTCTGTGCCGAGGATTTTTCAAGAACAGTTTTTGGATGCTGGAAACATGCCTGGAAAAGAGCTCTCATCTGCACATGTGCATTTGCTAGTTAAAATAGTGTTATAAAGGTACATATGTATATACATATGTGTATGCGTTAAAGTCACTATTTATATAATCGTTCCTTCCCCTACGTGGGGGATCCGTTCTGGACCCCCTCACGTAAGGGAAAAAACACAGATGCTCAGCCCCATTCAAGCCCGCGGCAGCTCACACCATTCTTCCAGTGCATGGCTCCCTTGCTTCCAGTACAGTTTCCAGCGTATGCTGGACGCCGCGTAAAATGCAGCTGGGTATGATGCAGGCGCACTGTATATTCCTACCTGTCATTAACAAGCTAATACTTGCTCTGCATGTTTTCTTCCATTGCAGGTGTGTGCATCCATATTTTATCTTGTGCTGCTGCTGCCACATCCTGAGCCTGAAATTACTTTCAATGTTCTTGTGGGATTAACTGAACTACCTTCTATCTGATGAGGAGCTGACCTGTTTGACATATGTCTGCTTTTTACTATGACACCTGGGTGGTGTCCTTCTCCTTCTGCTGTTCTGACTTCTTTCCTCACTGCCTGTGGTGGTCTCGCTTCACTGTTATCCCCTTCTGGAATTCTACTTCCTCTTCTTTCTTCTGCGACTCCCCTTACTGTATTCGCCCTTCCTAGCCTCTTCTTTTCTTCTTCCTAATTCATCACGTTTTTCTCCACCCCCATTTACAAAGGAAACAACGCAAGGATTCAGAACAAAAAAGTTTAATTATAATATATATTATTTAAAAACTTTCCCAATGAATGTGTTTACATTGCTCTTTCTTAACACAACATACACAACAATCCTACCCAACAAAAACAGCATACATACTTACAGTCATACACAACAGTCATACGCAAACAGGACAAAAGACATTGAAAATAGCCAAATTAAAAAAAACAAACAGCGGCTGTTACATCACACCTGCGGAACACTCAACCTGCACACACAGAGACATACAGGCACACACAGAGTGACACACACACAGCATATACACTATGTACAGTTGCACTATTTACATGAATGCCTTTTAAAAAAAACTTAATATGGGGGAGACAACGTTCTGAAGTGGTTTATTCACATCGAGTGCTGGTCAACTGTGGCCTCGAATGTGTGCCAGCCTCCTTTCAATGATCCCCAGCTGCTCCATCACTAAACGGGTCCCCAGCTGCACTTTTCAGCATCGCAACACCACTACCGGTGTGATGCAGCAGCTAAAAAGGCCAATGCAATTTTAGGCTGCATCAATAAAAGTATAGTGACTAGATCAAGGGAAGTAATAGTTCCACTCTATTCTGCTCTGGTCAGGCCCCACCTGGAATATTGTGTCCAGTTCTGGGCACCACAATTAAAAAAGGACATTGAGAAACTAGAACATGTCCAAAGGAGGGCGACTAAAATGGTGAAGGGTCTGGAAACCATGGCTCTTGTGGTCTCTTCCAACTCTGATTCCATGTACATCCTTGTTCATTTTTCTCAAGTGCGCTCTAAAGTTAACTTACAGGTTATTACCATACCAGCCACAGCCCTGCTGGGAGGTCTAACACTTTGTGCTGGATGTCCCTCAGAGTCCCACATTGCTTTGTAAAAAGTGTTCATAGAATCATAGAATCGTAGAGTTGGAAGAGACCACAAGGACCATCCAGTCCAACCCCCCTGCCATGCAGGAAATCCAAATCAAAGCATCCCCGACAGATGGCCATCCAGCCTCTGTTTAAAGACCTCCAAGGCAGGAGACTCCACCACACTCCGAGGGAGTGTGTTCCACTGTCGAACAGCCCTTACTGTCAGGAAGTTCCTCCTAATGTTGAGGTGGAATCTCTTTTCCTGCAGCTTGCATCCATTTTTCTGGGTTCTGTTCTCTGGAGCAGCAGAAAACAAGCTTGCTCCCTCAATATGACATCCCTTCAAATATTTAAAAAGGATTATCATATCACCTCTTAACCTTCTCTTCTCCAGGCTAAACATCCCCAGCTCCCTGAGTCTTTCCTCATAGGACATGGTTTCCAGACCCTTCACCATTTTAGTCGCTCTCCTTTGGACACACTCCAGTTTCTCAATGTCCTTTTTAAATTGTGGTGCCCAGAACTGGACACAATATTCCAGGTGGGGCCTGACCAGAGCAGAATAGAGTGGGACTATTACATCCCTTGATCTAGACACTATACTTTTATTGATGCAGCCTAAAATTGCATTGGCCTTTTTAGCTGTCGCATCAGACTGTTGACTCACGTTCAACTTGTTGTCTACTTGGACTCCCAGATCCCTTTCACATGTAGCCTCACTCAGCCAGGTGTCCCCCATCCTATATCTGTGCATCTCCTTGCTCTCACGGAAACCTGGCTCCCAGCCCATGATACTGCAACCTCCGCTGCACTTTCTTTTGTTGGTCTTTCCTTCACCCACACAAGCCGCCCTGAGGGTTGAGGAGGAGGGGTTGGTATCTTGCTATCTAACTCCTGCCAGTTTCAAGTTCTATCTTTTCCCTCCAGCTATCACTTCTCTTCCTTTGAGTTTCATCCTATTAGACTCTTTACTCCTCTACAGCTCCATGTTGCAGTCATCTATCGCCCTCCTGGTTCTGCCACCCAGTTCCTTTCTGACTTTGAATCATGGCTGACATTCTTTCTTTCAGATTCAGTCCCCACTTTGATCCTAGTTGACTTTAATATCCACGTTGATGATTCCAATAACCCTACAACATCTCGCTTCAACTCTCTCCTAGCTTCTTTTGGCCTCCAACCACATTCCAACTACTCAACTCATTCTCTCAGTCACTGTCTTGACCTGGTTCTTGCTGCAAACTGCGCCATTTCTGACTACCTGGCACTTGACTTTCCACTATCTGACCATCATTTAATCTCCTTTGCTCTCACTTATACTCCCCCTCCTCGTCATACTGTTCAATGCCATTTTCATAACCTTCAATCTGTTGACTCTAACCATCTTGGTCAGACCCTGGATTTATTTCTCTCTTCCCTAAATCTTGGGGACTCTGCTGACTCAGCAATGTCTCTATTTAACTCCACTCTTTCCTCGACTCTTGACCATTTTGCCCCTGTCTCTGTATGCACTTCTTCCTCTAAGACTAGGCCTCAGCCCTGGCTTACCCTCATCATTAAGTTTCTCCGGTCCTGCTCTAGAGCAGCCGAATGTCTTTGGAGAAAGTCCAAACAGTGGGCTGACTTTATTCATTACAAATTTGTTCTTTCTTCCTTCTCACGCGCCCTGTCTATGGCAAAACAAAATTATTACAAATCATTGATCTCCGCCAATGAGGCGCCCGCAGCGTTTGTTCTCCACCTTCAACACTTTGCTTAAACCTCCCTCTCCTCCTGTCTCTTCATCATGCTCTCCGAATGACTTTGCTAATTATTTCATCCCAAAGATTACCACTATTTGCTCTGAGATAGTCCCTCCTGATTCGTCTTCTGCTCATAATCTTCTATTGCCCTCGCCTAACAAATTTTCTGTTTCCTCCTGCTTCCTTGAACTCTCTACACTTCTGAACTCTTCCAATCCTGCAACTTGTTCTCTTAACCCAATTCCTACTCTTCTTCTAATCTCTATAGCTCCCTCTTTTCTCCCCTCACTTCTCCAAATCTTAAATCTCTCTCTCTTTACAGGCTCCTTCCCGTCGGACTTCAAACATGCTCTCATTTCCCCAATTCTGAAAAAACCTTCTCTTGACCCCTTCTCTTTGTCTAGCTATCGTCCAATTTCTCTTCTTCCCTTTCTTTCTAAAGTTTTGGAACGGGTTGTTTATTCTTGCGTTTCTTGAAGCCAACTCCATTCTTGATCCCTTTCAGTCTGGTTTCCGCCCAAGGCATTCTACAGAGACAGCTCTCACTAAGATCTCCAATGACCTTTTACAGGCCAAGGCTAATGGCCTTTACTCTGTTCTCATCCTTCTTGATCTGTCTGCAGCCTTGGACACCTTTGATCACTGTCTCCTAGTTGACATACTTTCTGACCTTGGGTTCTCAGACTCTGTTCTCGACTGGTTTAGATCTTATTTGTCTGGCAGATCTTTTGCAGTGGTCACAGGTGGTCAGACTTCATCTCCTGTTCCCTTATCTGTTGGAGTTCCCCAGGGCTCTGTTCTGGGTCCCCTTCAGTTTTCTCTCTACACACTGTCCTTAGGAAAACTCATTAGCTCTTTTGGTTTTTATTTTATTTATTTATTTATTTATTTAGTTAGTTATTTAGTTTTTCCTATCATCTGTATGCCGATGACACCCAGTTACAGTATATCTTTCCACCCCCGACCTTTCTCCAAGGCTTGAACAGCACGTTTCGTCTTGCCTCACAGCTGTCTCGCAGTGGATGCGCCATCGGCGTTTGAAGCTCAACATGTCCAAGACGGAGCTTCTTGTCTTTCCTCCTAAGCCCACCCTTCAACTCTCCTTTTCTGTCTCTGTGGACAACATTTTATTCAACAGTCCAGCAAGCCCGCAGTCTTGGTTTTATCTTTGATTTTCCTCTCTGTCGTGTTTCCCTCGGATCCAGACCACAGCCAAGGCTTGTAGTTCTTTTTGTACATATTGCCAAAATCCGACCATATCTCTCGCCTCTACTGCCAGATCCTGGTCCATGCCCTATGATCTCACGACTTGATTACTGTAACGTCCTCCTGACTGGGCTTCCTCTTTCTCACCTCTGTCCTTAATCTCTGTCAACATTCAGCTGCACACATTACACATCCACCCACCGCTCTGACCACATCTCTCCGTGTTGCATCCCTTCACTGGCTCCCCCTCCCTTTCCACATTCAGTATAAGCTCCTGCTGTTGACATTTAAAGCCCTCCATGGTCTGGCCCCTCCTTACTTATCTGACCTTCTTTCTCCTCACCTTCCACTTGGCCCTCTGTTTCTGGTAGTCAAGGTCTGCTGTCCCAGCCCGGATTTCCTCTGCCCCATCCCAGATTTGCCCCTTTTCACTTGCTGCCCCTCCACTCCTGGAACCTTCTTCCCCACAAGCAAGAGCCATCACTTCTTTAACCAGCTTCAAAACGGAGTTGAAAACCATCCTGTTCAGAGAAGCTTCCCAGGCATTGCATAATTGTCGCTTACTATTTGATGTTTCTTTGTTGTCTGTTTTATGAATCATTTCCTGTATTGCTATGTATTTTATATGTATTATCCTACTAGAAAGGCCCCTTCCCCTCCACCACTCCCTTCTCCTTTTGTGTCGTGTCTTTTTAGATTGTAAGGCTGAGGGCAGGAACTGTACACTTAAAGAGATTGTATGTACAGCGCTGTGTAAATTTACAGCGCTTTATAAATAAAGGTAAATAATAATAAATTTCATTTTTCCGCCTAAGTGCAGTGCCGTACATTTCTCGTGTTGATTTATTTTGTGCTTTGGCCCAGCTTTCTAGTCTATTCAGGTCATTTTGAATCTTGATCCTGTCCTCTGGGGTATTGCTATTCCCCCTAATTTGGTATCATCTACAAATTTGATAAGTATGCTCCCAATTATGTCCTCCAATCATTGATAAAGATGTTGAATAACACTGGGCCCAGGACGAGCCCTGTGGGACCCCACCGTCACTTCTCTCCAGGATGAAAAAGAGCCATTGTTGAGCACCCTTTGGGTTCGGCCGGTCAACCAATTACAGATCCATTTAACAGTTCCTTTGTCTAGCTCACATTTTTAAGCTTGTTGCAAGAAGTCATGGGGAACTTGTCAAAGGCCTTACTGAAATCAGAAATCCCTATATCCCCAGCATCCCTTCACCTTGGAGAACACCAAGCTCCATTATCCTCCTAAAGCCCTGCCTCCCAAACTTCTGTCACGCTCCTATATATGCCTTGTGGGGTTAGAGGAGGAAGCCATAATAAAAGAAGTGCCTGCTCCTTTCTAGCATGCATTCTCACTTCACCTGCTGCCCCTTAAGAACCCTCTGTCCCTTTAAAAACCTGTCCTCCTCGGCGCATGCGCCTGTCGTCCACGTGGCCTCCCTGTTTTTGCATTCTGGAGCAGCCATGGCAAAACAAGAGGCTTGTGATGAGCACGGGGAGAGAGGGGCGTGGCCACCTATAACATAGCGGTGACTGACATGTTCTGGGGCGGGGCTTCCGCGCAGGCGAAGCCAGGACGGGGAGCGGGGAAAAGCCAGAGCGAGTCTTGGAACTATCTCCTCCCCCTCTCTTCTGCGCATGCGCATTCGCGCACGGGAGGGGGGCGTGGCCACCCGACAGCATTCGGTGACTGACATATTCGGGGCGGGGCTTTGGAGAGGAGGCGGAGCCAAGGCAGGGGAAGGGAGGGGCCAGGTGGTCTGTCTCTCAGCTGGTTCAGAGGCCAAAACGTCCGGCGCTGAAGCATGGCTTCGTTGCTGTTCCTACCCGACCCTTCCTCCCCCGCAGAGCAGGTAAGGGCCGGTGCTGGCGCAGGTTCAGGGGCAGGGCCTCCGAGGCCTTGGGCCGCCGCTTGTCTTTTGTTTTTGACTGCCATGGGCCTCGTTCATTCCCCGGGTGTTGCGTGGGTCCGTCTGGGGGCCCACAACAACAACCTCCAACTCCCGAATCCCATAGCCTCCGGCCAGAGGAGTTAAAGCGGTGCCAACCGGGTTATGTCTCCAGTGTGGATGCAGCCTCCCTCCCTTTCGTGTGTTGTTTCTCTCTCTCTCTCTCTCTCTCCTCCTTCTTGGCCCTCAGTCTCCTAGACCCCTCCCTTTCAGTGTTTGGGTGTGGTTTGTGTCTCTCTCTCTCTCACACACACAAACCTTCCTCCTTGGTCTCGGCCTCCCTCCCTTTGTGGATTGTGGTGTTATTGTCTCTCTCTCTCTCCGACACAAACCTTCCTCTTCCTTGGCCTCTCAGGATGCGTTCTCCTCCCTTTCTGTGTGTGGTTGTGTTGTTGTCTCTCTCCTCAACACACACACTCAACCCTCCCTCCTCCTTGGCCTCTCAGTCTCCCAGCCCTTTCCCCTCATTTCTGGTGCTTTATTGTGGCAAGGAGCTTCCCACCCAAAAGCTGGGCCAGCTCCCTCACAATGGGACACAACAATAATTGTGATTTGTGATTGCAACATTCCCAGTCTGTTCCCTCCTCCTCCTCCTCCTCCCCATCACAAACCCCCAGCTTCAGCCTTTCAATCCCCCAAGGCTTCAGCCTTGACGCCGCCCGTAGCGACAACGAACGACGACGACAGAGGTGCTTTTGTCCATTGCGGCCAAAGGAATCATGAGCTTTCTCTCCCCCCCCACCCCCCTTCTCTTTTAATAGGAACAGGTCCTGAATTTGCCACTGGTCGCACTCCCCAAACCAGGTCTCACACCTAACACAACTCCTTGTGTTTATTGTGGCCCATGGGGGGGGGGTTAAAGCGCCAGAAAGTGAGGGGGAAAGGGCTGGGAGACTGAGAGGCCAAGGAGGAGGAAGGTTTGTGTGTGAGAGACATAAACAACAACAACAACACAGTCCACACACTGAAAGGGAGGGTAGCTGGGAGACTGAGGGGCCACGGAAGATGAAGGTTTGTGTGTGAGAGAGACAACAACAACATAATCCTACACACTGAAAGGGAGAGAGGATGGTCTACCCAGAGGCCAAGGAAGAGGAAGGTTTGTGTAGGGAGAGATAAACAACAACAACACAATCCACAGACAGAAAAGAAGGGAGGATGGGATACCGAGAGGCCAAGGAGGAGGAAGGTATTTGTGTGGGAGAGATAGACAACAACACAATCCACACATAGAAAGGGAAGAAGGAAGAGATACTGAGGGGCCAAAGAGGAGGGAAGTATGTGAGAGAGACAACAACACAATCCCACACTGTGGGCCAAGGAGGAGGAAGATGTGTGTGAGAGATAGCCCTACAGATATAGGGATCACCATGAGTCAGAAAGGACTTGAAGGCACACAACAACAACAACAAGGTGTTATCGATGGGTGTGTGCTGGTTGGTCCTTTTGGGACCCTTTAGGTTCTCCTAGAGACTGTTTGTTTCCTGTGTTTGGGACAGTTAGGTTTCTGTGTATCTGGAATGTTGTTTGAGGAAGTTGGATCTCTCTCTCACACACACCAGACAGACACACATCTGTGAGAGCCAGTGTTGTGTGGTTTGAGTGTTGGACTGTGACCCTGGAGACCAGGGTTCGAGTCCCTGCTCAGCCATGGAAGCTCACTTGGGCAAGTCACACTCTCTCAGCCTCAGAGGGAGGTCATGGCAAGCCCTCCCTCTGAGCATGTCTTACTATGAAAAGCCCTGTGATAGGCTTGCTTTAGGGCTGCCATAAATCGGAAAGGATGTGAAGGCACACAACAATAACACACACACACACACATTCTCCATTTCTCTCAGCCTTCCTGCTTCCGGTCTCATTCTGTTCATGTTCCCTCCCAAACAGGGCTATCTTTACTCAGATGATTACTCCCAGGCTTTATTGCTCAGATCATCACTTTAGCCTTTAGATTTGAACCCAGGCCCCTTTGCCATTCTGATTTCAGGCTTGTTCTTGTTTTGGGGCTTGCCAGGCATAACCTATGGCTGCAATGGGTCAGATCGTGGGAGGAAGGGAGGCTGTTGCCTTCCTCCTTCGCCCTGCAACACTGGCGACAAGCCTCCCTCCTCCTCAGCTGTTTCCTCTTATTTGTTGTCAAATCGCCTGGGCTCCTGAGAAAGCCTCGCTCTCGAACCAGACGTGGGCGGGGCCTTTCCTGATTGGATGCTGTAAGCCACGTGACGGGAAGGAGGGCGGGGTTTCTCTCCCCCACTCCCTCCTTTGTGATTGCTGGTTGGATGGTTGCAAAGGGCTCAGTGCTCCAGATCTTCTCAGGGAGTTGGTTGGCAGAAGGCTCTGCGGTTGTTGTTCAGGAGGGAGAGTCCTGCTGCTCTGGCCTTGACTAAGGTGACCAGATGTCCTCACCGCAGAGGAGGACAAGATGTAGGACTTTCGATAAAAGTGGAGGACATGAACAAGTAAAAGCTAGAAATGCTCACAGAAATGCAACAGAAATTATTGTTATTAAGCTTTATCTCAGAATCATAGAATTGGAAGAGACCACAAGGGCCATCCACTGCAACCCCATTCTGCCATGCAGGAAATCTCAACCAAAGCATCCCCAACAGATGGCCATCCAGCCTCTGTTTAAAGACCTCTAAGGAAGGAGACTCTACTACACTCCGAGGAAGAAGTGTGTTCCACTGTCAAACAGCCCTTACTGTCAGGAAGTTCCTCCTAATGTTGAGGTGGAGTCTCTTTTCCTGTAGTTTGCATCCATTGTTCCAGGTCCTGTTCTCTGGAGCAGCAGAAAACAAGCTTGCTCTCTCCTCAGTATGACATCCCTTCAAGTATTTAAACAGGGCTATCTTTATATTTATAGATACATTTATAGATATGTAATATATTAATAATATAAATAATGATAATATAATCTATAATTATATATAATATAATATAGAATAATATGATATATATAGGGTATATAATAAGATATTTATATAGATTTATAAATAGATATATAGATTTATATCTATATTTATAGAGCACTGTAAATTTATACAGCGCTGTACAATCAGTTAAAAATAGAATAAAATAAAATAAACCTGCCTAAGGCGTACATTCTACAAAAATAACATAATACATATCAATGCATATTAGCATTAAATAATAAAATATAGCAAGCAACAAAAAAAAATAGAATAAACCTATGATAACAATCAAGTGATGTTTGAGAACTGCTTCTCTGAGCAGTTTTTGTCTTTCGCTCAGCTTTAAACCTGGGCAAAGAGGTTATGAACCATGCTCAGGAGGGAAGGAAGTGAGGAGAGGCTGGTGAAAAGGGGCGGATCCAGGCTGGAGAAGAGAAAATGCTTCATAGTCATGCTCAAAATGGAGGACATTTTGGAATTCCTCCTGTCCAGAAGAAGGTTGAAATGTAGGACATGTCCTGGAAAAGGAAGACATCTGGTCACTGGCCTTAACTCCATACATAGTCTATCCAACATAGGACCTGTCAAAATGATTAAAGCATCATCAGAGAAGAGCCGACTCTGCATTCCATTCAGCATCTAGGGTTTTGTTTTAATGCCAAGTACCTTGTGTATGGCTTGTCATAATTCTCCTTTCTTGTAATAATTCTCCTTTCTAGCAAACACGTCCATATTGTGTGATAAATCCAGCTGCTTCTCCAGGGATAAAACATTTGAGCAGGCAACAGAAATGTTTTAGATTTTCAGGGATTTTGAGGGTGTTACCTAGTTTACCTCTTTTTGTTTTTAAAACGAATCATTTAAATATTGCAGTTTTAAAAAATCATCTGGATAGGCCTGCCAAAAGAGATTAGTCTTCAGTGCTGTTTTAATTTCTGACAGTGTGTTCAGTTATCGAATCTATTCCAGCAGGTCATTCTACAGTCTAGAGGCAGCTGAAGAAAAAGTCCTCTGGCTCACAGACACCAACCTTGTCCTGGCTGACTAGTAAATGTCTGCCAGAGGACCTGAGCGTAAAGGGCGGATTATATGGAAGGAGGAGATCCTGTAGGTAACTTGGACCTAAGAGTAGGATCCTGTTCTTTTCCAATCAGAAGTCTGTACTTCTCCAGGCTGCCTTCACTGCCCCTCCCAATGCTGAAGCTGCTAAAAGAATCCAGCTAGAGAATGAGAAAAGTGGGGTTAGATGGGCATAAATAACTTTGTAAAAAGGAGCTTCCTTGTTAAAGATTTAAAAGGTATACCTGTAGTTTCAGAATGTACACCATACCCCTCTACCATGAAGGCCAGATGTTAAATTGTTCAAAGCAGTTTTAATTTTTCTTACAACAGTCTTGCAAGAGAGGCCTTTTAATAATTGGCAATTGAGGCTGATGGAGGTTTCTTTGTCTAAAATTAATCAACAAGCTGATGGCAGAAGTGAAATATGAGCCAATTCACAGTTTTGCATCATAACCGCTAGCCAATGCTAGAACTGGCATAGGCTTAAAACAAGCCTGGAAAACATAGTTTCTCGGATTGTGTTAACCTCGGTTTTTCATCAAACCCAGTGCCTGACCAATGGTAAGGCATGATTAAAGCAGTAATTAGTCAACATTTGCAGCATGAAAACAATAAAATAGTAATGATTTAAAACATAGTAATGCTGTAACATGGAGGGGAAAAAGCATATTTGCAGTTACAAGGGAGCTAGCATGGTGTAGTGGTTTTGAGTGTTGAACTGTGATTCTAAAGCACAACAACAGATAGAAATAAGTGCAGACCAGCCAACATATCCAACAAACAACTACCCTTATTTAAATACTAGTTACACGATCAGTCACTTGGTCTGGATATTCCTATTAAGGCAGCATCCACACTGCAGATATAATGCAGTTTAATATCACTTTAACTGCCATGGCTCAGTGCTATGGAGTTCTGGGAACTGTAGTTTTGTGAGAGTTCTGATGCCACAACAAACTGCATTTCTCAGAATAGCATTGAGCCATGGCAGTTAAAGTGGTGGCAAACTGGATTAATTCTGCAGTGCGGATAGTCTCTATACTACTAATCCTCACTTCAGCCAGATAACTGTCCTCCAGTTAAAAGCTCTCCTCCAGTTAAGAGTCTTTTCCTGAAATGTTTACATTTACCACAGGCAACACCTGTTTATTTTTTAGGCAGTGCCATTAAAACTCAAAAGTCACTTGGATCAGTTGAGGTGTTCAGTGCACTTGAAATGTACTAACATCCAGATTAAGTGACTGAACATGTAATTGGTTTTTTAATCAGGCTAGTTGTTTGTTGGATATGTTGTCTGGTCTGCACTTAATTCTGTCTGTTGTTGTTTTGTTGAATATGTCCTCACTTTAGAAATATTGTACAAGGATGTTGTGTGGGTAAATAATTGAGTGCAAAAATTAAGTCCGTTCCTTGGTTATTTTCCAAAACAAAGCATAAATTATGATACTTAGAATTACAAATAGGAGTTTGAATGTTGACAGGAAAATAGGCGTTTTTATGTTCTTTCCTACAACATGAACATCCTGGAAGACTTCAATTGCAAGAAAAGTATAATGAAGATAAACATCCTGGCAGTTGTGATAGACCTCAATTAATGGTATATTGTCTCAAAAGTTGTTGTTGTCTTTTGTCTTTCCCCTGAACCAGAAGATCAGAAAGCTTGTTGCCTGAAAAATGATGTTAAAGAATTATTTTGAATGACCTTCTGCACTTGGGGAGTTTCAATAACACCGGGTGCAGTAGCAGAACAACAGAAGCTACATAATTGTAGTGGATTTTCTCTGGCAGTAGGTGAGTAGTATATAAACTGTTGATACTGTGCTATGGATGTTTCAAAAGGTCTAGTGGGTAGCAGTATAGAATAGGTCTGTTTGGGAAAACAGCTGTGTCATTAATAAACTGGTTTGGCTTGGACTCTATATTCTGCTCTGTTAGAATAACTATATATATCTGCTCTGTTAGAATAACTAGGCTAGTTAAAAGTGGCCTCAAAGCTTTTAATGTCTTACTAGCATTCATTCTCCATGGTCTGAAGCAGCTGAGGGATTTTCCCAGCCTTGCTACCCAAGGTCCTTTTAATTGGCGATGCTATGTAAGAATCCTTATATATCTTTTTTGGTGACTGGTCCTGCCTTTTGAACAAATAGCTGGACTTAGATGCACTTTGTTGGGTCCTCATCCAGACCCAGTACAAATGCTATTTGTGAAATATTTCCACAATTCAGAATGAGAACATATACTTTCCCCATGGTGAAGTATTCCTGAACAAACAGAAACTTCTCAACATTTGTTGAGACAGCCTTGCACAGAGTGTGTTGATCTACAAGACAAATATTTGAGGGGGGAAAACCATTGGGATTCCAATACAGTAGTTACAACAGTTTACATCTGATATGCTGCCTAGAGTGAACTCTTCAGTATACCTACTCTGGAATGCTTTTTGGATTGATCTTTGTCAACATAGAAATTATGCCATTAACATAATCTCTGCTTTATAGTTTGAATACCTAGATTTTTTTTTCTACAGCTCCTCAGAAAGTCAGCATGGATATCAAAATATGAAGAAAGGTTAAACTTGCCAGTGCACAAAGATCATAACTAACATTTTGTTTATATTTAGAAATTACTTTGTTGCAGTTAAAAAAAGAAATTTCTATTAGAGTGATAATAGCCCCATACAGACAGGCCAAAATAAAGCTGCTTCGGGGTGTGCTGTTCAAATGATGCATGCGTCCTAAAGACTGGAGCGCAGCTTTGGCGCAGCTTGTGGCCTCTTAAGATGTGAGTGTCATTTAAACAGCATACCTCCAAAGTGACCCAAAGTAGCTTTATTTTGGCCTGCCTGTATGGGCCCAATAGTACTTTTAAAAATTTAAAAATGGCATATTTTCAGTTCTGCTTCTGTTTTTGGCAAACAGCATATATGAAAAGTCCTGCTGCTTAGTTGCTTTGAGAACCTATTTAAACTGTATTTTAGAATGTAGTACTCATGTGAATGCTTGGTTATTTGTACTTAAGTAGCTCAATTTTAATAGTAGGTTGTTTATCCAATTTCTAGATATAGCCTGCATAAGAACAAAATGACATAAGACAAAATGAAAGTAATAGTGCAATTTGGATTCTTTTCCCTACTTGGTGAATCACTTCTACAGCAGCAATTTCTCAGTTTCTGTCTCTAAAAAACTCTTTCCTTCCTGAAATATACTGATACCTTCTTTATCATCCAGAATTATTGAGAAGAGGTGATTTCGAAGTTCCAACAGAATTTCAACAACTTTTATAGATTTTACTTAGGCAATTGAAGAAAAGAGATGCCTTCTCTGAGCAATGCTGTGCAGCTACCTGATGAAAATTAGTACTACCTTACATGAGATATCTGAGCGCTATGAATATTGCATGCCTCTACTCAGAACTTTAAGCTTTAAGGCAGACATTACAGGCTGTATTTCTGTGTTATTATCTTTTTTCTCTACAACCCTGTGTATACCTGTCAGCACAAGCTAATGAAATAGACTCCAAACATTGTACCATAATACAAGTTTTTAGTTTATTTCATTCCTGCTGGGCTAACTGTTCCTGTTTAAACTACAAATCCTGTTGATCGTGTTACCATACACTCCAATTTAAGTTAGTTGGATCTTTCCTAGCAGTAATGAGCAGATTGGTCAAAAGAGGTTTACAGTCATACAAAATAGAATCAAATTTACAGTTCAAAATGGGTGAGTGGAAGGGGGAATTTTCCTTATGAATTGATGTCTAACCTGAAATAGTGCTTCAAATGTAATTTTATTGCTATGAATCCTAAAGTGAAGAGACTAGTGAAGTGCCACAGGGTTCTGCCCTTAGCTTGGTGTTCACATCTTTATAAATGGCTTAGATGATAGACAGCATGCTAATGGCACCCAGTGTCTCAAAGGACAGGGACAGAATTCTAAATAACCTTGAAAGATGGAAGAAGTTGGGCCAAAACTAACACGATGAATTTCAACAGGGATTAAAGAATTTCAACAGGGATTAATGTAACATAGCACAGGCAGGAAAAATGAAATGCAAAAAAATATAGGCTGGGTGAAACCTGACATGAAAACAGTACATACGAAAAAGGATCTCAAAATCTTAGTAGACCACAAACTAAACATGAGTCAGCAGTATGATATGGTGGCCCAAGAAATCAGTGCTATTCTAGGCTGCATCAATAGGAGTATAATATCCAAACTGAGAGAAATGGTAGTGTCATTCTGTTCTGCTTTAGTCAGACCTCACCTGGAATACTGTGTCCAGTTCTGGACACCATAATGCAGGAAGGATATCTGCAAGCTAGATCATGTCCATAGAAGGCTCTGCAATGTCACATGTCTGGAAGACATGTCCAATGTCAAATGCCTGGAAACCAAGCCTTATGAGGAACGATGTAATGAGCTGCTTATGGTTAGCTTATTGTAGAGAAGATTGAGAGGTGACATGATGATAGCCATCTTTAAATATCTGAATGGATGTCATGTAGATGATGATGATGATGATAAATTTATAGCCTGCCCAATCACAAGGAATCCAGGTGGGTTATAACAATAAAAATAAAGAGAATAAAATAAAATACAAAAAATAAATAAGTAAAATACAATAAAAGTAAAGAGAGCAAAGTGAGTAAATTCACAGTTAGGCCTGATGGAAATTGGGCCTCTCTTTTTCCCTCCCTCCCTTCCTCCCAGGTCTGATGATGACAGTTGGGACGGAGGGAGGGCTCTTCTTCTTGAGGCAAGGATTTTATTTTAATTAATTTTAATTTAATTCTTCTCATTAAATTTAAGAGAAGAATTGGTGAACAGAGTGACGTAAGTCACAGTAAATGGGGAGAGGAACTTGGTAGGGAAGGCCTGCCAGAAGAGATCTGTTTAGAGCCTTCTTAAAGGCTGTAAGAGTACAGATGTCGCGGATGGATGGATCCACTTTGTTTTCTGCTGCTCCAGAGACTAAAACACAAACCAGTGGATTCAAATGACAAGAAAAGAGATTCCACATAAATATTAAACAGGGCTTTTTTGCTGTAAGAGCTGTTCAGCAATGGAATTGATTGTCTTGGAGGATGATGGATTTTAGTTAATTAGGTTAATTATATGTTATCCCAATGTTAAAGTTAGGATAGTCCAAGCAAAAGTATTTCCCATCACAGTGTACAGATGTGAGAGTTGGACATGAAGAAAGCAGACAAAAGGAAAATCAACTCATTTGAGATATGGTGCTGGAGAAGAGTGCGAATGATAACATGGACAGCCAACAAAACAAAAACAAAAACCACTAAATAAGTCAGTCCTAGAACAGATCAAGCCTGAATTCTCCCTGGAAGCCAAGATGACTAAATTGAGGCTGTTCTTCTTTTACCACATCATGAGATAGAATGACTCATTAGAAAAGCAATGATGCTAGGAAATGTGAAAACAGTACGGAAGGCCACATGCCAGATGGTTAGACTCAATAAGGAAGGCCTTGGGCCTGAACCTGAGAGGATCATCAGAGCAGTTGAATCCACATGCTTTTTGTATTTGAATTTTTATCAATTTTGTTATGAACAGCTCTGAGTCCCAATTTGGAAAAGAAATGTGGTTTAAATCAAATAAACAATGAAATGCACTTAATGTATCCATATTTGAAATTGGCAAGAAGACCTATGTGGAAAGCTTTGGCTAGTGGAATAATTCTTTTATTGAATCAGTATATAGGTGCTGCTGATGAATTTCTCCCATTTGCTAGATTAAAACTAAGACATGATCTGCCTGCTTTTCCAGAATGGTGGTATTGTCACTGACAACATATGTTCATTTCTAGGATGACCTTGCAGGACTGAGTAAAGAATCTCTTCTAGTTTTGGAAATACTCCCTCAGTATATGCAGCAGAAGAAACCTACAGTGTTTGTTTATAAATATTCGTTGTCTGTCAATAAAGAAGATTGAGTTGTAAGAATGAATTGAGGTGTTGGGCCTGATGGCCCATAGATCCCCTTCCATTGCTATGATTTTTATGAATGATCAACTAGCCATAGTTTGCCCAATCAGATAATTAATGTGTCTGGAATCATACGCACGATAACTAGATTTTAAACTGCTGGGCTCCACAATTTATTCAAAGTTTCTGTTAGGTATGGGGTTGTAATTCTCCTGCATTTTTTAAAGACATGATTTAATTTTGCCTATTCATAATTTCCTTTAGGGGAATGTTCATTACTAGAATTAATTTCATTTTACAGCAGTCTTGAAATTATGCAGGATTGCATGTGCAATTGATAGAAGATCTCACTGCCCTTGCAACATTTGAAAGAGAAAAAAACTGTATTGACACAGTTTACAAAGAGATTTATATTCAGATCCTTGGTGTGCTTTTACTGACATTTATGGGTATTTTTTCTTATCTCATTTTCTATTTCTGTAATGTTAGAATATCATATATGTAACTCAGAGCCTTGCAATATAATTTAATTCTACTTTGCATAATAAAAATAATAATTTAAAAAAAATTAAAAAAAAATTAGAACATGTCCAGTGGGCTGCGCTACTGAAATACATAGGGTTGCCATAATTCCCTACCTCAAAACTGGGAAATTGTGCAACAAAATGTAGGGCTATAAAAAAAATGGAGGACACACCCAATTAAAAGTAAAACACGTTCATTTTTTTTTTTAAATTAAGCTCCCCTCTCAAGCCCTACGCCTCCCTGCTGCTCATCCGCCATCCTGAAAGGGAGGTGGAGGTGGCAACAAAAGGCTACAAGCATGATGCTACCAAGGCCCCAAGCATGATGCTGCTTCCAATGCCTCCCCAGCGCTGGTGGAGGCTTTGGCAGAGGCGCTGAGCACAGCACCGCCGGCAAGGCCTGCCTGGTGCTGGCCTCGCTGAGGCCGGAGGAGTCTGCGGCCGGAGCCCCAACTGTGGAGCCGCCTCCCAGGCCTTGCCAAGGCCGGGTGGCACCCGTGAAATTAGGGCAAGCCGGGACGGGACCGTGCAAAGCCCTGAAAACCCGGGATAGTCCCGGTTGTTACTGGGATATGCCAAGCCTAGCAATACAGCAAAGCAGAGATTGAATTTTAGATACAAGTGACAACATACTGACTGTTCTCCCATGGAAAAATGGCTTCATGGGATAACAAGTTTCAAGTAGTTGGGATGCAGGGGCAGTGTAGTTGTGTTTCTGTATAAATTCAGTCTTCTTGGTGCTTTTATATCAGTAATGATGAAGAAGATACAGACTGTGTGCCTAAATACCCTCAGGACGTGTAGCGCAGGGGGAGAGTTTTAATCCTTCTTGTTGAAAGATTAATGAAAAATCTCTGTTCAGTTCTTGCATTTTAATTAGTTTTGTGACAGGAATTGCCAGCTTTAACACTATCATGTTCTCCTCTTTTTCAGGACTCTGATATACTTGAAGAAAAAAAATGGGTCGGATTTTCCTAGATCACATTGGTGGTACTCGCTTGTTCTCCTGTGCAAACTGTGACACAATCTTGACAAACCGCTCAGAGCTCATATCTACCCGTTTCACAGGGGCTACAGGGCGAGCTTTTCTATTTAACAAGGTTAGTTAAAGAAACCAGTAACTCCTTGAATTATCATTACATTTTTCCTGTGGTATGTAGCTAGTTTGAACGAAAGTGGCACTTGTTGAGTTGCACAGAATGTGGTGTAACCATGGTTAAAAGCTGTTTCTCATGCCAAACTTCCTTCAAAAGAATTGCTTCCGTATAAGATAGTTATATATAATTGTATTTAAAAGTATAGAAGTACTGTTGGAGAAGTAATGGTCCATTATCCTTGATACTTTCTATGATGGCCCTGAAATGTTACTTTCCTGACTGCTTTTCAGTGGCCCACTGATTGTTGTTTAAACTAGAGAATCCCAGAATTCAGTTTTGAAAAAAATATCGGTTTTCAGTTGCAAAAACATTTGAAAATATGAAAGTACAAAATACTCAAGGAAGCAAATGAATGGGAGATGTTCCATGGCTTCAGCTTTAAGAGACTCGTTTGGGGGTATTCCACATTTGTATGGACCATTTTTTTTTTAATTTGAGAGATCAGTGAGATTATCAAATTTCTGTAAGATGTAGTTTATACAAATTGTTTCTACAAATTACTGCAATAAAAGGCAGGCTATAGTAGTATATCATCCATTGCTGGATGTTGCCAGCTCTTGCTGAAGGTTTGTATTTAATCACCCCATTCATAGTTCAGTTGATTTGGAAGGGCTGTTTTCCATAAAAAAACAGAGTATGTGATTTCCAGGAAAGGGTGTGTTTTTTTAGGGTGAGTGGTGCTTAATGTGGTATGACAATGTTCTTCTACCTTGTATTCTGTGAGATTTTTTTCCCCTTCTTTTAAAAAAATGCTTTAAACACTCCAGATGCAGCTGTAAATCTCCAGATGCACATGTCATGCTTTTTTTCCTGAGTGGTTAAAAAAATAACTTTACCATGAATAGTAACTCAGAAGCAGATGACTTACTGTATATACTCATGTATAAGTGTAGAAATTGAGGTTAAAAAATTGATCCCAAAAAAACTGAGTCGACTTACCCACACATCAATGTAAATACTGTACTTTAAATCACACACACACACCCTTCCATTCACTCATCCAGCCAACCTTATGAGGGCAAATAGTTATATCTGCAGGAATTTTGTAAGTTGTTTGGCACTGTTTCCTTTGCTTCATCCTTTACATCCTTCATTTACATGCTCCTAAGTTTTACCCTCAACATATCCATGGGTCATATCAAAATCCATAATTTTAGCCCCAAAACCTGCCCTCGACTTATACATGAGGTCAACTTATAGTTGAGTATATACAGTAGGTTTTTAACTGGGGGGGGGGGGCTGCCAGAGTTGAGGAGGCTCCACAACACTACTACACCATCATCTGGTTACTCTCATTTTATTTTATTTTTCCAGCCTGAGGACTGAGAAATCAAAGGTGATGGAAATTGTAGTTATGCATAATGCATCCCCTGGGAGTGGGGAAGCAAAGATCCAGCAGAATTGACAACAACATCGCTCTGCAAAGATGCAGAGAAGTCAATGACAACAGCACTTGCTTCTTTTGAGGGAACTTAGGTTTATCTCTTGGCCTATAGTGTGAAGGATCAAGTCCATCCTTCAGAGAAAACTGAAGTGGGCTTGCCACTTGCTTTAATATAGTATTTGTGGAAGGAAGAAGTTGATTCTCAGTTGTTAGGAAGGATCAAATTAGGGGAATTTTAATTAGCTCAAATATGAGAGGCATATCCTAACAACGCACGCACAGGATCATGTCCCTATGTGTATACCAGAGGTCGCCTAGTCCACCCACCAAGAGACAGAGACTCGGATGTCACTGATGTGCAATTAAAATATGAACATTTATTAAAGCCACACAACAAAAGGGATTACACACACGTGCGCACATTCAATGCTATAGCAAGGGAGGGGTGAGTTTGGGGAGTAAAGGGAGAAAGAAAGAGGCACCGTTGGGGATATTTACCTTAGACGTCTTCTCCAAGGGACTGGATGAGATGTAAGATGGATGGTGAGACACGGCCGCGGGAATGGGAAAAGAAAAGGTGGCCGCGGTAGCTTTGGAGCTGAGTTCCGGTGGGCAAAACTAACTAGAGGCCCAAAAGACAGTGAGCTTGGCTTCGCTCAAGTGATTTCAGCAGAGCAAGGTGCTCTAGGAACTCAGGCTTGGAACTGGAAGCTTGACAAGCCCACTGGAGGGCTGGAAACTGGGACCTTATATAGGGCTAAACCTATCCTCAGGCGATGGCTGCCTGGAGGCGTTGATTGCTTATCTTTTTCTAAGCTGAACTTTACACAATGGTTGCACAATGCAAGAGGTCTGCCACTTTTCAGGAGAGCAGATACCTTGATGGCTGAGCCGTTAAGTTAATCACTGGCTCATTAGTGAGGAAGCCACATCTATTGTCTTCCTTGCAGAGGTTTCTGCGAATTTGGTTTAGCAACTCCCAAAACTTCATTACAGGTTTGAATCTACCTTTTTCTGAGACCATGCCTTTGCAAGGCAGCTGGTTACGTGGTCTGCTCGCCTTTAGGTTAATGGCGGCTTGCTGTGGGGTCAGTCAGGGGTCATGGCTTCAGACAACATGGCACCCAAAATTTTATATAAATCCATACTCGATAACACAGTGCTGCATGCCAAGAGAAAAGGTATGCAGCTGGAGGAGGGTGGGGACTTCTTTCCCTGTATCTTTTCTGGGGAGCTCTTCTGTGCCACCATGACTATAGCACAACCTTCTTTTTTATTAATTAATTAATTTTATTTCTGGCTTACACACAGACCCAGAAGACAAAGCAGCAATTAAAATAATAACAAAAACACAAATTCATAGAATGATGTTCCTCTCTGTTTCAGTAAGAAACAGATGAGGGCAGGGAAGAGCTTTGGGAATCATTATCATTCATTTTATCTGGTAAAAGTGTCAGATCTAGAGTTTATGCATTTGTTTTTATTGCTTTCTTCTCTTTTTCCAAATATAGGATCTCCTGATATATCTTTCCATAAAGTACTGCCTTCTTAGTTCCATCCGCCATACCCTCTGTGTTGCTGCCTCTTCTTTGTCTTCATCCTCAGCACCAGGCATAGAACTGCTCTTGTCACCACTGCCTTGTCATCCTCCTCAGACCAAGCTGACTTTTACAGCCCTTTGCTGCTGAATTTTTGAGAGATTGCACTGCCAACATTTAATGGCAGCATTGTTATTTATCCCCCGTGGAAGGATTGGTTTGGAGGATGACTAAAAGGAGGCCGGAGCTGTAAGGGCCTTCCAGAATGTGCTTTCATTGCACCTTTTCTAAATCATCCCAAAGTTATCTAGTGACCATAAAATTTTCAAGAAGGAAAATAGGGAAGGGTGATATCTTTGTCTCTGTGTTTGTATTCACTTGTCATTTGCACAGGCTGTTGATATTACATATTATTATATGTGGTTACTATATCAGTTATTGGTAAAATATCTATTTTGTTATTTGCAGGGGTAGCTGTCATGGCCATTTAGCAAATTCAAACAAAAATCCACCAAACAGTGATACAGGGGTACCCCGGGTTACGAAATTAATTCGTTCCGCCGCCGCTTTCGTAACCCGGAATACTTCGTAAGGCGAAAAAGCCATAGGCGCTAATGGGGAAAAGCCGCGATTTCGTGTGAAATAGCACCGAAAAGCACCAAAAAATTTTTCGTAACCCGAAATAACCTTCGTAACCCGGAACAGTTTTTTTGAATGGATTTTTTTCGTAACCCGGAAATTTCGTAAGGTGGCGCATTCGTATCCCGGGGTACCAGTGTAGCTTTATTTGCCAACTGAAATGCACAATATACAGTCCCTTCCCTTACACGGGGGATCTGTTCCGGATGCCCTCCCCCACATAAGGGAAAATGCTCATGCTCGCGGGAGCGCAACAGTGGTGTGCAAGGCACATGCCATTGTTTTCTTCTGGTGCGCAGCTCCCTTCCTTCCGATGCACTGTGCTTGTTGCAAGCTTTTGAAGCTCCAGTGGCTTCTTCATCGGGCAAGATGTTACAAACCAAACAGGGTTAAAATGGAGATGTTAGTAAGATGCCTGCATTATGTTGTTTCTGTCCTTAGTTAAGATGGTTATGGGGAGGGCATCTCCTGCAGGCTGGCTCTTCCTACTTCTAGCCATTTGGAAATTGGGAGATTTTCAAAATCCATTTGAATTTCAACAGAGACTCCTCTTGGAGAGTTATCTGCCTATAAAGAGGCCTGTGGCCTTACAGAAATGGAGACAGATTGGACTGCAAGAGAGGAGTCCTTGTTGAAATGCAAATGGATTTCCTGGATTTTGAAAATCTCCTAGTTTCCACATGGCCAGAAGGAGGAAGAGCCAGCCTGCAAGAGATGCCCTCTTCACACCATCTTAACTAAGGACAGAAACAACATAATGCAGGCATTTTACTAACATCTCCATTTTTTTTCTCCTGTTCAGTTTGTAACGTCTTGCCTGATGAAGAAGCCAGTGGGGCTTCAAAAGCTTGCAACAAGTATATTGTGCATTTCAGATGGCCAATAAAGGTATCACTGTTTGGTGGATTTTTATTTTGCTATTTGTTTGAGATATGTTTGTTTATTCATGATGGATTTATTTTGTTTGTTTAATACTTTCAAACCCTCAGAGTAGACTTAGTATACTTCATATAACCTTTATCCCTTTTATCTACAATAGGTAGTCAATCTACAGTACAGTGAAGTCCAAGACCGAGTCATGCTCACTGGTCGTCACATGGTTCGTGATGTGAGCTGCAAGAACTGCAACAGCAAGCTAGGCTGGATATACGAATTTGCCACTGAAGACAGCCAGCGCTACAAGGAAGGCCGTGTTATTCTGGAAAGAGCTTTAGTCCGGGAGAGTGAGGGATTCGAAGAGCATGTTCCATCTGATAACTCTTGAATGGTCATCTCCTTGACGTCAAGCATTCTCTGTTGAAACTTAAAGAAAATCAACAAAAAAAAATTACTATATACACTGTCACCTTAGCATCAGTGCTGGATTCATGAACTACAGAGAGGGAAAGATTGTGAGAATTCCAAATGGAGCGTTTCTTTTTTTCTTTTTTATCATTTCTTTCAATTATACATAGAGAATGTTGTGTGGATGCAGTAACTTTGCCTTTTCTCCTTCAATCTCAGATATGTATTTGAAGTTATTAATTATCAGAATGGAAAGAAAAGAAGGGTATTACTTTTTTTAGAGAGAGAAATCAGTTGGATTTTAGTTTGCAAAACCTGTTACATCAAGAGGAAATTTTAGTCTAGCGATGTCTTTTAATTTATTTCCATTTCTGTCCTAAGGTTTTAATTCATTTTAGCCAGATTTATCACCTAATCGCTGGCTTAAGAAGTAGGTAAATTTCTGACGAATGCTAAAGGTCCAGTGTTTAGTACAGTTTGTGCTGGCCGTTGGTTCATATTCTTGTTGGAGTTCATTGATAGTACAGGGCCTGTGTTTGTCTTTGTCTCTCCCTCTCTTCTTGTGTGTAACCCAAAGTTGTTGCCATTCCTTATTTACTTAAGTACTCCTTCTTCCATGTTACATGTTGATTATTATTTTTAAGTAGAAAAATCTGGATTGTCTATCCAGTTTTCAAATGTAACTTACACAATAATATAAAGAAATGGCTGTCCAGTCTTGTGTTGCTTCAAAACTATGTTGATAGTGATGGGGATTGAGCAGTTGCTGTAGCTGAAGCGTATTTCTTACCGTCTTGGCTGATCTCCTTAATTAGGAAAGTTGCAACTCTTAATCTTAGGTCCCCCCTCCTTTTTCTAAAATGTCTAGCTTTGCATTTAAAAAACCTGGCTATAAGAAAGAGGGGCATGTCAGCATGTACAGTTATGTATTACAGCCAGGCATCTGATCTACAACTCTTTTAAATGGCTGACAGCTTGTCTTCAAATGCTGCTTCTGATGTCAAAGCTCTTATTCTTAGTTGCATCTTGTGGTGCTGCGCCTTTACTGCTTTTATCAGCACAACAAGCTCATCTGGCTATACTTAAGTCTTTGAGTTACCTGGTGCTTCCTGTAGCAGTTACTTGTGTTGAAATACTGGATCTTGCTCATCTGAACAAAACTTTCTCTAGACTCTCCATATTCAGGGGTGCCCAAACTTTGCTGCCATCATGGCCTGCCCCAATTAATTTTTTGGAAAATTAAGAGCTGCATCATACATGGTGGATGACAATTTCATTAACTTTCCTTGTCAGTACTAGGCATTTCATAGACAAGGTATTTGCCTTATCACAACTGATTCTTAAACATTTGTTAAGTTCAAACAGTGAGCAAAAAATACTGAGCATCCCTGTTGCAAGAAGAATAATGGTCCAAACCACTTCAGTCCTAACCACACTTGCAGTGGCTGGGATTGTTGGGGGAGGTGCCACTGCAAGTGCCTTTAGGAATTGTTCCATGAGCCCTAATGCCCAAACTGAAGGGGTGTTATGGGTGTATGTTTCACACACTACAGGAGGCATTCTGGCCATTGAGCTGCAGTTTGGGCACCCCTCTTAGCTTGAACTTTAAATAGCTCTAATATGCAACTTAGAAAGAAAACCTGTAGATTTGTATACAGCAGTTGAGTTGAATCAGGATACTTAAACAATAGTGTACTTGTGCCTCTGATGAGTAACCTTTATTATTGACTTCAGTAAATCCCCTTTATTTTAGTAGCTTAGTTTCACTAGCCGGACAACTTGTCATCGGCACAGCCCTTGATGTACTCTACATGTATTTTTGATGTTGCAGTACAATAAAGTATGTTTTGTCCTGCATGGTCTCCAACTAATATGCTTTACATTTTATGAAACATACTTCATTCTCTGAAATCTCTATTGAAGTGGGGCTCTTGAGTAGTGTCATCTTATACTGCACCTTATGATTGTTCAGTAGATTAGTTTATTTACTTATTTAAAAGATTTCTGTGCTGCTTCTGCTACATCCAAAGTAGATAACAAGTGCAGAAGCTTAAAAGATTATAATAGAAAGATAAAATTAGAAATAAAATAAAAAAACATTCATTACTCTAATAGAGTTAAAATATTGTACAAAAATGTCATTGGGGTGTGTGGAGACAAATCTCCCATCGGAGGAAGTGCTTTGGTGCAGCCACAGAGAAGGCTCTCTTCATACATCTTGAGATGCTGGGACAGTAAAAGTGCCTTTCTGAAACATTTAGAATACCTAGAAGTATATTTGGTTGAAAATCTTAATGAACAGAGAGAAGTGGAACTTAGTTTGTCCACAGATACCAAGAAAGACATACTGTACTAAGAAAGAAATGCGCATATAACCAGAAGAAGAAGACGACGTTGGTAACATGAGCTTCCATAGACTTGAGCCTACTTGCTTGGATGCATGCATCTGAGGAAGTTGGCTAAAGTGTATGAAAGCTCATGCTACCAACTTCTTTCAGTTAGTTTCAAAGGTGCTATAAGATCCCTTTGCATACTGATTTTCCAGACTAACAAGGCTGTATCTTTGAATACTACCACTGTAGAACACAGTATATTTTAAATTTATACTTACTGCAGCGTGCTATGTCCATGGTGCAATTTGGCAATATGGATCTTGAAAGTTAATTTTTAAAAGATAAAGGTTATATTTATAGTTCCAAGGAGACACCCACCCACCCTCCTGCCTTCTCTCATTGGAGCTACAGTGAATTTATGCACATTGCTCTTACTGAAACAGTGAATAATATCTCCCCATTTTAGAAATTGTTGTCTCAAAAGCTAGTAAAAGTCCAAAAGCATAGACTTATTTTTATTCACTCTTGTCTTCAAAAACACATGCATATTCATTTCAAAGAAAAACTGATTGGTTTATTTACTAGGTGGAATAAATTCAAGAAAGACTACGGGAAATCAGAGATTTCAGAAGTTAGTGTTTGCAAAATAAGGAATGGAAGGAGGGGCTATGGTAAGTAACAAAGCACGAAATTGAAAGGTTCTGTGTTTCAAAGGGAGATCAGGTGCTGGTGGAGCCAAAGGGCTGAAATAAATAGATTTTCAGAGGAAAGAAAACAGCTCTTGGCTCTGTAATTGTTTAACTTCAAAGAAGAGTTACTCACTTGCAGGCTAGTTGCCAAAGACTAGAAAAATCGTACAGTGGGCGCTTCCCTTACACGGGGGATCTGTTCCGGACCCCTCCCCCACATAAATGAAAAAAAGTATGCTTGAGCCCCATTGAAAAAAAGGGGGCATGTTCATGTGGTGGGGTGCAGAGTGTGCGCCTGTTTTTCTTGTCGCACGGCTTCAGCATATGGTGCGGGCACACTATAGTGGGCACAAATTACTCTAGGTGTCTCAGGTCCAAAACACACTGCAGAAATAATCCAGTTTGAGACTGCTTTATCTGCCCTAGTGAATTCTGGGAACTAGTTTTTGGAGACATTACGCCTCCTCTGTGACAGAGTTCTGATGCCACAATAAACTACAATTCCAAGGATTCCCTAGCATTGAGCCAGAGTAGTGAAAGGGGTCTCAAACTGGATTATTTCTGCAGTGTGTTTTTAACAAACATCTTTTAGACATACATTTTTAACTCCATTTTCTTAAAATGGGGTAATAACCTTGAACCACTTAGGTACTATTGAGTTATCAAGAGAGGGGAAAGGTAAAGGTAGTCCCTTGACATGAATAGTCATAACCAACTGTAGGGGGACAGTGTTCATCTTTGTTACTAAGCCAAAGGACCAGTTTTGTCCGAGGACTGCTCTGGTGGTCATGTGGCCAGCATGACTGCACCGAATGCTGTTACCTTCCTACCAAAGTGGTACCTATTTACTTGCATTTGCATGCTTTCGAACTGCTAGGTTGGCAGAAGCTGGGACTAGTGGCAGGAGCTCACCCCATCATGCAGAACTTGGGCCTCAAACTGCCATCCTTACAATAATCAGAATTGGTATCTTGACCACTAAGCCACTGCAAGAGGGGTAAATGACCAATTTGTTTAACTTACTTGGTTTCCTTGTATCATTACAAGGATGAGGAGACTAACCATTGTTGCATCTGACTATAAACTGGGGGGCACTTTTAGGTTTCCCATGGGATTAACCCTTTAAAAGGAAACAAAAATGTACAAATATGAAAGCTAAACCTGTTAAGAGTCTGGCTTTCATTAGCAGAACAGCAGAAGTGCAATTTTGTATAACTATGCTTTCCTAAAGTATAAAGAATAAAGACTGACTCAAAAAACAAACATGTAGCTTTAATATATATTTACATAGAAACTAAATTCTAATCCAACTGGTGATATTTCAGGTAAGGAGAGAAAATCTCACCATCTTTAAGATAGCAGAAAGATGAAGACAGTAACTGTTTTGGAATCTAGAGAGAGAGAAGACGGTCGCAAAAGACGCATATTGGATTAAAGCAATATATGAAATACAAGAAGCAAATCTACTAGTAAACAATGAAAAAACTGAGACTATCAAAATATATAAAGGTACCAGGCAAGGATGCCCTCTATCCTCGTTATTATTTATTAAGGTCATGGAAATAATTTTAAACATAAACATAAACAAAGAAATACAAGGAATAAAAAACAAAGGAGAGGAATTCAAATTACAAGCATTTGCAGACAATTTAGTACTATTTTTACAAGATCCCCTTGAAAGTATAGAAGAGGTAAAAGAAGAATTACAAAAATTTGAATGAGAGTCAGGTCTAAGAATAAATGAAGGAAAGACAAATATATTAACAAAAAACATGTCAAAAGTAAAAGAATATGATCTTGAAACAAAATCAGGTTTTAAGTGAAAAAGAGATATCTGGGAGTCGAAATTAGCATTAATAATTCAGATCTATATAAAAATAACTATTTAAAAGTATAGTATAAAGTTTAAAAAGACTTAGAAAATTGGAAAGATTTAAAATTAAGCCTATTAGGGAAAATCACATGTGTAAAGATGAGTGTATTACCTAAATTTTTGTTCCTGTTTCAAACAACCCCAATTCTAGAAAAAGAGAAACCAATACAAATATGGCAAAAAGAATTATCTAAATTCTTTTGGTCTGGGAAAAAACCCAGAATAAGACTAAAAATAATACAAGACACGAAAGAAAGGGGCAGATTGGCACTACCCGATTTAAAAATATATTATCAGTCCAGCTGTTTAATTTGGATAAAAAAAATGGATAGACCAGAAGGATGACAAATTATTACATTTAGAAGGTATAAATAAAATATTTGGGTGGCATGCTTACTTATATTATGAAAAAGACAAATGTAATAAAAAAATTTACAATCATCCTATTAGTAAATCGCTATTATGGATCTGGAAGAAAATTAGGAAAAAAATGACAGGGAAAATCTCTCTAGAAACTTCACCTCACGAGGCCTTTTTCCAAAGGGAAAAGGGTAAACGGACAGAGTGGCTAAGGTACAAGGATATTTTGTTTAAACAAAATAACGATTTTAGATTCAAATCTGATGAAGAATTAAATAAGGATGGATTGCATATACATTGGTATTTGAAGTGGCACCTGAAAGAAAGATACAAACAAGATTGGAAAGATAAGGATATTGAAGTGGGAAAATTAGAACTAGAGAAAATGTTAGATACAGAAAATAAAGGGAAATTATCAAAATTATACAAATATTTATTAGAAATTGAAATGGAGAAAGAGGTGGTTAAAATAATATGATAATCTGGGCTCAAAATATAGGACATTCGATTGAATTATCTCAATGGGAATTATCATAGATAAATTGCCTAAAATATACTAGAAGCCAAAACTTAAAGGAAAATTACTATAAAATGTTCTACCGCTGGTATATGACCCCAGATAAACTAGCCAAAATGTATAACATAAGTAACAAATGTTGGAAATACTCAAATGAAAAAGGCACCTTCTTCCTTCCGCCTGTGGTGGACTTGCAAAAAAGTGAAGAGTTACTGGCTAAAGATACATAAAACTATCTGTAATATGTTTAATATAATAATGGAATTTTCACCAGAAATGTATTTGTTGAATATTTTAGATCCAGACATAGAAAAAGAAATACGGCAGAATCTTATTCCACCTAATCACTGCAGCAAGATTGATCTATGCCAGATATTGGAAAGAAGATATGTGTTTTATGTCAGTCTTTGTGTGTATTGCTGTATTACAATTAAACTTAAATATTTTTTTTTTAAAAAAAGGCAGTCTTAAAGGGAGAGTAACCAAAGTAGGAATCCCTATCTATATAAGGAGGGGGAAAGAGAATGCAAATAAAGGGAAAAAAATACAGATGTCTTCTGGCCCCACCTCTGCAAAATCAATGAGATATTATCATGGTTGTCTTCTAAATTGTTTTCTCCACTTAGGGAAGAAAGGAAAGCAAGTGCCGGGATGAGCCCTTGACTCCAAGTACATTAAAGCTTGGCATGCTGAGTAATTTCTGTCCTCTAAGTGGAGGAAATGTACTTTATAGGTTTTCAGATTGAATTTTTCTCTAAGAGCTCTCTAAGAGGTCATGATCCATACCAGAAATCTGGCGCAGCTTCAGCACTATGCATAAGGATACACCATGCTTCTCTGAAAGCTATTAGACAAGGAATGCTGTTAATACCTAACTACTTGTTCACCAATCTACACCGTTTTCAAATTGACATCTATGAAACTTGCAGTTCACATTTTCTTCTTTGTTCAAATGCAACTCTATATTAATCAAAACATGCCCTTAAATATAACCCCATATCAAGTGGCTCAGGCATGAGTAGACATTGAGCTTTACACTTTAAATATGTTTTTAATGCTTTTAAAATTAAATTTAAAAAATAAACTTTTAATAATAACATCCATTGAGTGGTTTTTCAGTTGCTATGTTACAGATTGTTTTAGGCTGCATCCACACTGGAAAAATAATCCAGTTTACTACCACTTTAAGTGCCATGGCTCAGTGCTATTGAATTTTGGGAATTGTAGTTTATTGTGACAACAGAGCTCTCTGACAGAGAAGACTAAATATCTCACAACACTAAAGATGCCACAATTCCATAGCACTGAGCCCTGGCAGTTAAAGTGTTGTCAAACTGAATTATTTCTGCAGTGCAAATGCAAGCTTAGTCATAGCATATATCGTAGGCCTCCTTGGGTCCAATACTGGGAGAAAGGTGAGATAGAAAATGAACTAATAGGAATTTGAAGATATATGGGAAAATGGAGAGAGGGAAACTCATGTCTGCTTTCTATCATGGAGTCCTTGTGTAGCCTTGAAGTAAGGCATCCTCCCTTATCCTGAGTTGCCCATCTGTGATATAGAAATAAGGCTGCATCCAAACTGCAGAAATAACCTGGTTTGACACCGCTTTAGCTGCTCTGGTTCAGTGCTGTTGAATTCTGAGAAACCAAGTTTATTGTTGATCCCAGAGTGGAGCGGAGCCACAACAAATTATGGCGCGTTACAGACTGCCCAAAAGTGGGCAGTCTGCTGCCGCCGTCATTAGCTGTGCCGAGAAGCCCCAGCAGCCAGACCGCGAGGCTTCCCAGCGCAGCTAAAAAGAAGCACTGAAATGGCGCTTCTTCTTGGCACCCGGAAGTGGTGCTGTGAGGCACAAGGTGCGCAATCACAGCGTCAATTCTGCTGTGCAACGTCCAGACGCTGTGCGTCCGAGACATAAAGATGGCGGTGCCCGTGTGGACGGGCGCTGCCATTTACTATGTGCTCCACGCATACTAGGGACGGGGCTGGTTAAGAAGGTAAAACCCTTCCTAACCCTAGCATGCCCCTTTCTAACTCTAGTACGCGCAGAGCACATACTAAATGGTGGTCTGTAATGCTCCTATGTTTCTCAGAATGCCATAGCACTGAACCAGGCAATTAAAACAGTGTCAAACTGAGTTATTTCTGTGGTGTCGATGCAGCTTAAGAGTATCTTGCTTCATAGAATGAAAAGAAACCACTATAATAGTTGTAAAATACTTCCAAAATCAAGTTGCAAAAACAAAATAGCAGTTAATTGTCTCTGTATCTAAATAACATGCCTTTTATCTGAATATTGTGGCCATCCTCCCAAGAACAACTGAAAAATTTCCCCACTTACCGTTCCTCAGGTGTGAGATCACTTCAGATTCCCCTTTCTCACGTACTGTGCCATTTCACTAGAAAACCTTGGGTATCGGGAGTCAGATCAGGTCAGTTCAAGCAAACAGAGTAGGGCATATGGTATAGTCCCCATAAAACTCTAGCATGCAAGTTATGCATACAAGAACAGTTTATTTTAAAGCATTTCCATATCCGTACGGCCCAGACTAACAGAACCGGCTCAGCCCTGTGGGTATGCTAACCTCATACAGATAAGTCTATAATAGTGATGCTATCATCAATTTGTTATCTGAAACAGTGATGCAATCATCAGCTTCTCAAAAAAGGCAGTTTGAATCCCTGTGTGTGGATGCTCAAGTCACATTAAATACAATGGCATAGTAAAATTGTGTCCCTTATATAAAATAAGAAAATCAAGGTTTCCTTTTTTCGAATTTTTATTTTTGTAATATTTTCAAGGTGTGTGTGTGGGGGGGGGGGGGGAGATGGCCTTGAGGGGCCAACACATCCATCCCTATACAAGTCTGGCAGCTCTTGGTCTTCAGGATATCCACCCAGTGCTGTGAGTCTTTATTCCACCAAAATGCCTTCTCTGATTGGGACCAGAATACAGACACAAAACTTGCTTATCTTGCAATGCTAATTATACCCCCTCTAGAAAGCTCTCTCTTGAGCTAATTTTTTGCACCCAGAGCTACCAGGATTCTATTCAACAGTGTGCTCTACAGAGAGAAGCGACTGCCATTATTGCCTGCCTACAAGCATGTCAATAGTTAACTGAACTGGCAGGATTGTGCGTACCTCAACAAAGCCACTGCAGTGAGAGAGGGAAAACACTGAATGGGAGGAGATGAACAGCCTGTCAGAGAAGGGCTATGCTTTCTAGCTAGTGCAGTCCAGGCTGCTGCAATGACAGTCTGAAGGTTGCAGCAGCAGCAGCAACAGCAGCAGCTTCTGACATCTGCATTCAAATCGAACTCCAGCCTTCCATTGTAAGGAAAACCACTATTCTGCAGAAAAGGGCTTGCTTGTCGGGGATCCTTGAGACATGGCCAATAATAACCAGGCCAGCTTACAGGATGCCCAAAGCAGGCATTGCAAGTTTTTATCATATATGTTCTACCAGGCTGTCCGAGACCACAAGCCTGTATGGATGCTGGAAGACATGAGGACTATGGAATATTTTTACTGGGAGGAAAATGACACCCAGAGGACATACTCACCATCGGAAGCTCTACTCTATGCAGTGGTGCATAACCACTTGCCTTATGCCCAATATCTGCTGTCTCATTTTCCAGAGGAGGCACTCAAAGTCCCCGGAGAACATTTCTGCTACTGCCCATCCTCTGCCCCTCACTTAGCCATGGCTGTAACTTATGACAGGAAAGACATTTTGGGGTTGATCATCAGCATCGCACACAAGCTGCCCAGCTTGAACTCCTACATCAACAGGACCGGCTGCTTTCACCTGGAAGATGGAAAGACTCCCCTACATCTTGCTTGTGAGCTTCTGAGGTCAGAGACTGTCCTCATCCTCCTAGGGAATGGGGCCTCCCCCAGGATAGAAGACAGCAAAGGGCTCACCCCCCTGGATGTCATCCTCGAGCAGATGTGGGACTCTAAAGTCAATGTGGCATCCAAAAAGCGTTGTCTTGATTACCTTTTGCTGTTCATGCCCAGCCCCCGGTTCAAGATGCAAAAGGTCCTGCAGGAGCATCCAGAACACTGGACCGTTTTGCTAGGGGAGGACAAGTTCAACAGCCTGGTGGGGAAGACACCTGCATCCTTATACCTTCAAGCTATGCAAACCATACTCCAGACTCTCCCGCCTTCCCATTTCCCTAAAAGCATCCAGGAACTACCTATACCTCAGGCATTAAAGCCCTTGCCTTGTCTGGGTAGACAGCATCCAAGGGAAAAATGGTAAATGTGTTTCCATATTCCCTTTTTTCAATTCAAATGTTACCAGTTCAGGTGGATTTTCAGTGGTGCTTTAGGCTGCAAACCAAACCCCAGTTTAATTTTGCTTGTGCTAAATGGGATTACTCTCCCATAAATCATAGAAGGATTGCTGCCTTATGGGAGTTTACTGCCCAGTTGCCTCGAGTTTTGGGGTTTTTAAAAAATTGAAATCTGGGTAGTTGTTTCTCCCTGGTTTCTTTGAAAATCCTAACCTTAATGTATTTCATGGAATGTCCATTGTTTATTATTATTATTATTATTATTATTGTAAGCACAGCACTTTCAAAAGGGAAAAAACTTTATGTTTTGTTTTGTGTGTGTGAAAGATTAAAACAAAACAGTTTCCAATTTTATATTTTGCCCATGGAGATCAATGTAGCAGAATTCCTGTTCATTATTTGTATTTGATGTAAATTATCCAGACTAAGGTAAGGCCAGCATATCCAGAGAACACTGGACTATATGGAGTAAGGATCAGATTCTGCATACAACTGGGTTGCTCACCTAGCATCTGAGATGTAAAGAATCTGTGTGCAGGTTTGCAGACTGTAGTATTCTACCAGATCACTGTAGTGTTACAGGAGTATTGGAGGGAGGGATTGAAGCAGGGGCTGAGAAATAAATTGCCACAGCCCTGTGAGAAGTCCTACAAGATTCTGCAGTGTCATCTTTATAAAGGAATCATTCTTTGGGAAGGATTGAAGGGCTCACAGATGCCCACAATCCGGTCATTTATTGTTAAAGCTAGGCGAGGTTTAATTTTTATTTTATTTTATTTTATTCTGCTTTCTGTGAGGAAGGGGGAAATGCAAGTCACAGTCTGCCAGAGGAATTCCCTCTCCAATATATCTCCTTCAAGGAGTCTCTATAATTTCAGAAGTGTAGAGACAGTTTGCATCTCTTCTTGCAGTGACAAAAAAAAAAAAAAAGACAAGAAAAGAACCAATGTTAAATCCACCCACCACAACACACATACTGAATGTTTCAAAAGATGGTATGTAATCCTATTGAGAAGTGCACTGTATAGGCAGATCTGATAATCTTGGAGAAGGAACCCCAACTGTCTTAGAGTTGGACTGTAGCTCCCACCATTCCTCACCATTGCTGCCTAGGCCTGGTTGAAATTACCAACCAATAGTACCTGAAAACTGCAGGTCTCCCACTTCTGTCTCAGAGGATGATGGCTTGTCAGTGAATAAGAGGACAGTTTGACAGTTTTCTTTCCAATTAGAGTTTAGTAAATTGACATGTTTGCTGGTGAACATGCTGCTTCCCATGTTTCCATCCCAGCATATTCCCTTAGATATTCCTGTAGACAGTGCTACTCAACATTGTGGTTTATGGACTAGTGTTGGTCCACAAGCCATTGAGAAGAGAGCAGGAACCTGAGGTTGCCCATTAACTTTTATAACCAGGCCAATAGACCAAGCACAAATGTCACCATGATGTATTGCCTTTCTGTTTAAATTATTGTAGCTTTGATGAGAATCCATGTCCTCTTTTAGTGAAGTATGAGTGGTCACCCTATCGGATATAACTTTACTGTGAAAAGATACTATGATTAGTAAATAAATACTCTCCTACTGCTCTCCATTGTTGGTTACTTATAAACCACCACCACCCCACACAGAAAACAAACAAACAAACAAAAAACAAAAACATCTCTATGCAACAATTCTGCAGCAAATAGAGAAGCTGTGTCTGCTGAATTTTGCCATATTGATATTAAAGTCACAAAAACCCCTTTAAAAACAAAACAGAAAGAAGGTTTAGCAATATTCGTCTATTACATCTTATTGCACTGAATCTTCATGGTCATTTCTTGATCATCTTGCAGCCCCTACAATTTCCTTGGCCTTTTCAGCTTTCTTCTTTAAAAAGTGTATTGAAAAATTGTCTTTCTATTAGCTCCAGGAAGGCTCCTGTGCTAATGCAACAGGGGGACATAAGACTGACATCTCCAGAGCTTTCCTCTGGCAGCTATGAAAGGCATCAGAATTCATTTGTGATACAGAAAAAAGAGGGAAAATCCCCAACAACCCCGCTTGCATAGATACATGAAATATAAAAGTCAAAAAATGCTTTAAATCACCGTGGGGCCTTGATATTGACTGGAATTTGGTTCCAGGACCCCCATAGATACCAAAATCCATGGATGCTCAAGTCCCATTAAATACAATGGCATAGTAAAATTGTGTCATAAAATGGCAAAATCAAGGTTTGCTTTGGGAATTTATTTATTTTTGTAATAATTTCAAAGTGTGAATGCTTGGTTCCATGTATAAAAACAACTGTAGATATGGAGGGCTGTCTGCATTTGATACCACACACACACACACACACACACACACCCTTGCTTGATTCAAGCAATAATAAAACATTAATAATATCACAAATAAGAACAGTAAATGTACCAGTTCGTTTCCACACACTAAACTCCCAGTGCTCATGCTTCATATTATGCCATGCCTCAATGATCCATCATACTTTAGCTGCCATTTCTGAGAGTTCAAATTTCTCATCTTTGTTTCTTGGAAAGGAAAATGTACCATCAAATCAGATTCTTTTACAGACTATAGAAACCACAGCAGGCAATATTTTTGAAGAATCCTCTACTACACCTGACTTTAAGGCTGCAGTCTGTCACTATTCAAAGGTTGTTTCATTCTCTGTAGAGAAAGAGCTAAGAAGGTTGATTAACAGAGTTGCTGCATGGAGACAATTTGTTTAAGGAATCTTGCAGAAAGTAGATTTAAATCAGTTCTCAAAGTTACAGAAACCAAGAAACAATGCAGCTTTCTCCCATCTAATTGGATGCTCCATCAATAGAACAATAGAGAGGGCCCTGCGGCTGGTGCCTAGCCTGAGCCCTGAGGAAATTGCTGTTGGAATTGTTTGGGGGGGGGGGGTTGGCATGGTGTTCATGTAGTTTCTATTGAAACCACAGCTTCTAATTTAGATGTCAGCAGAGGAAAGATAAGAACAGGGCTGAAGACCGAATGGGAATATTCATCTCCAAGAAAAGCCATGATTAGGTAAAGGAGGAAGTATATTTTATTGGGCATTTTCATACAGCTTTAGAGCATTCTTGAAAATGAATGAAATGTCAGAATTTCCATTTAGAACAAGTGTAGTGGGCAAAATAAAATCTGGGGGCCACACACAACTCCTTAGAGCAGGGGTGAATAAAAGAGTTTGGCAAACATAATTGCTCCAAAATACCTCAAAATCCACTCTAGGGGTGTGTGGAGGGTGTATCCATCATGGTTTAAGCCCCCCTGGTTCCCCTAGGGGTCAATTTTTTTTCCAAAATTTTTTTAAAAAGGTAATCCTCCAAATACCCAAAATGTTCTCTAGGAGGGACATGGGTGCATTTCTATTGCATTTTATGCCCCCCCCCCCCCCCCGGCCAATTTAGGTCAGAAGAGGTCTTTTTGAAATAAGAAGTGACTTCTGCTTACTTCCCATTTGTTTGTTTGTTTGTTTTTCAAAAGACCTCTCCCAGGCCTAAAATGGCCTAGGAAAACCTCAAAACACATTGAAATTGCCCCTTGTGTCTCCTAGAGGGCATTTGGGATCAAGCCTTTGGTGGGTGGTGGTGGAGAAGATGCATTGAAGGGGTGCACCCTTCAAAGATCTCCAGGGAGAGGCTACCTTAGCCTTCCACGGTTACTCACACCTGATTTAGAGAGAGGATGTTGAATGTTCTGAATGAAATTTCTGGAATGTAGGATTGAATTCCTGGTAAACAGAATCCTCAGAGGGGTATAGACCAGTGTTTGGGGGCCTGGAAGAGAACTTCTGGCTCAGTGTCTTCTTGAGCTGCCAGAGCAAAATGTGTAAAATGGAGGACATGTATGTGTGGCACTCCAGATTTCATTGAATGACTACACTGCCCATCAGACCTGATCATTACTCATATTAATGAGGCATCAACTGGAGTCCAACAGCACCCAGTTCTCAACAAATGGATATTTTTAAAGTATTCCTGGATATTCCTGGAAGGTGAAGAGGTGGTTTCGTTATTACCTGTGAGACATTGTTAATATACAATGGAAAAAAAAACATTCAAGAGATTTACCCACCCAAATAATAAATACCTGGTAGGCCTATGTATTTCCTGAAAACCTAAATGAAAATTCTGGCTTATTTGGCTTATCTGACTGAGAGAACCTACCAGCCTGTTATATTAATGGTACCTGATGTCCCCGTAGTGGGGACATCAACCTATTACTAGGCTACTAGGGCTACTACTTGGCTGATTCTTCTGGAGATTGGAAATTACTAAATGATCAAAAAAGCATGTCTTTGTCCAATCTTGTGTGTTTCATAATAGTTTGAAGGGCAGAAATCAACAGGAGCTACATTTAGTTTCATATATGCTTACTTCTGCACATCAGACTGTTTTTGAACACACCATTATAGTGACTGTTTTATAAATCAATGCTGAATTTGAGCATGGCTTTTTGAAACTGGGCTGCAGTGCTAGGCAACATCTATTTGCCAATATACTAGTATGCAATTATATTAACACATGAACATTAGCAGTAACCGAGGTAGCATGTGAAAACCTTCCTAACTGATTTGAGTACTGCTTTCTGCCTCCCTGTAATCATTTGCAGTACAGTGCAGAGCAGCACTTGGTATCTCTGCTGGGGTTTGTTTCCAAGATTGCCCCCATGCATGGATACTGAAATCCATGAATGCTCAAGTCCTATTATATACAAAAGCATAGTAAAATATTGTCACTTATATAAAATGTGTATCAGCTTCCCACCACCCCATCATAAGGAATTCTAGGATATGTAGTTCTATGAGATACTTAGAATTTTCTTAGAAATCCCTGCTGAAAGCTGTGGTCCATTCCCCTGATTTCAAGTACTGTGAGTGTTTTCTTACAGTGCAATATTGAATTAATGTAGTCCTCAGTTTCGTTCTTTACAGGGAGGGGATCAAGGGCAAAGAGTAGAGTTCTCTAGCCCTATTGCATGAGAAAAGAAAGCTGAAACAGAGCAGGACAGTAGCAGCTTTCTCCATACCTCTCTGCATGTCACTGTAGCACTTCGGTTTTCTTCCCAGGGAAGACAATCATGTGCCCTTTGTTGCACTGGGAAAATCTGTACTAAAAAAGGCATACTGTACTTTTATAACCATCTCCCTCAGAAAGAGAATGGAAGTGCTACATAAGAATACAGAGAGGCAAGGAGGAAACTGCTACTCTCCCACTCAGCTTTCTTTTCTCATGCACTAAAGCTCATCAAGTTGAAATCCCAAACATTCTTGGAAGAGTGGCAGGGCAATCAAAAAAGTATGAATATTTCAAGGTGTAATGCCTGTACACACATTGTTTTAGCATCTTTGCTGTACATAGTGGACAATGGGTGGATTGATCATCCATGGGTGTTATTAGGCCTTCATTAGCATTCAGAGGCCAGGTTCATACACAACCACTATGTTTGTAAGATAGCACTATAGGCACAGCTGATTAATAATTAATAATAAATTCCCTGCATTACACTTTAAGCGTTGAGAATGCACAGCAATGTTCATGCTTCCATCTCACATCTGTGGCACCAGGGCCACATATGAGCTCAGCCACAGGATCGTGGAAAGAAACCAAGGATTATGGCACTCTCCTGGGGTTGGCTTGTTTCTTCATCTAATGCAGGGACAAGAGTCCTGATAACTTCCAGATGTTTTTGACTTCCAGTTGTTTTCAACTACCCAACCAATCTGGCCAAAGATCAGAAATGATGGAAGATACAGTCCAAAACATCTGTGGGGATATTTTGACCTATCCTGATCTTGTTCCCCCCACTGTATGAGAAAGTAGTACTTCTGCAACCAAGTCTACCTTGGATCCATTGGCATTTAATTTTGTTAATTTTGTTAATTAAAAAAATCAGCATAGATAACTTTCAAATATAAGCCTTCTGTGCCCATCAAACCTTTGTGTCTGTTTATCTGGGCGTGTCCAAAGTGTCCAAGGGAGTGGTAATCTTTATATATGCACAAAATATATCAGTATGGTTCATTTTTATAATCAAACAGAATGTGTGTGGAACTAGGGTGTCCTGTAGCAAATCTGACAGTAGAAATGCTTTGATTTTTCAAGCAAAGAGAAAGAGAAGAAACAATTTATTAGTAAGAAGTCAGCTTAGACAATTTTTATTTTATATAAAGTTTGACAACAACATGACAAGAGATTGGGCTAGTCATACATGATCCCAGAGGGATTTAGGACTCATGCACACTTGTTTTATTTTTGTAGCACAGAATTTTCCAGTCTTCTTCCAAGGTTGCACTACTGTTGCAGGAGCATCACATTTTGCGAATACTCAAAACCCACTATTTGGAAACCGGGGAAATGGGATAAACACCCACTCTCCAAGCTTGTTCATTGCAGCTTAGTTATCACTGATGGAACATTACTTGCAAGCATTAAAATACCTAAATGGTAACTGTGTGGAAGAATTTGTGTTTGATTCTTAGTATATAATAACTGGGAAAATGAGCTGTGATCCAAAAAGTGTCAGGTTCAGATGTAATCTCAGCTGTGAACTCGAAAGGTGGCCTTATGCAAGCCAATGTTATCAAGGCTACAGCTTTCCATCTATAGTATGGAAATAATAATAATGATCCACTTTACTGGGCTGTTATAAGGAATAACAGCCCAGGAATATAAGGGATGTTATTTGCTTTAAAGCCAACATTGACTTAGAGAGAACCTATAATGGGGAGGGGGGGGGTTGGTAAGGTTTGCTGCTGCTTTTCTCTAAGGCTGAGCATGTGACTTGCCCAAGGTCTACCAGTGGGTTTCCATGGCTGAGCAGGGTTTCAAACTCTGGTCTCATAGAATCATAGAGTTGGAAGAGACCATGAGGGCCATCCAGTTCAATTCTTTGCCATGCAGCAATACACATGGCCATCCAGCCTATGTTTTTCAAAACCTCAAAAGAAAGAGACAGCACCACATTCTGAGGTAGCGTACTGTTGAAAAGCTCTTACTGTCAGGAAGTTTTTGCTAATGTTTATGTGGAATCACTTTCTCTGGTCTCTTCTAGGTGTGCTACAGTCCTAGTCCATCGCTTAGGCCACTATACCACACCAGCTGTCAATGACGTTTGAAACTACTGTACATATTCAGAGCACTGCCTCCAAGAAGGCTAAGAAACAGATGCCTTGGTCCAATTACCAGTCCCAATTAGAGTAAACCCATTTGATCAGTCAGTGAACTGTAAACCCCACTGATCTAATGTTACCACTCTAGCTGAAAGTAGCAGTTGGGTAAAGGCTAGAGTAGTGATTCCCAAACTTTGGTCTTCCAAGCGTTTTGGACTTCAACTCCCAAAAGCCCCAGCCATCTTGGTCAACAGTCACGAATTCTGGGAGCTAAAGTCCAAAACATCTAGTGGGTTAAAGTTTGGAAATCACTGGGCTAGAGGTTCCAGTCCCTTTGAGCACAATCAACTGAATTCTGTGTTTGAATGCTGAATGTTTAAAAAAAATCAGTTTCAAAAATAAAAATACATGTTTTGCTTGACCAAATAAATAATTAATAAAACCAGAAAAACTGCTAATTGGGAAGGAGTTGTGTATTTGTTTCAGCTATTCACATTCTCCCTTAGTACTTAAGTTTCCATTGGGACAGTTTGATGTTTACTGATAAGCCAATCACTGAATGTAGCTTTCTTATATGGTGAAGCCATATTTTGTAATTTAAGATTCTTTCCATCTCTCTTCCTTCCCTTATATTACAAAAAGAAAAAGAAAAAAGGACCATGTCACTGTACTTTACTCTCTGCATGTTAAAAGATGAAGATCGTAATATGTACAAAAAGGGAGGAAGTTACTTTTATGTTGATAACAAATAATATTTTATCCATAATAAATCTTGAACAGAAACTGGACTGGTTTATTTTATTGGGCATTGCATTCATTCTGTCTCTTATTTTCACCTGCATTGTTTTCTTCGCTGTTTTATCTTGCCCATATAAATCTTTTTTGCATTGGCAAGACAAAACTTACCAGTATTCCAAAGAACAAAGCAAAGCAAAATTATCATTGAGATGGGAGTTCCATTTTAACAGTATATGAGAGTTCTGGGAAAACATGTACTCTTCTTTTATTGTTAATTGAAACGGGAATTGATGTAGCTCAGTGGCTGTTTCTGTATTCACTTCTGGTTATCTCCAGGAAGGCCTGGGAAAGGTCTCTGTCCAAAGCCTGAAGAGCAGCTACCCATCAATGTAGAAACAACTGTGCTCAATGGATTAATGGTCTGGGCTGAGTGTAAAGCAGTTTCCTACATTAAAATCAAATCACAGAGCAAATAGAAAAGAGACTCCCTTAAAAACATGGGTCAATATTGTGTTGTTTGGTGTAACTCTGTTGGCACAATGAATAGGAGTAGCAGCACACAAACAAAGAATAAGATAAATGTGGAAATGGCAAGGGGGGGAAACCATTTCACTGCTCTCCAGAAAAGAAGCTGTTGGCTTCCAGTAGGCTACTCACAAGCTGCCAGCTTCCTCTCTGGATGGTGAAATCCTCTATCTTCCCACTACACTGTGTGACCCTGAAAAAACTGCACTACCCTGGTAAAATGGACCAAATGTCTAGACCTGGTGTTTACCCAACTGAAAAAATACAAATAATAATAATAATAATAATACATTTATTTATATACTGCCTTTCCAAAAGATCAAGGCAGTAATTCGGGTTCATAACCCATGAATGTAAAGGAAATTATTTTTTTTGATTGGGGAGATTTTTTAAATCTCATCTTTCAGCCTCGACAGACTGATAATAAAGGCTGACATCGGGGTGGAGTGGGGGTGTGGTGTCCATACAATGCATGCACTGACTTCACCCCATGCTGTTGTGTCACTGCATGCCCCACCACATGGTGGGCAGTGTCACAGCACTTCTCTGGTGGTGCTTCCAGATCATGCAATGCCAAAGGAGCGCCAAAAAAACTGTCGTGCCAGCAGCTATGGCACCCTTTCCGTGGCATAAAAAGGAGCTTCTTTTTTTAAAAAGCTCCTCCCATGTGCCAGATATTCGTACTCATGATGCAAATGTGGCACCATGACGTGCAGATGCTGTGCCATGCTTGTGTCATCATGGCAGCCCCCATGTAGACGGGGGTGTTTCATGATGGTGTCACTGCCGCAGACTAGGGCTCAGGACCATGCGGTTGCTCCGCAATCTTGAGCCCTAAAATCAGTCCCAGACTGCTGCTTTCCGGCAGTCTGCACCGGGCCCTAGTTTCCTCTCTCCTTCCAGCAGCCCAAAGCAAAGAGAGCAACTTAAATCCAGTGATGTATACTCGAGTCGTTTGACTTGGACTAAAGTTGAACTCAAGTCACTTCAGTGAGTTGACTTGGACTTGACTCAACAATAAATGATATATTGATGCAACTATAATGGTATCATTAGGGTTGGCATCACCCGGTGTGGTAACTCATGGTGTCATACCCCCCCCCCCCATGACCTCCTCCCATATTACAACATACAGAATCCTTAGTAATATTTTTGATACTAATGTTACTCATGAATTATAATTCCTGTATATCACTGAATGTAATGGTAATAGTTGTGTCATAAACAACTAGGACATTTAAAATTACATCTTTAAATCACATAAACACAGCCAAAATATATTCACAGATAAAAAAGTGAAAATTTGATAAGATGAGATGCTTTTAAAGTAATATATATATATATATATATATATATATATATATATATATAAAAAATATTTTAAATTTTTTTAAAAAAATAAAAAATTAAAATTGATTTTTAAATATTTCTTTTTAAAAATAAAAACCCTCATTTTCCTCCCACTGAGCCTTGCCCCACTTATGCAGGCACTTCAGTGTTTTGAAGGACACAGAAAAACATCATAGCCCATTTCTGACAAAAGGCAGATGTTTGAGAAGCAGTGGTGTCATACATGTACACACAGACACCTCATACAGTGAAGATTTAGATGGGAGTGATCAATGTGAGATTCAGTCTGGAAAGGGAAAAAAATCTGTTGGTTCTGTTGGTTAACCAGACAGTCAACCTAGGATTGGAACTACAACCTGTTTTGAATGGGACTGCACTACTGTACCTCTGAAGGACCAGATTGAGTGGAACAATCCTGCAAGGCCATGAAACCAAAAATACCTTTTGCCCAGCTTCATTTTGTGCACCAACTGTTTTCCTTCCTAAGGCTGACATAATAATAATAATATAAATATTTATTTATATCCTGCCTCTTCTGCTTTGAGGATCAAGGCGGGTAACAGCAAAGTGAATACAATATACAACAATAAAAACAACATGCCCCACAAGACCCCACATGGCCACAATATTTCAATTTGTTGTGGTTGTTGTGGTTGTTATGTCCCTTCAAGTTAGTTCTGACTTATGATGAGCCGATAGTGATAGCCCTTGGCAAGATTTATGTAGAAGAAGTTTGCCATTGCCTTCCTATAAGGCTGAGAGCAAGTGACTTGCCCAAATTCACCCAGTGGGTTTCCATGGCTAGGCAGGGATTTGAAGCAACCAGATTGGTATCCAGTTTGTATCCTGGTTTGATTCAAAGGTATTGGAGTTTCCCCCCCTACAAAGTCCCAGAATATTGGAAAGATCACATTCTTGAATGTGAGCCTACCTCGAATTTGCGATCCTCAGTGTAAGGCCTGTTGTGTGGCCCACTTTTGTTAGGAGCCATGTTGTACAGAAGTCAGGGATTTCCTGTTGCAGCACTTTGGTTATGGATATCCCTCTCAAGGGAAGTTAGGTCAGCTCCACCGTTCCTGAGCTTTCAGGAGTTTGCTAAACAATAGTATTCATATGACCTTTAATTTTTAAAACTACTTTTAAATATTGGTTCTAATCTGTGTTTTTAATTTCCCCCCATCTATTTTATTTCCCCTCTCTCTAGGTCTCCTGCTGGGGTGAAATCAGATGAACAAATATTTTTAATGCCTGCCTGCCTGCCTGTCTGCATACATAATAATAATAATAATAATAATAATAATAATAATAATAATAATACATTTTATTTGTATACCGCTTTTCCACAGATCAAAGCGGTTTACAGCCGTAGAAAACCATTACAACCATAAAAAACCTTTACAAAACATCTCTAGATAAAAACCCAATTATACAAAATTTAAAACACAGTCATACAGCAAGGTAAGGCAGGGAATCAATGGCATCAGCATACACAACTTCATTTATCAGGGGGGGAAGGCTTGACAAAAAAGGAAGGTTTTAAGCCTTTTTAAAAATGTTTCTAGGGGCATCGTCAAACAGAGCTCCTCGGGAAGGCTATTCCAGATTCACGGGGCCATCACTGAAAAGGCCATCTGGGATGTAGAAACATATTTGGAAGGTGGAATTTCCATAAGATTCTTCCCGGATGTTCTGAGTGTGCGGGGCGGATTATATGGGGAGATGCAGTCCCTCAAGTAACTCGGGCCCAAGCCATGTAGGGCTTTATAGGTAATAACCAACACCTTGTATTGCACTCGGAAGCGAATAGGCAGCCAGTGGAGATCTTTTAAAATAGGTGTTATATGGTCAAACCTAGATGTACCAGTGACCAATCTGGCTGCCATATTTTGTACTAACTGAAGCTTCCGGGCTTGGTACAAGGGTAGTCCCATGTAGAGTGCATTACAGAAATCTAGACGAGAGGTTACTAGAGCATGTACCACAGTTTCAAGGTCCCTTTGGCCCAGGTAGGTTCGCAGTTGGCGTATCAACCGAAGTTGATAGCAAGCACTTCTGACCGTCGCATCTACTTGAGATGACAACTGCAGGGACGAATCCAGAAGTACTCCTAGACTGTGAACTTCGTCCTTCAGGGGAAGTGTGACTCCGTTCAGGACAGGTGGACAAATTTCCTTCCCCAGGCCTGGGGGACCTATCACCAGTACTTCCATTTTCTCTGGATTCAGACTGAGTTTGTTTTCCCTCATCCAGCCCATTACTGACTCCAGGCAGGCATTCAGAGGAGAGACACCATTCTTAGTCACTGCATCAGTCGGAGACACAGAGAAACATATTTTGGTGTCATCAGCATACTGATAACACCGTGCCCTGTGTCTCCAGATGATCTCTCCCAGCGGTTTCATGTAAATGTTAAACAAAGTGGGGGACAAATAGCTCCCTGAGGGACACCAGATGTTAATTCCCTCTTAGAGGAGCAAGTGTCCCCCAACTGCACCATCTGGAATCTACCTGAGAGGTAGGATCGGAACCACTGGAGCACAGTGCCCCCGATACCCAAATCTCTCAGGCGTTCCAGAAGGATACTGTGGTCAATGGTATCGAAAGCCGCTGAGATGTCCAAAAGCACTAACAAGGTCACACTTCCCCTGTCGATGCCCAAATGGAGATCATCAACTAAGGCGACCATGGCAGTCTCAACTCCATATCCCTCTCTGAAGCCAGTTTGAAATGGGTCCAGATAATCGGTTTCGTCCAAAACTACTTGGAGTTGGAAGGCGACCGCTCTCTTGATCACCTTAACCAGAAATGGCAACAATGAGACCGGTCTGTAGTTATTCCTTACCAGGGGGTCTAGGGAGAGGGTTTTTTTAGCAACGGTTTAACTGTCACTAGCTTTAAACTTGACGGAAATTTTCCCTCTCTGAATGATGCATTGATTATACGTTGTAACAACAATGTTACAGTGTTCCCACCCTGGGCAGTCAGCCAAGAAGGACAAGAGAGCATGTTGTCTTCCTAACACTTCCGAGAATCTTGTCCACTTCATCGGTATGTACAAACTCAAAGTGATCCAGTATAACAGAGTCCACGGAAGCTCTGGACACCTCTCTTGTTTTTTCTGATGAAATGCCAGCGTCGAGATCAGCCCTTATCCGAGAGATTTTATCTGCGAAGAAGTTGTTAAAATCATCACAGCAGGCCTTAGTTGGTTCTAAAATAGGGTTCAGAGCGGGAGGAAGCTGAGCCAGCTCCCTCACGACCCTGAACAGCTCTGCTGGACGAGACTCTGCAGATGCAATACGTGCAGCATAGAAAGAATTCTTTGCTGCACTAATTTGCCACTCCATAAGATTTCAAAAGAGCCTGATGGTGTGTCTTGTCTAATAAGCGCTGGTGTCTCCGCCAACTGCGCTCTAGTCGTTGCACGGCCCGCTTCATTTCCCAGAGATCTTCTGTGTACCAGAGTTTTTTATTCGAAGCGGGTCGGAAAGGACGCTTAGGAGCGATACTGTGTATAGCCCTGGAGAGGTCGTTATCCCAGATGTTGGTCAGGGCATCAACAGAATCACCGTCAGATCCAACCATAAACCCCTCTAAGGCTTCTTGGAACCTTTTGGGTTCCATCAGCCTTTGAGGGTGGACCATCCTAATAGGTCCTCCACCCCCAGGGGGGATTTGGGTAGTTGCCTTAAGTCGGACCTCGACTAGGAAATGGTCCGTCCATGATAGAGCAGAGGTACTACATACCCCTGCCCACGGACTATCCCAATCCGTACTAAAGACAACATCGAGCACATTACCTGCGCAATGCGTTGGACCCGAGACTAACTGGGACAGGCCCATGGCCATCATGGAAGCCATAAACTCCTGAGCTGCACCTGTCAGATCTTGTGAGCCAGCCTCGAAAGGGATGTTGAGGTCCCCCAGAACAAGAAGTCTGGGAGACTCCAACACCAATTCCGAGACGAGCTGTGTCAGCTTGGCTAGGGAGTCTGTTAGCCTACAGGGTGGACAATAGACCAACAAAATTCCCAGACTGTCCTTAGCCTTCAGGGTCAGGTAAATACACTCGATGAAGTCTGTTTTCCGGATGGGGTTCCTGGTTAAGGTAAGTGTGTTTTTACCTTAACATACATACATACATACATACATATCACTCTGTTTCAGCCCTGGTTTTCACGTAGAAATCACTTTGGTCATCTTGATGGATAATGTATGCCCACTCAAGAGGAATGTGAACCCTGTCTTTGTACTTCTGGACTTCTGATTTCATATCTTCAACATTTTATAGATGAAAACCATGAACCTGTGGCCAAGCAACATCACAGTATGGTCAAGATGACAATTATTAACAAGGAAAAAGAGACAAGTTAGGACAGGGGTTCCCAACTTGGGGGTTGCAACCCCTTTGAGGGTCACGCCACCCCTTCTCGGGGGTCACCAGGTTGGGAATCCCCCCACCTCCCACCTCCCCTTCTCCCTGCGGGTGCCGGCACTGGAGCAGGCATCGGCGGGGAAAAGGGGAAGGGGGCGGGGCTCCCTCCTTTCCCTTTCTCCCTGTGCGTGCCTGTGCTGGCGCAGGCATGCACAAGAAGGAAGGGACGGGGGGCTGCCTCCTCCTCTCCCTTCCTTCCCGTGGGTGCTTGCACCCGTGAGGAGGAAGGGACGGCGGGGCGCCTCCTCCTCTTCTCTCCGGGGCTGCCAGGCAACTGCAGGGAGATGGGGGCAGGACTGCAAGCCCCAGCGGGCTTTGCAACCGGAAGTCCTGCCCCTTTTCCCTCTGCGGCCTCCCTAATTGGTTGGGAGGCCGGGAAGGGGTGGGACTTCCGGCCGCAAAGCCCGCTGGGGCTTGTAGGTTGCCAAAAGCCCCACCCCTTCCCAGCCTCCCAACCAATCAGGGAAGCCATGGGCGGGACTTTCGTCCCCAATGGGGGTCGCGGCCCAACAAAAGTTGGGAACCGCTGAGTTAGGAGAAGCTGCAGCAGTTCAGTTTTATCTGAATGTATAGGGAAGGTGAAGGTTTTGCCCTCTCTTGTCCTCTCCCCACTGCTGAATTAATTGCATACAAACTACTTTAGCACTTTGAACTGAGTGTAGCAAATGAGGTAAGCTGAGGACAAAGAGATAAAGTGGGAAGAGGAGCGAGAAACTGGGATATTTTAAAATCAACTGAAAAGTAGGATGATAGAGGACTGTCAGGACCATCTCTGACAAACAGGGACAATGAGAGGATGTGTGCTTTCCAGTACCATCCACTATGATAGCCTTTTGAATAGGCTATCTGAACTGGTGATCAGAAGCACGTATTAGTGGTTCTTGTGTTTCAGAGGTGGCTGGCTAGGAGGAAAAGAGAGAACCAAAAAAAAAAAAATTGTTCTTCTAGCCCTTCCAAAGATAGGTTGTCTGCTGTATTCCCTCCCTTCTTCTCAAACCAGTAATGTCTGCTCCTTGTTCTTTGACCCACTTTGAGGGAGCGACAGCTCAAAAGTACGTAAGTGTAAAATATTGGGAACAGGCTGTTCCAGGTTACTGTTAACCTACTTTCCCCCACCTGGGTCCTGATCAGACATTTACACCAGGGGTGGGAATCATGCAGCCTTCCTGATGTTGTTGGATTGCAACTCCCAGCTTTCTCCATCATTGGCCATGCTAGCTAGAGGCTGATGAGAGCTGCTTCCAAGAACCTCTGGAGGACAAATGCTTCTCACCCCTGTTTTAAATAGGAGTACATAGGTGCACATGCGTCAGACAAGTAATGTTTTCTTGGCACTCTGTTGGGCATAAAGCCATAATTAGCAATAAAGTGACAAGAGGAAGGAACAGCCGTTCAGTCCCAAATATGACAAATGCTTCCTTTCAGAGGAACCATTGGGTCAGTACTACATCTTAGTCATATGCCACATAATCTCTTGAAAAAATACATGGGGTGAACACATGACTAGTAATACTTAATCATTCCTGCAGTAGCTGCCAGTCTACATTATTCAGCATTACCTTCACCATCATACTGTCACGACAGCACAGATTTTTGGTTCAGAAAAGATGTAATCCTAAAGAATGCCCTAAAATCAAAGTCAGCTAATCACATTTTGCTATCGGAGGCACAGAACAAGATCATTCACGTGTCCCAATCCCAGGTGTCAATGTTGACTGCACTAATGACTGAATCTTATTTGGCCTCTGAGTACAGCAGAATCGTTTAGTGGGTTTGGATCAGGAATGAACAATGTTGGGGATTTGGGAATCTGCATTGGCTTTAGAGGACTGTATCCTGCAAAACAAATTGTTTTCTCCCTCCCTCCTGCTTACCAATGCTTCACTTGCTGGGGAAAAAGGTCCCTTATTTATGCCTTGGTGAGGTCAAAAATGCCTTCCCACAGCCCCAGGGGGCATTCTGGGACAAGGCATTGTTTATGTTGGTTCCCAAGAAACCCTAGGGAGGCAAGTAGTCCATGTGCCACGCGTTCCCAACTCCTGGCTTGACCAAGCTATGTTTTCTCCAGCTCTTTGCTATCGCTCCATGCCCTCTGAATATCTGTTTCCTGTAGCAGCCACCTCACTCTGTTTAATGTCAAGGATGGCAGTGGAGCTGACTGAAAACATGAAACAATCATTAAAATCATAGAATCATAGAATCATAGAGTTGGATGAGACTGCAAGGGCCATCCGGTCCAACCTCCTGCCATGCAGGAACTCTCAATCAAAGCATGCCCATCCAGCCTCTGTTTAAAGACCTCCAAGGAAGGAGACCCCACTACTCTCTGAGGGAGTGTGTTTCACTGTTGAACAGCCCTTACTATCATGGAGTTCCTCTTAATGTTGAGGTGGAACCTCTTTTCCCTGTAACTTGCATCCACTGGGTCGTGTTCTCTGGAGCAGCAGAAAACAAGCTTGCTCCCTCCTCAATATGACATCCCGTCAAATATTTGAACTGGAGTATCATATCACCTCTTAACCTTCTTTTCTCCAGGCTAAACGTCCCCAGATCCCTAAGTTGTTCTTCAGAGGGCATGGTTTCCAGACAGTCGCCCTCCTTTGGACACGCTCCGGTTTCTCAACATCCTTTTTGAATTGTGGTGTCTAGAACTGGACACAGTATTCCAGATGGGGCCTGACCAAAGCAGAATAGAGTGGCACTATTATTTCCCTTGATCTAGACACTATACTTCTATTGATGGAGCCTAAAATCGCTTTGGTCTTTTTTGCTGCCGCATCACACTGTTTACTCATGTGCAACTTGTGGTCGACTTGGACTCCTAGACCCCTTTCTCATGTAGTTTCTTTAAGCCAGGTCCCCCATCCTATATCTATGCATTTCATTTTTCTAGCCTAAATGCAGTTCCTTACATTTTTTTTTCTGTGTTGAATATCATTTTGTTAGCTTTGGCCCAGTTTTCCAGTTTATTCAGGTCATTTTGAATTTTGATCCTATCCTCTGGGGTGTTAGCTACTCCTCCTAAGTTGGTGTCATCTGCAAATTTGATAAGTATACCCCCAGTTCAGTCATTGAAGTAACTGATAAAGATGTTGAAAAGCACTGGGCCCAGGACAGAACCCTGTGGCACCCCACTGGTCACTTCTCTCCAGGATGAAAAGAAACCATTGTTGAACACTCTTTGGCTTCAGCCAGTCAGCCAATTACAAATCCATGTAACAGTTGCCTTGTCCAGCTCACATTTTACAAGCTTATCACAAAGAGCTGCAGAAACAGAGCTGCAGTAACACAAGCAATCCCTCTCCTTTCAATGGAAAAACTAGCCTGGATTTGTATTTCAAAAGTATGCCCACCCATAATCCAATTAAAAATAATTCCCACAGTTCAAGGTCCACTGGAGGCTCCTTCTTCTATCTTCTTTAAAGCAATGCCCCAGAAGACACTTGGGAAAGGTCTAGCTCAATGGCAAAATATTTGCTTACCACCCAAAAGGAGCTTAGTCCCTGGCATCTCTAGTTGAAAGGATTTTAGAAGATGACGAGTACTGGAGTGTGGAAAAGTTATTTCTTGAACTAAATGTCACCAAATTTCCTGGCTGGGGATTCTGGAAGTTTTAGTCTAGAAAAGTAATTTTCCCAGGCTCTGAGAGGTACTGCTACTCAGAGTACACAATATTGCTCTAGAAGGACCAATGGTAAGACATAGCACACAGTGACTTCATTTGATGCAGGGAGACTCTCTGGCACTACAGTGGGCCTTGGTATCCACTGGAGTTTGGTTCCACGACCCCCCATGGAGAACAAAAAAGTTCCATTAAATACAATGGCATAGTAAAATGGTAGTAATAGTAAAACCTGCTAGGTGACCTTGGGCAAGTCACACTCTCTTAGCCTCAGAGGATGGCAGTGGCAAACCCCCTCTGAAGAAACATGTCAAGAAAAGCCCATGATAGGTCATCATAAATTGGAAACAACGTGAAGGCACACAACAGCAAACAACACCACTAGCACGGTGAGGCGGGGTGGTGGTGGCAAAGAAGTATCCAACTATACTTCTGTAACCAATTTCAGTGCTAAAAAGATGCCATCAGTGCTATGCTTCAGCTAAATGAGCACTGTTGTTGTTGTTGTTGTTGTTGTCGTGTCTTCAAGTCATTTGTGATTTATAAGAGATTATCACATTGACAAATAACCCGACTGCTCCCTAATGGGATGCAGCTGGGTTGTGGGATGCAGGCTGGTATTATCATATGCAATTTGCTGCCATGGCCACCAGGCAGCTACATCCCGGCTGCATCCTGGGTCCCAGGCACGCTTTGGAGGCTGCTTTTCAAAATTGGGAAACTCCCAGATTAGAAAAGCGGCCTCTGAAGCATAGCTGGGACCTGGGATGTAGCTGGGATGCTGCTGCCTAGTGGCAGCGGTGGCAAATTATGTGCAATAATACTCAGCTGCATCCCGTTAGTGAGCAGTTGGGTTATTTGTCAATGGAATAATCTCCATAGTGACCTATCATGGGGTTTTCTTGGTAAGATTTGTTCAGAGAAGGTCTGCCTTTGTCTTCCTCTGAGGGTAAAAAGTGTGACTTGCCCAAGATCACCCAGTTAGTTTCCGTGGCCAAGCAGGGACTTGAAACCTAGTTGCAAGATTCTTAGTCCAATGTTTAAATTATGCCATACTGGTTGTCTAATTGGAACATACCTTAATGCAGTATATGGCTGTATTGATGAGAGCAACTGAAAAGTGGATCATGGAGATGAGGGAGGAGACACTGCATAGTACCACATTGTCGAACTTTATGCTACATCTTCCATCTCCAGGATCTGTCAGCTATGGTATCTAAGGGATATCCTGTCCCCTATTAAATGTGGCAACCCTAAGTGGAAAAGGACTATCATATGGTTCAGGTGCTGGCTTGTGCTGCTGGCTTGTGCTCCATTATGGGCATTAAAGTGACAACATGGGAGATAGAAGAAAGTGGTTATTTGTTTTTGTTTAACCAGAGGCCAGTGACTTGCAGCATTCACAGTTTTTTGGTGTAGTGGTTTGAGTGCTGGACTACGATTCTGGAGACCAGAGTTCAATTCTTAGCTTGGCCATGAAAGCCACTGGGTGACTTTGGGCAGGGCACATGTTCTCAACCTGAGCTGAAGGCAATGGTAAACCTCCTCTGAACAAATTTTGCCAAGAAAACTCCATGATAGGGTCACCTTAGGGTCACCATAAGTCAGAAGCGACTTGAAAGCACACAATACACACATAAACACAATTAAAAGTAAGTATTTTGAGAAACAGGAACATAAAGATGCCCTTCTTAAAAACTGTAGCTGTAATGGGAGCTAATAAATTTGGGGTGGGGGCTTGTAAACACAATACAGGTAATTTCTTTTTTTAAAGTTACTTGCCAAACTCTAGCACAACTATTTAACCTTGAAAGGAGTTTATCTCTGGTAAGTACAGAAGGATATGTGCTGAAGTTGGACCACCTCCAGCTCTGTCTTATTTTGTTGTTCCTTGTAAGAAACTAAGAATATATCAAACACCCAGACATGGCATGTGAGAAACTAGAATTTAGCCAGAACCAGAAAGAGTCTGGCTGGCAAAACATGCAACAGCAATGTGTTTGGACAGATGGCATGATGTAAAATTGTACACAGATACAATCTGTTTGAAGCTGTGCCCCAAATCCATGCATTTCTATGCATGATTATCCCTCAACGTATGGCACAAAAATCTTTCAAAAGGCACACTTACAATATGTTAAGTATTTCAACTTATCACTCATTGGCTTATGGTTCATTGAAAGTGGTTTTGGGTTTTTTTTTTTGTTTTTTTTGCACCTCATTGTTTCCTACTGTGTTTGTCTTTCTCTCAACAATGAAGCATGCACAAGTCATGGTTCCTCTACAACAACTCACTGCTCTCTAGATCAGCCTTGCATTCATAATGATTAAATTCATGCTCTAATGAATGAATGTGGAAGACCCCCTCAGCAAGTGGGCTGTGGTGTGCTGAGTAAATCATCTCTCATTACTCATATGTTTCTTCCCTCGTTATCCATGTTCTGCCACAAAAATGGATCATTTATGTGTTTACACTGTTTACAGTACAAGAGGAGAAGCTGTACAAGTGGGTCTCCAGATGCTTTGGGTTACAAATCCCACAATCTCTTGTCACTGGCTGTGACGGCTGAAACATTTAGGAGTTGAAATACCAGACACTGGAAAGGCTAAATGTTCCCTGCCCTGTGCTTTTAATTGTGCAAACACTTTCTCCATCATGCAAAGAATGAGAGATAAAATATGGGAGAAACAGAGATAGCGAGTGATGAGGTCACTGAGTAGGGGTGTATATTATCTTGATGGCATGGAAGAAGAGTTTTGAAATCTATCAGATTAGGTTCATTAGGCCATATTGCCATAGGCCTTGAGCTCACTGGAAAGAAATGAGAGTAATAAAAGGAGAACAATACAATTTTGGAAGATACATTATACAGCCACTGTGACTAGTAGCTATGATAAGCCCTGTTCTCCATGACATTATCTGATCCACTTTTAATGCCTGCCAAGCTAGTAACACTGCACCTTATAGTAATGAATTCTACTGTTTGAATTCTATGAGCTCTATGAACAAGTTACACAGAAAGTTCACAGAAGCTTCCAAGGCTTAGACAAATTCGAAAACTGTAGAATGGAAGACTTCTGTTTTGTTTCTCTTACACTACATCTGAAATCTTGCATTGTCCCAGTATAGTATAAATATCCTCTGGTAGAGTTGTTTGCTAGCACTAAGCAGTCTCCATATTGCATGCCACCATAGCACAACACATGAGAAATTGTGCATTGTCACTCAGTGCACAATGCAAAGAAGCAGTGCTCAATGAACAATGCAGATGCACATTGGCACACTACTCTGCATTCACTATTATGCAGCATACAATTGTTCTTCACTCCTGTCACCATCAGCTGGATGCATCCAGTCTGTATTATCAAAAAAAAAAAAAAAGTCACTTGACATGTGCAAAGCAAATGATCCTGTGTAAATCGCCAATAGGATTCTGGCCTAATTCGGAAACCTTTTTGTCTTCACCCATCCTCTTGGCCTGACAGAAGGAAGGAACTAAAACAAGAAAATACGTAAGTACAGTGTGTATCTAGTTGCAAGTAAATTAAATGTACTTTGCCTCTGAAACACCTGTGCTTGGAGAAAAAACAAATTCACTTCCAGAGCTATTTTGGAAATTCTGAAATTGTGAGAGAAGTTTAGGTAAGGAGGCTGTGAGTCATCCATGGGTAGTCAATTGGTGGGAAATGAAATTGGCTACAGAGTCCGCTGGATCATCATGGTACTGAAAACAAGTTCTCTTCAATAAAGTGTGTGCACAGGAGATGATACCACACAGGAAGAACCAATTCAAGCAACTGTTGAGAAGCAATTTAATCTTTCTGCTCATTCAGTCATTTGATGCTATCTACAACAGGCACCTAATACAATGGGTATCCCAGGAATTGCCAGTCTGTTTTGTCTCAAGAGCCGGAAGCAATTTTCAATGTGGCTCAATGCCTCCCTCTGCTGCTTAGAAGAAAAAATCACATGCACTGATGGAAAGATTTTAATTCAGTCTGGGCCATTGCAATAAGTAAGTATCCCTCATGTCAGGGTTTCATAAGCAGAGATCCATGGATTCCTGAGGGTTTATGATAGGGACTCTGGTGGTATGTAATTTAGATAAAAAGAAAATTACTATGTCCTACTCTTTGCTTCATGTGTTAGAAAAGGAGACCATTGTTCATGACAGATTATGACAAATACAATTGGCCCTTCGTTTGCATGAGGGATCTCTTCCTGACACACACGAAAACAGAGGCTCGCACGTATTCAAGCCTCATAGGCTTGAATAGGGTGTGCCCCAGTGTGCATGGTCCAGGTGCGCATACTATTAGAATTAATGGAGGTTGCCCCTCCATACATAATTAAGGTCGCGGATCTGAGATCCATGAGTTAGGAGGGGCAACTGTAAATCTTATAATAATAATATAATAAAATATTAATAATATAATAAAATATTTATTTATATCCTTTTTATTCCTCAAGGTGCCACAAGGCTCCTTGGTAAAACTTGGAAAAGTTGCTTTGTGCCCCAATGTGCCAGGGACTAGTACCATATTTCTATCCAGGGGCTGCAGGTGTTTCATTCTTCCCTGAAATATAGCCTGGAACCAACACTCAATGACCTGGGAACTGGCAGTAGTCCATGGTACCACTTTGGGTATCACTGTTGAGAGTCAGCAACAAGGTTTTTTGTTTTTGTTTGTTTGTTGTTGTTTTTTTGGAGAGGGAAAAACAATACAGATGGTTGGGGTGCTGGTATGGGAAGAGCAGTTTCCAATTTGATTACTCACCTGAGAGATAAAAGCTCTCAGGGTTTGATCACACTAGAAAGGTAAATTGCAATTACGTCAGGTTAATGGCACCTTTGGTTGGGGCTTATTGCATGACATTGTTCCTCTTCCGTTGCTTTTCTGGTGGGAGACCATTTGAAAAGTGTTTCTTTTTATTAATGCAGAAATCCATCAAATAGACATATTCACGGCTTCAATAAAAGATTTGGATAAAGAAAAGGCAGAGAGGGAATAGGAATGTCTAAAAAGATACAAGGGAAAGGATTTATGATTACGACATATAACAACTCTTAAATCAGACATTTCTGTCGAGAAATTTTTAAAAAACCCTTTATTTGCAGATGTAACTCAGGAGATAAGACAAGGCTAGTAATGTAAAGAATGCATTTACTTTGTGGAAGCCAATTTATAATAGAATTAAGTATCACGTTGTTTTAGATCTCTGTAGCTGTTTTTTTTTTTTTTGTGGTTTGGTATTTAAACCAATACTGTTTGTTTGTTTGTTTGTTTGTTTGTTTTTCTGTAATGTTTTATATGTGATATATGTTAATAATAATAAAACATTTTTCAAAAAGAAATCCATCAATGATCTTTCCTGCTACTATTCTGCTGTGATCTTCAGTGCAATAGTTCAATTCCACTTTAATGCCAACTTTGGCTGGTCAGTGGGTTGGCAGTGGGTGTGTTTTGGGTGTTGCTTAGGTGACCTAGTGATCAGGTGAAAAAGAGAAGGGGTATAAATTTTAATTTCCTTACCTTTCAATTGGCGAAGTAACTGAGAAAAAGTTAAAGATTTTTTTTCTCTGTAGAAAAATCCATTGGCAAATAACCACACCTTTCCCAACTTGGCCTTGTCAGAGAAGCTGGGAAGGCAAAATTTTGCTCCCTGCCTCCTCCCACCCTGCCCATAGAATAATAGAATCATAGAATCCTAGAGCTGGAAGAGACCGCAAGGGCCATCCAGTCCAACCCCCTGCCATGCAGGAAATCCAAATCAAAGCATCCTCGACAGATGGCCATCCCGCCTCCATTTGAAGACCTCCAAGGAGGGAGACTCCACTACACTCTAAGGAAGTGTGTTCCACTGTGTGTAGTGGAGTCTCCCTCCTTGGAGTTCCAGGGTTTTCCAGGGGTTTCTCTCTCTCTCTTTCTCTCTCTCCTCTCTCTGTCAATCTCTGGCTCTCACTCACTCTCACATATACTTAGGTGTTTATCACATGGAGGCTTTTGCAGCTTTTTGCAGCTCAGATCTGACGTGACTGCAGGTCCAACGATGCGAATTCATGCAATAACGTGATATGTTATCACATGCGATTCCTTTCTATGGGGGCTCCTTCCATGGCGCTTCCACAGTGATTCCAAAGTGATCCCTCATTTTGGCGAAATCAGTAACAAGCGAATTCACAGAAAACGCTTCCAAGCTCACTTTTGATTTCACTCCGAATTGGTCTGGTGTGGAATGCAACTTTGCTTCTGCTCTGGTACCCCACCGCAACCCCCCTGGGCTGCAAATTTCCCATGATGCAGCACTGCAATTTTCTCCCATTTCCTTTTGGTGTCCTTTCACTTTCAGGGCAACTTTCAAGGCAACTCTTTTTTTTTTTTTGAATATATATGTGTGTGTATGTGCGTGAATGTGAATATACAGATATGTCTGTCTGTCTGTCTGTCTATCTATCTATCTATCTATCTATCTGTGTGTTGAAACTGCTGAAATGGAAGGGAAAATAAAAAGGGGGGATGAAGAAGACTCAGAAATATTCACAAGGCAAATATTCATGCAATCACACAATTACGTGAAACAGGGAACAAGAACTTGCGCCCCTTTTCACCCCAGAAACATACTAGGTCACAATGCGTTCAGACCCCCACTGAGCATGCGCAAGGTTGCCGATCTGAATCGTTGAATCTGCATGGTATGCACCGGTGCGGTAATACAACTGGCACTCACTCCACTTTGTGTGAATCTGCATCACGTGACTTGCCTTGGATTTGATTCCCCCTCAGTTCGGAAGGGCAACCAGGTGTGATAAAACATTCACGTTATAACATGAATTCACATAGCTGAACCAGGAGTCACCCTAGATCTCAGCTGCAAAAACCTCCATGTGATAAACACCCTAGAAAGGTAAGTGGAAAAGAGAAAAAGGTTTTACAGTTTTAAAAGCATTTATTTCATTAACCCTGTTCTGCTTGTTCTTCTTGCTTAGAGGTTTAGAACTGATTAACTGCTGGCAAATGAGACAATGTAACTGTTACATGGATTTGTAATTGGTTGACTGGCCGAACCCAAAGGGTGCTCAATAATGGCTCCTTTTCATCCTGGAGAGAAGTGACCAGTGGGGTCCTACAGGGTTCTGTCCTGGGCCCAGCACTGTTCAACATCTTTATCAATGACTTGGATGACAGAACTGGGGGTATACTTATCAAATTTGCAGATGACACCAAATTAGAAGGAGTAGCTAATACACCTGAGGACAGGAACTAACTTCAGAATGACCTTAATAGATTATAAAGCTGGGCCAAAACTAACAAAATGAATTTCAACAGGGAGAAATGTAAGGTACTGCACTTAGGGTGGAAAAATGAAATAAACAGATATAGCATGGGTGACACCTGGCCGAACGAGACTACGCGTGAAAGGGATCTGGGAGTCCAAGTAGACCACAAGTTGAACATGAGTCAACAGTGCAATGTGGCAGTTAACAAGGCCAATGCAATTTTAGGCTGCATCAATAAATGTATAGTGTCTAGATCAAGGGAAGTAATAGTGCCACTCTACTCTGCTCTGGTCAGGCCCCAACTGGAATATTGTGTTCAGTTCTGGGCACCACAATTTAAAAAGGATGTTGAGAAAATGGAGTGTGTCCAAAGGAGGGCTACCAAAATGGTGAAGGGTCTAGAATCCATGTCCTATGAGGAACGATTTAGGGAGGTGGGGATGTTTAACCTAGAGAAGAGAAGGTTAAGGGGTGATATGATGGCCCTGTTTAAATACTTGAAGGGATGTCATACTGAGGAGGGAACTAGTTTGTTTTCTGCTACTCCAGAGAATAGGACCCGGAGCAATGGATGTCGGCTACAGGAAAAGAGATTCCATCTCAACATTAGGAGCAACTTCCTGACAGTAAGGGCTTTCCAACAGTGGAACACACTCCTTCCTCGGAGTGTAGTGGAGTCTCCTTCCTTAGAGGTCTTTAAACTGAAGCTGGATGGCCATCTGACAGGGATGCTTTGATGTAGATTTCCTGCATGGCAGGGAGTTGGACTGGATGGCCCTTGTGGTATCTTCCAACTCTATGATTCTATGATTCTATAGTTTAGTCTGATCTTTCCCTGAATTGGACAGGCCCCTGACTGTGATAAATCCTCAGCAGTCAATGGCTAAATGATGCACTTTTAACTGATTATGTATTTTTAATTGGTGTTCATGTTTTTAATTGTGTTGCATATTTGTTGCTTTATTTCAACCTATTGTTCCCAGCCTGATCCATAGGAAGAGGTCACCACCACCATCACCATTTTGATTGGATTGGGAAGAGGAAAGAGAGTAGACACTAGATTTCAAAATGTCCCAGGCTGGGATACTCCATTACTCAGGTTGGATATTCCATTCTCTATTTCACCAGAGGCCATTAAGAGGAATTGTAAAGCCATTTTGTCCTGCCAGATTAGACAATGTGAAGTAACTTCCAAATGAACTGGAGAACTTGGAGTCAAAGGCAATAGTGCAAAGATCTAAACTGGAGGCAGAGATTAGTGCTGTCCTGAAACAGTATATAGAGCCACTCTGATCACTGTGAAAACCAGCCATGCTTGAGCTGCATTTCCAACTAAACAAATATAAGATGTTGCTGGGAAATCTTGCAAAACTGTCTCTTAAAACCTTGCCCTCCTTATTTCAGCACTGTGGCTAGTGGACTACTCTGGTTGTGGTCCTCAATACACAGACCAATAACTAGGCTGATGGAAGGATGTCCTCCTCATTGTGCCAGGTGGCCTGTGTTAGACATAGGTCAGGTGTTTATCACACAGAGGTTTTTTGCAGCTTTTTGCAGCTCAGATCTGACGTGACTGCAGGTCCAATGATGCAAATTCATGCGATAATGTTATGTATTCTCACATGTGATTCCTTTCTATGGGAGCTCCTTCTGTGGGGCTTCCACAGTGAATCCAAAGTGACTCCTCATTTTGGTGAATTTGGTAAAAATTGAATTCACAGAATTCGCATTCAAGCTTACTTCGATTTCACTCTGAATTGGTCTGGTGTGGAATGCAACTTTGCTTCTGTCCCGGTACACCCCACCAAACCTCCAAAGAGGCAAATTTCCCATGATGCTGTGCTGCAATTTTGCCCCAATTGTTTCCATTGCTTGGAAGGGTAGATGACAGGGATGGAGGGAATGAAACAGGAGGCTGGGGGGAGAGATGGGAGCAACGGAGGGGGCCATCAGAGGCTGGCGGGAACAACAAACATCAGTTCCCAGAATTCCATAGCTTTGAACCAAGGACCCCACAACAAACTCCAATTCCCAGAATTCCATAACACTGAGCCAGGACAGTGAAAGTGGAGTCAAACTGGATTATTTCCCTAGTGTGGACGCAACCTAAGAGAAGGCAACTGTTACAAAGGGAAGGAGAGTGGATTGTATTCAGGGAGGTGGTACTTTAGGGAGCATGGAGAATAATTATAATAATTATCATTTTAAAAACCTAAAAAAATTGTTTATAAAATATTAATTATTTTTAAAACAACAACAACAACAACAACAACAACAATAAATTATTAGTTTGCTGAGGCACTAGAGCTCTCTGGCAGAGAAGGCTCAATGTCTCAGGACACTACAGTTCCCAGAATTCCATGGCACTGAGCCAGGACAGTTAAAGTGGAGTTAAACCGGATTATCTCCCCAGTGCAGATGCAAGCTAAGAGAAGGCAACTGTTACAAAGGCAAGGATAGTGGATTGGATTCAGGGAGGTGGTATTTTAGGGAGCATGGAGTACACTGCTACCTCGGGTTACGAAATTAATTCGTTCCGCCATTCCCTTCGTAACCCGAAAATTTCGCAACCCGAAAAGGCTTTCCATTAGCGCTGGAAAGCCTATAGCCGCGCTTCGCATTTGAATTTCGCGCCGAAATGAATTTCGTAACCCGAAAAATAGTTCGTAACCCGGAACAGTTTTTTCCAATCCAACTTTTTCATATCCCGGAAATTTCGTAACGCGATCATTTCGTATCCCGAGGCACCAGTGTATAAGAGAAACAGGATCATTCCTTCAATCCTCCAAAATGGGTCTCCTTCAGATCCAAAGGATTAACTTCCAAGTAAACCGCAGCTTCTACACTGATTATTTTGCAGATAATAATAATAATAATAATAATAATAATAATAATAATAATAATAATAAT
>NC_056522.1:47362002-47365523 GCF_019175285.1 Sceloporus undulatus | reverse complement strand
CCTAGCAGGAGCTATAAAATAATGGAGACATTTTTAGGCACTACATTTAGACTACCAGCTGATAATTCTGTTTTGGCTGTTGCTTTGGTCAACAGGACAACTGTGTAACCAGGTAGAATAGGCATATGGTTCATATAGCCACACAGCAAAATTGTAGTTTTGTAATTGAGTGAAAAGGCGGGTGTGCTCTTTCCTAAGGCATTTTCCAATGGTCACTCATCATGGAGATTTTGCTTATGCTTCATTTGTAGATCTTTTTTGGTCCATTAATTATGGGACAGATTGCAGAAATGAAGCATCTACACTACTGAGGCCTATATATGTATCACTGATCTCATATTTGAGATGGCATCCTGTTAGTGACTTAGGCTCATCGTGTCCACACAATGCATGCCCTGACTCTGCCCCCAGGGCACCATGATGCTGTTCACCACTCCACATGGCACGCGGCATCATGGCGCGGCTATATAATAATAATAATAATAGATTTATTTCTAGCCCGCCCAATCACGAAGAATCCGGGCGGGTTACAACAATAAAATACAACAAATGACAATACAGTTAAAAAATCAAACCCTAGACCTACCAACACCACCCATTCCCAGTACTAAAACAGAATTAAACAGTAATAATATTAAAACATTAAAAACATTAAAAACATTAAAAACATTGAACAACCAAAAAATAGGCAGAAACATTGGGGGGGGGAAATAGACAGATGAGGGGACAAATATCTCTATATCTGGGGAGGGTAACTAGGTTGGAAAGGCCTGCCGGAAGAGATCCGTCTTGAGTGCTTTCTTAAAAGCTACCAGAGTGGAAATGTGATGGATCTCCTCCGGCAGGTCGTTCCATAGTTTAGGAGCAGTAGTAGAAAAGGCCCTCTGGGAGACAGATGTTAGCCTAGATTTTTTTGGCTGTAGTAGATTTCTTCCAGAGGACCTTAGTGTGCGGGACGGACAATAGGGAGAAGGCGTTCCCTCAAGTACTCTGGGCCCAAGCCATGTAGGGCTTTAAAGGTAATCACCAACACCTTGTACTTTGCCCGGAAACTAATAGGCAGCCAGTGCAGGGACTTCAAGACCGGTGTTATATGGTCATTCCTAGAAGTTCCCATGATCAATCTGGCTGCCATATTTTGTACCAGCTGAAGTTTCCGAACTTGGCACAAGGGTAGCCCCAAGTAGAGCGCATTACAGAAGTCCAATTGAGAAGTTACCAGTGCATGTACTACTGTTTCCAGGTCCCTCGGCTCCAGGAAGGGGCGCAGTTGGCGTATCAAACGAAGGTGATAGTAGGCGCTCTTGACTGTCGCATCCACCTGAGCTGTCAGTTGGAGCGTCGAGTCAAGAAGCACCCCCAAGCTGCGAACAGAATCCTTCAGGGGAAGTGTGATCCCATCCAGAACTGGCTGACACAACTCCATTCCTGGATTCGGGGTTCCTATAGCAAGTACCTCCATCTTACCTGGATTCAACTTGAGTCGGTTTTCCCTCATCCAGTCCATTACCGCCCCAAGACAGGCATTCAGAGGAGAGATGCCATCCTTAGTCACTGCTTCAGCCCGAGACATAGAGAAGTATATTTGGGTGTCATCAGCGTACTGATAACACCCCGCCCCATGTCTCCGGATGATCTCTCCCAGTGGCTTCATGTAAATGTTGAATAGCATTGGGGACAGGATCGCACCTTGAGGGACCCCTAATTTGAGCTCCCTCTTGGCCGAACAGCTGTCCCAAACGACATCATTTGGAACCTGCCTGAGAGGTAGGATCGGAACCACTGCAATGCAGTGCCTCCAATACCCAACTCTCTCAGGCGTTCCAGAAGGATACCGTTGTCAATGGTATCAAAGGCCGCTGAGATGTCCAAGAGCACCAGCAGGGTCACACTTCTCCTGTCGATGCCCAGACGGAGATCATCGACTAAGGCGACCATGGCAGTCTCAACTCCGTATCCCGTTCTGAATCCGGTTTGAAATGGATCCAGAAAATCCATTTAATCCAAGACTGCTTGTAGTTGATTGGCGACCGCTCTCTTGATCATCTTGCTCAAAAATGGTAGTAATGAGACTGGTCTGTAGTTATTTCTATCCAGGGGGTCCAGGGAGGGCTTTTTTAAGAGTGGTCTAACTACTGCCTCCTTGAGACAGGGAGGCAGGGAACCCTCCCTGAGGGATGCATTAATTATGTTTTTCAGCATCTCCATGATTTTCCTCCCCCCTGGACAGCCAGCCAGGTTGGGCAAGGGTGGAGAGGGCAAGTCGTCTTTTTCAAACTACAGAGAAGCTTGTCCACATCCTCAGTACTTACCGACTCAAATTGATCCAGTCTAACAGTAATGGTGGAGGCACTGGATGCCTCTCTACATCCCAAAATGTAGGAATCATCACGTACATCAGTTACGTTAATTGCACATGTTCAAACATTTTACAGATTCCTGGAGAGATCCTGGTGGCTAGCATTGCTCTGTTCCTAATTTTCACTTGGCCTGATTTGGGAGGTAGGAATGTTTTATGTTACAATGAATCTTCTACTCAACAATTATTCACAATCAAGGCTGATTCTTTTAGCTCAGGACCCGCTTTACTGGTTACTTATGATTTTAAGCTGCCGCCATAAAAATAAATAAGCATTACACATACAAAATTGAGTGTTTATTGATTATTTAATTCACCGCAAGCTTTAATGGGACAAAATTTATAACCTTCAGTCGGCTCATCTTGCTTTTGCAAATTAGTAACTGAGATGAAGTGTGACTGTCCAACTCTTTCCAACTGGCTCAGACAAGCTGTCCAGTTGGGAAAGCCTAATTTCAATTGGCTCAAACCAGGATAGCTGTATGTGAACTCTGGTGGCACAGTGGTTAAATGTACCATGTACATTGATAGTGCTATATAAATAAATAAGTGATGATGGTGGTGATGATGATGATGATCATCATCACCACCACCACCACCACCACCACCACCACCACCACCATCATCATGATAATATATTTTTTCCTACAGTTTTCTTTAACTGCTGCGACTGCAAATGGAATTATATGGCCACCATTTTGAATTTTCTACATAGCATTGTTCCAGGACATTTTACTGGGAGAAGGAGATCTGATGGAATCCAGTACCCCACCCCCAATGGTAAAAATATTGGAAGTGAGGGGAATAATAAAAAGAATAGAAGATTTGTCAGGGAAAAAAAGTCTCCTGAGAAACTGTGCCTCAGCTGTGGATAAAAGAATCCCTGGCAAATGTTCTTTCCAAAGTATTAAGCACATTCATTTTGCATGACTGTACTTGTGATATTAACCTTTAAATTTTAAAGTTTAAAATCATTCTGCAGCTCAGCTTTTCCTTGGAACTGGTACAGGTCTCAGTCTTGTTGCTACTATTGTTGCTTTTCCTTTATCAAGTGAAATGGTCTCAGCCCAGGATTTCCTCTGCCCCATCCCGGATTCGCCCCTTTTCACTTGCTGCCCCTCACTCCTGGAACCTTCTTCCTCCACAAGCAAGAGCCATCACT